>NW_025725209.1:327620-655240 GCF_021461395.2 Schistocerca americana
GGAGGATGATGTATTGAATCTCGACGCAATTTGAGTGTTCCATCCTCATTAGGAGGCCGTGAACGTTACAATTAACTATTAGTTTTGCGTCGGATTCGAAAATGTAGACTCAGAGGTGAACGACCATAAGGTGCCCGAGGCAGCAGTAGACTCTTGGAGACAAATCGCCTGGAGGACGATATATTGAACTCGACGCAATTTGAGTGTTCCATCGTCATTAGGAGGCCCTGAATGTAACAATTAACTATCAGTTTCATGTCGGATTCGAAATTCTAGACCCACAGAAGCACGACCATAAGGTGCCAGAGGCTGCAATAGACCATTGGAGACAAGTCGGCTGGAGGACGATGTATTGAATCTCGAAGCAATTTGAGTGTTCCATCGTCATTAGGTGGCCCTTAACGTCACAATTAACTCTCAGTTTCGCGTCGGATTCGAAAATCTAGACTCACAGGAGACGGACCATAAGGTGCCCGAGGCAGAAATATGCCCTTGGAGTCAGGTCGGCTGGGGGACGATGTATTGAATATCGAAGCAATTTGCGTGTTCTATCGTCATTAGGAGGCCCTGAACGTTACAATTAAGTATCAGTTTGGCGTCGGATTCGAAAATCTACAGTCATAGGAGAACGACCATAAGGTGCCCGAGGCAGCAATAGACCCTTGGAGGCACGTCGTCTGATGGACGATGTATTGAATCTCGACGCAATTTGAGTGTTTCATCGTGATTAGGATGCCCTGAACGTTACAATTAACTATCAGTTTTGCGTCGGATTCGACAATCTAGACTCACAGGAGAACGACAATAAGGTGCCCGAGGCAGCAATAGACCCTTGGAGACAAGTCGACTGGAGGACGATGTATTGAATCGCGACGGAATTTGAGAGATCCATCATCATAAGGAGGCCCTGAACGTTACAATTAACTATCATTTTTGCTTCGGATTTGAAAATCTAGACTCACAGGAGACGGACTATACGGTGCCCGAGGCAGCAACATCCCCTTGGAGACAAGTCTGCTCTAGGACGATGTATTGAATCTCGACGCAAATTGAGTATTCCATCGTCATTAGGAGGCCCTCAACGTTACAATTAACTATCAGTTTTGCGTCGGATTGGAAAATCTAGACTCACAGGAGAACGACCATTAGGTGCCACAGGCAGCAATAGACCCTTGGAGACAAATCGGCTGGAGGACGATGTATTGAGTCGCGACGCAATTTGAGTGTTCCATCGTCATTAGGAGGCCCTGAACGTTACAATTAATTATCAGTTATGCGTCGGATTCGAAAATGTAGACTCAGAGGAGAACGACCATAAGGTGCCCGAGGCAGCAATAGACCCTTGGAGGCAAGTCGCTGGAAGACGATGAATTGAATCTCGACGCAATTTGAGTGTTCCATCGTCATTAGGAGGCCCTGAACGTTACCATTAACTATCAGTTTCGCGTCGGATTCGAAAATCTAGACTCACAGGAGAAGGACCATAAGGTGCCATAGGCAGCAATAGACCCTTGGAGACAAGTCGCCTGGAGGACGAAGTATTGAATCTCGACGCAATTTGAGTGTTCCATCGTCATTAGGAGGCCCTGAACGTTACAATTAACTATCAGTTTCGCGTCGGATTCGAGAATCTAGATTCACAGGAGACGGACTATAAGGTGCTAGAGGCAGCAATAGACCCTTGGAGACAAGTAGGCTGGAGGACGATGTATTGAATCTCGACGCAATTTGAGTGTTCCATCGTCATTAGGAGGCCCTGAACGTTACAATTAACTATCAGTTATGCGTCGGATTCGAAAATCTAGACTCACAGGAGGACGAGCAAAATGCGCCCGAGGCAACAATAGGCCCTTGGAGACAAGTCGGCTGGAGGATGATGTATTGAATCTCGACGCAATTTGAGTGTTCCATCGTCATTAGGAGGCCCTGAACGTTACAATTAACTATCAGTTATGCGTCGGATTAGAAAATCTAGACTCACAGGAGGACGAGAAAAATGCGCCCGAGGCAACAATAGGCCCTTGGAGACAAGTAGGCTGGAGGACGATGTATTGAATCTCGACGCAATTTGAGTTTTCCATCGTCATTAGGAGGCCCTGAACGTTACAATTAACTATCAGTTATGCGTCGGATTCGAAAATCTAGGCTCACAGGAGGACGACCAAAAGGCGCCCGAGGCAACAATAGACCCTTGGAGACAAGTCGGCTGGAGGACGATGTATTGAATCTCGACGCAATTTGAGTGTTCCATCGTCATTAGGAGGCCCTGAACGTTACAATTAACTATCAGTTATGCGTCGGATTCGAAAATCTAGACTCGCAGGAGGACGACCAAAAGGCGCCCGAGGCAACAATAGACCCTTGGAGACAAGTCGGCTGGAGGATGATGTATTGAATCTCGACGCAATTTGAGTGTTCCATCGTCATTAGGAGGCCCTGAACGTTACAATTAACTATTAGTTTTGCGTCGGATTCGAAAATGTAGACTCAGAGGTGAACGACCATAGGGTGCCCGAGGCAGCAGTAGACTCTTGGAGACAAATCGCCTGGAGGACGATATATTGAACTCGACGCAATTTGAGTGTTCCATCGTCATTAGGAGGCCCTGAATGTAACAATTAACTATCAGTTTCGCGTCGGATTCGAGAGTCTAGATTCACAGGAGACGGACTATAAGGTGCCAGAGGCAGCAATAGACCCTTGGAGACAAGTAGGCTGGAGGACGATGTATTGAATCTCGACGCAATTTGAGTGTTCCATCGTCATTAGGAGGCCCTGAACGTTACAATTAACTATCAGTTATGCGTCGGATTCGAAAATCTAGACTCACAGGAGGACGAGCAAAATGCGCCCGAGGCAACAATAGGCCCTTGGAGACAAGTCGGCTGGAGGGTGATGTATTAAATCTCGACGCAATTTGAGTGTTCCATCGTCATTAGGAGGCCCTGAATGTTATAATTAACTCACAGTTTTTCGTCGGATTCGAAAATCTAGACTCACAGGAGGACGACCAAAAGGTGTCCGAGGCAACAATAGTCCCTTGGAGACAAGTCGGCTGGAGGGTGATGTATTAAATCTCGACGCAATTTGAGTGTTCCATCCTCATTAGGAGGCCCTGAACGTTACAATTAAGTATCAGTTTGGCGTCGGATTCGAAAATCTACAGTCATAGGAGAACGACCATAAGGTGCCCGAGGCAGCAATAGACCCTTGGAGGCACGTCGTCTGATGGACGATGTATTGAATCTCGACGCAATTTGAGTGTTTCATCGTGATTAGGATGCCCTGAACGTTACAATTAACTATGTTTTGCGTCGGATTCGACAATCTAGACTCACAGGAGAACGACAATAAGGTGCCCGAGGCAGCAATAGACCCTTGGAGACAAGTCGACTGGAGGACGATGTATTGAATCGCGACGGAATTTGAGAGATCCATCATCATAAGGAGGCCCTGAACGTTACAATTAACTATCATTTTTGCTTCGGATTTGAAAATCTAGACTCACAGGAGACGGACTATACGGTGCCCGAGGCAGCAACATCCCCTTGGAGACAAGTCTGCTCTAGGACGATGTATTGAATCTCGACGCAAATTGAGTATTCCATCGTCATTAGGAGGCCCTCAACGTTACAATTAACTATCAGTTTTGCGTCGGATTGGAAAATCTAGACTCACAGGAGAACGACCATTAGGTGCCACAGGCAGCAATTGACCCTTGGAGACAAATCGGCTGGAGGACGATGTATTGAGTCGCGACGCAATTTGAGTGTTCCATCGTCATTAGGAGGCCCTGAACGTTACAATTAATTATCAGTTATGCGTCGGATTCGAAAATGTAGACTCAGAGGAGAACGACCATAAGGTGCCCGAGGCAGCAATAGACCCTTGGAGGCAAGTCGGCTGGAGGACGATGAATTGAATCTCGACGCAATTTGAGTGTTCCATCGTCATTAGGAGGCCCTGAACGTTACCATTAACTATCAGTTTCGCGTCGGATTCGAAAATCTAGACTCACAGGAGAAGGACCATAAGGTGCCATAGGGAGCAATAGACCCTTGGAGACAAGTCGCCTGGAGGACGAAGTATTGAATCTCGACGCAATTTGAGTGTTCCATCGTCATTAGGAGGCCCTGAACGTTACAATTAACTATCAGTTTCGCGTCGGATTCGAGAATCTAGATTCACAGGAGACGGACTATAAGGTGCTAGAGGCAGCAATAGACCCTTGGAGACAAGTAGGCTGGAGGACGATGTATTGAATCTCGACGCAATTTGAGTGTTCCATCGTCGTTAGGAGGCCCTGAACATTACAATTAACTATCAGTTATGCGTCGGATTCGAAAATCTAGACTCGCAGGAGGACGACCAAAAGGCGCCCGAGGCAACAATAGACCCTTGGAGACAAGTCGGCTGGAGGATGATGTATTGAATCTCGACGCAATTTGAGTGTTCCATCCTCATTAGGAGGCCGTGAACGTTACAATTAACTATTAGTTTTGCGTCGGATTCGAAAATGTAGACTCAGAGGTGAACGACCATAAGGTGCCCGAGGCAGCAGTAGACACTTGGAGACAAATCGCCTGGAGGACGATATATTGAACTCGACGCAATTTGAGTGTTCCATCGTCATTAGGAGGCCCTGAATGTAACAATTAACTATCAGTTTCGCGTCGGATTCGAAATTCTAGACTCACAGAAGCACGACCATAAGGTGCCAGAGGCTGCAATAGACCATTGGAGACAAGTCGGCTGGAGGACGATGTATTGAATCTCGACGCAATTTGAGTGTTCCATCGTCATTAGGTGGCCCTAAACGTCACAATTAACTCTCAGTTTCGCGTCGGATTCGAAAATCTAGATTCACAGGAGACGGACCATAAGGTGCCTGAGGCAGAAATATGCCCTTGGAGTCAGGTCGGCTGGGGGACGATGTATTGAATATCGAAGCAATTTGCGTGTTCTATCGTCATTACGAGGCGCTGAACGTTACAATTAAGTATCAGTTTCGCGTCGGATTCGAGAATCTAGATTCACAGGAGACGGACTATAAGGTGCTAGAGGCAGCAATAGACCCTTGGAGACAAGAAGGCTGGAGGACGATGTATTGAATCTCGACGCAATTTGAGTGTTCCATCGTCGTTAGGAGGCCCTGAACGTTACAATTAACTATCAGTTATGCGTCGGATTCGAAAATCTAGACTCGCAGGAGGACGACCAAAAGGCGCCCGAGGCAACAATAGACCCTTGGAGACAAGTCGGCTGGAGGATGATGTATTGAATCTCGACGCAATTTGAGTGTTCCATCCTCATTAGGAGGCCGTGAACGTTACAATTAACTATTAGTTTTGCGTCGGATTCGAAAATGTAGACTCAGAGGTGAACGACCATAAGGTGCCCGAGGCAGCAGTAGACACTTGGAGACAAATCGCCTGGAGGACGATATATTGAACTCGACGCAATTTGAGTGTTCCATCGTCATTAGGAGGCCCTGAATGTAACAATTAACTATCAGTTTCGCGTCGGATTCGAAATTCTAGACTCACAGAAGCACGACCATAAGGTGCCAGAGGCTGCAATAGACCGTTGGAGACAAGTCGGCTGGAGGACGATGTATTGAATCTCGACGCAATTTGAGTGTTCCATCGTCATTAGGTGGCCCTTAACGTCACAATTAACTCTCAGTTTCGCGTCGGATTCGAAAATCTAGATTCACAGGAGACGGACCATAAGGTGCCCGAGGCAGAAATATGCCCTTGGAGTCAGGTCGGCTGGGGGACGATGTATTGAATATCGAAGCAATTTGCGTGTTCTATCGTCATTAGGAGGCCCTGAACGTTACAATTAAGTATCAGTTTGGCGTCGGATTCGAAAATCTACAGTCATAGGAGAACGACCATAAGGTGCCCGAGGCAGCAATAGACCCTTGGAGGCACGTCGTCTGATGGACGATGTATTGAATCTCGACGCAATTTGAGTGTTTCATCGTGATTAGGATGCCCTGAACGTTACAATTAACTATCAGTTTTGCGTCGGATTCGACAATCTAGACTCACAGGAGAACGACAATGAGGTGCCCGAGGCAGCAATAGACCCTTGGAGACAAGTCGACTGGAGGACGATGTATTGAATCGCGACGGAATTTGAGAGATCCATCGTCATAAGGAGGACCTGAACGTTACAATTAACTATCATTTTTGCTACGGATTTGAAAATCTAGACTCACAGGAGACGGACTATACGGTGCCCGAGGCAGCAACATCCCCTTGGAGACAAGTCTGCTCTAGGACGATGTATTGAATCTCGACGCAAATTGAGTATTCCATCGTCATTAGGAGGCCCTCAACGTTACAATTAACTATCAGTTTTGCGTCGGATTGGAAAATCTAGACTCACAGGAGAACGACCATTAGGTGCCACAGGCAGCAATAGACCCTTGGAGACAAATCGGCTGGAGGACGATGTATTGAGTCGCGACGCAATTTGAGTGTTCCATCGTCATTAGGAGGCCCTGAACGTTACAATTAATTATCAGTTATGCGTCGGATTCGAAAATGTAGACTCAGAGGAATACGACCATAAGGTGCCCGAGGCAGCAATAGACCCTTGGAGGCAAGTCGGCTGGAGGACGATGAATTGAATCTCGACGCAATTTGAGTGTTCCATCGTCATTAGGAGGCCCTGAACGTTACCATTAACTATCAGTTTCGCGTCGGATTCGAAAATCTAGACTCACAGGAGACGGACCATAAGGTGCCATAGGCAGCAATAGACCCTTGGAGACAAGTCGCCTGGAGGACGAAGTATTGAATCTCGACGCAATTTGAGTGTTCCGTCGTCATTAGGAGGCCCTGAACGTTACAATTAACTATCAGTTTCGCGTCGGATTCGAGAATCTAGATTCACAGGAGACGGACTATAAGGTGCTAGAGGCAGCAATAGACCCTTGGAGACAAGTAGGCTGGAGGACGATGTATTGAATCTCGACGCAATTTGAGTTTTCCATCGTCATTAGGAGGCCCTGAACGTTACAATTAACTATCAGTTATGCGTCGGTTCGAAAATCTAGGCTCACAGGAGGACGACCAAAAGGCGCCCGAGGCAACAATAGACCCTTGGAGACAAGTAGGCTGGAGGACGATGTATTGAATCTCGACGCAATTTGAGTGTTCCATCGTCATTAGGAGGCCCTGAACGTTACAATTAACTATCAGTTATGCGTCGGATTCGAAAATCTAGACTCGCAGGAGGACGACCAAAAGGCGCCCGAGGCAACAATAGACCCTTGGAGACAAGTCGGCTGGAGGATGATGTATTGAATCTCGACGCAATTTGAGTGTTCCATCCTCATTAGGAGGCCCTGAACGTTACAATTAACTATTAGTTTCGCGTCGGATTCGAAAATGTAGAATCAGAGGTGAACGACCATAGGGTGCCCGAGGCAGCAGTAGACTCTTGGAGACAAATCGCCTGGAGGACGATATATTGAACTCGACGCAATTTGAGTGTTCCATCGTCATTAGGAGGCCCTGAATGTAACAATTAACTATCAGTTTCGCGTCGGATTTGAAATTCTAGACTCACAGAAGCAAGACCATAAGGTGCCAGAGGCTGCAATAGACCATTGGAGACAAGTCGGCTGGAGGACGATGTATTGAATCTCGAAGCAATTTGAGTGTTCCATCGTCATTAGGTGGCCCTTAACGTCACAATTAACTCTCAGTTTCGCGTCGGATTCGAAAATCTAAACTCACAGGAGACGGACCATAAGGTGCCCGAGGCAGAAATATGCCCTTGGAGTCAGGTCGGCCGGGGGACGATGTATTGAATCTCGAAGCAATTTGCGTGTTCTATCGTCATTAGGAGGCCCTGAACGTTACAATTAAGTATCAGTTTTGCGTCGGATTCGAAAATCTACAGTCACAGGAGAACGACCATAAGGTGCCCGAGACAATAATAGACCCTTGGAGGCACGTCGTCTGATGGACGATGTATTGAATCTCGACGCAATTTGAGTGTTTCATCGTGATTAGGATGCCCTGAACGCTACAATTAACTATCAGTTTTGCGTCGGATTCGACAATCTAGACTCACAGGAGAACGACAATAAGGTGCCCGAGGCAGCAATAGACCCTTGGAGACAAGTCGACTGGAGGACGATGTACTGAATCTCGACGGAATTTGAGAGATCCATCGGCATAAGGAGGCCCTGAACGTTACAATTAACTATCATTTTTGCTTCGGATTTGAAAATCTAGACTCACAGGAGACGGACTATACGGTGCCCGAGGCAGCAACATCCTCTTGGAGACATGTCTGCTGGAGGACGATGTATTGAACCTCGACGCAAATTGAGTATTCCATCGTCATTAGGAGGCCCACAACGTTACAATTAACTATCAGTTTTGCGTCGGATTGGAAAATCTAGACTCACAGGAGAAAGACCATTAGGTGCCACAGGCAGCAATAGACCCTTGGAGACAAATCGGCTGGAGGACGATGTATTGAGTCGCGACGCAATTTGAGTGTTCCATCGTCATTAGGAGGCCCTGAACGTTACAATTAATTATCAGTTATGCGTCGGATTCGAAAATGTAGACTCAGAGGAGAACGACCATAAGGTGCCCGAGGCAGCAATAGACCCTTGGGGCAAGTCGGCTGGAGGACGATGAATTGAATCTCGACGCAATTTGAGTGTTCCATCGTCATTAGGAGGCCCTGAACGTTACCATTAACTATCAGTTTCGCGTCGGATTCGAAAATCTAGACTCACAGGAGATGGACCATAAGGTGCCATAAGCAGCAATAGACCCTTGAAGACAAGTCGCCTGGAGGACGAAGTATTGAATCTCGACGCAATTTGAGTGTTCCATCGTCATTAGGAGGTCCTGAACGTTACAATTAACTATCAGTTTCGCGTCGGATTCGAGAATTTAGATTCACAGGAGACGGACTATAAGGTGATAGAGGCAGCAATAGACCCTTGGAGACAAGTAGGCTGGAGGACGATGTATTGAATCTCGACGCAATTTGAGTGTTCCATCGTCATTAGGAGGCCCTGAACGTTACAATTAACTATCAGTTATGCGTCGGATTCGAAAATCTAGACTCACAGGAGGACGACCAAAAGGCGCCCGAGGCAACAATAGACCCTTGGAGACAAGTCGGCTGGAGGACGATGTATTGAATCTCGACGCAATTTGAGTGTTCCATCGTCATTAGGAGGCCCTGAATGTAACAATTAACTATCAGTTTCGCGTCGGATTCGAAATTCTAGACTCACAGAAGCACGACCATAAGGTGCCAGAGGCAGCAATTGACCCTTGGAGACAAGTCGGCTGGAGGACGATATATTGAATCTCGAAGCAATTTGAGTGTTCCATCGTCATTAGGAGGCCGTGAACGTTACAATTAACTATGAGTTTTGCGTCGGATTCGATAATCTAGACTCACAGGAGAACGACCTAAAGGCGCCCGGGGAAACAATAGACCCTTGGAAACAATTCGGCTGGAGGACGATGAATTGAATCGCGACGCAATTTGAGTGTTCCATCGTCATTGGGAGGCCCTGAACGTTACAATTAACTATCAGTTTTGCGTCAGATTCGAAAATCTAGAGTCATGGGAGAACGACCATAAGGTGCCCGAGGCAGAAATATGCCCTTGGAGACAGGTCGGCTGGGGGACGATGTATTGGATCTCGAAGCAATTTGAGTGTTCCATCTTCATTAGGAGGCCCTGAACGTTACAATTAACTATCATTTTGCGTCGGATTCGATAATCTAGACTCAGAGGAGAACGACCATAAGGTGCCCGAGGCAGCAATAGACCCTTGGAGACAAGTCGGCTGGAGGACGATATATTGAATCTCGACGTAATTTGAGTGTTCCATCGTCATTAGGAGGCCCTGAACGTTGCAATTAACTATCAGTTATGCGTCGGATTCGTAAATGTAGACTCACAGGAGTACGACCAGAAGGCGCCTGGGGCAACAATAGACGCTTGGAAACAAGTCGGCTGGAGGACGATGTATTGAATCGCGACGCAATTTGAGTGTTCCATCGTCATTAGGAGGCCCTGAAAGTTACAATTAACTATCAGTTATGCGTCGGATTCGTAAATCTATACTCACAGGAGAACGACCACAAGGTCCGCGAGGCAGCAATAGACCCTTGGAGTTAAGTTGGCTGAGGCCGATGTACTAAATCTCGACGCAATTTGAGTGCTCCATCGTCATTAGGAGGCACTGAACGTTACAATTAACATTCAGTTTTGCGTCGGTTGCGAAAATCTATACTCACAGGAGAACGACCAATAGGTGCAACAAGCAGCAATAGACCCTTGGAGACAAATTGGCTGGAGAACGATGTATTGAATCGCGACTCAATTTGAGTGTTCCAGCGTCATTAGGAGGCACTGAACATTACAATTAACTATCAGTTTTGCGTTGGATTCGAAAATGTAGACTGAAACGACCATAAGGTGCCCGAGGCAGCAACAGACCCTTGGTGACAAGTCGCCTGGAGGACGATGTATTGATTCTCGACGCATCGTCATTAGGAGGCCTCGAATGTTACAACTAACTATCAGTTTCGCGTCGGATTCGAAAATCTAGACTCACAGGAGACGGACCATAAGGTGCCAGAGGCAGCAAGAGATCCTTGGAGACAAGTCGGCTGGAGGACGATGTATTGAATCTCGACGCAATTTGAGTGTTCCATCGTCATTAGGAAGCCCTGAATGTAACAATTAACTATCAGTTTCGCGTCGGATTCGAAATTCTAGACTCTCAGAAGCACGACCTTAAGGTGCCAGAGGCAGCAATAGACCCTTGGAGACAAGTAGGCTGCAGGACGATATATTGAATCTCGACGCAATGTGAGTGTTCCGTCGTCATTTGGAGGCCGTGAACGGTACAATTAACTATCAGTTATGCGTCGGATTCCAAAATCTAGACTACAGGAGGACCACCAAAAGGCGCCCGAGGCAACAATAGACCCTTGGAGACAAGTCGGCTGGAGGACGATGTATTGAATCTCGACGCAATTTGAGTGTTCCATCGTCATTAGGAGGCCCTGAATGTTATAATTAACTCACAGTTTTGCGTCGGATTTGAAAATTAGACTTACAGGAGAACGACCAAAAGGCGCCCTAGGCAACAATAGAGCCTTGGAGAGAAGTCGGCTGGAATACGATGTATTGAATCGCGACGCAATTTGAGTGTTCCATCGTCATTAAGAGGCACTGAACATTACTATTAACCATCGATTTTGCGTCGGATTCGAAAATCTAGACTCACAGGAGACGGACTATAGGGTGCCAGAGGCAGCAATAGACCCTTGGAGACAAGTAGGCCGGAGGACGATGTATTGAATCTCAACGCAATTTGAGTGTTCCATCGTCATTAGGAGGCCATGAACGTTACAATTAAGTATCAGTTATGCGTCGGATTCAAAAATCTAGACTTGCAGGAGGACGACTAAAAGGCGCCCGAGGCAACAATAGACCCTTGGAGACTAGTCGGCTGGAGGATGATGTATTGAATCTCGATGCAATTTGAGTGTTCCATCCTCATTAGGAGGCCCTGAACGTTACAATTAACTATTAGTTTTGCGTCGGATTCGAAAATGTAGACTCAGAGGTGAACGACCATAAGGTGCCCGAGGCAGCAGTAGACTCTTGGAGACAAATCGCCTGGAGGACGATATATTGAACTCGACGCAATTTGAGTGTTCCATCGTCATTAGGAGGCCCTGAATGTAACAATTAACTATCAGTTTCGCGTCGGATTCGAAATTCTAGACTCACAGAAGCACGACCATAAGGTGCCAGAGGCTGCAATAGACCATTGGAGACAGTCGGCTGGAGGACGATGTATTGAATCTCGAAGCAATTTGAGTGTTCCATCGTCATTAGGTGGCCCTTAACGTCACATTATCTCTCAGTTTCGCGTCGGATTCGAAAATCTAGACTCACAGGAGACGGACAATAAGGTGCCCGAGGCAGAAATATGCTCTTGGAGTCAGGTCGGCTGGGGGACGATGTATTGAATCTCGAAGCAATTTGCGTGTTCTATCGTCATTAGGAGGCCCTGAACGTACAATTAAGTATCAGTTTTGCGTCGGATTCAAAAATCTACAGTCACAGGAGAACGACCATAAGGTGCCCGAGGCAGCAATAGTCCCTTGGAGGCACGTCGTCTGATGGACGATGTATAGAATCTCGACGCAATTTGAGTGTTTCATCGTGATTAGGATGCCCTGAACGTTACAATTAACTATCAGTTTTGCTTCGGATTCGACAATCTAGACTCACAGGAGAACGACAATAAGGTGCCCGAGGCAGCAATAGACCCTTGGAGACAAGTCGACTGGAGGACGATGTATTGAATCGCGACGGAATTTGAGAGATCCATCGTCATAAGGAGGCCCTGAACGTTACAATTAACTATCATTTTTGCTTCGGATTTGAAAATCTAGACTCACAGGAGACGGACTATACGGTGCCCGAGGCAGCAACATCCCCTTGGAGAAGAGTCTGCTGGAGGACGATGAATTGAATCTCGACGCAAATTGAGTATTCCATCGTCATTAGGTGGCCCTCAACGTTACAATTAACTATCAGTTTTGCGTCGGATTGGAAAATCTAGACTCACAGGAGAACGACCATTAGGTGCCACAGGCAGCAATAGACCCTTGGAGACAAATCGGCTGGAGGACGATTGTATGAGTCGCGACGCAATTTGAGTGTTCCATCGTCATTAGGAGGCCCTGAACGTTACAATTAATTATCTGTTATGCGTCGGATTCGAAAATGTAGACTCAGAGGAGAACGACCATAAGGTGCCCGAGGCAGAAATATGCCCTTGGAGACAGGTCGGCTGGGGGACGATGTATTGGATCTCGAAGCAATTTGAGTGTTCCATCGTCATTAGGAGGCCCTGAACGTTGCAATTAACTATCAGTTATGCGTCGGATTCGTAAATGTAGACTCACAGGAGTACGACCAGAAGGCGCCTGGGGCAACAATAGACGCTTGGAAACAATTCGGCTGGAGGACGATGTATTGAATCGCGACGCAATTTGAGTGTTCCATCGTCATTAGGAGGCCCTGAAAGTTACAATTAACTATCAGTTATGCGTCGGATTCGTAAATCTAGTCTCACAGGAGAACGACCACAAGGTCCCCGAGGCAGCAATAGACTCTTGGAGAAGAGTCTGCTGGAGGACGATGAATTGAATCTCGACGCAAATTGAGTATTCCATCGTCATTAGGTGGCCCTCAACGTTACGATTAACTATCAGTTTTGCGTCGGATTGGAAAATCTAGACTCACAGGAGAACGACCATTAGGTGCCACAGGCAGCAATAGACCCTTGGAGACAAATCGGCTGGAGGACGATGTATTGAGTCGCGACGCAATTTGAGTGTTCCATCGTCAATAGGAGGCCCTGAACGTTACAATTAATTATCTGTTATGCGTCGGATTCGAAAATGTAGACTCAGAGGAGAACGACCATAAGGTGCCCGAGGCAGCAATAGACCCTTGGAGGCAAGTCGGCTGGAGGACGATGAATTGAATCTCGACGCAATTTGAGTGTTCCATCGTCGTTAGGAGGCCCTGAACGTTACCATTAACTATCAGTTTCGCGTCGGATTCGAAAATCTAGACTCACAGGAGACGGACCATAAGGTGCCATAGGCAGCAATAGACCCTTGGAGACAAGTAGGCTGGAGGACGATGTATTGAATCTCGACGCAATTTGAGTGTTCCATCGTCATTAGGAGGCCCTGAACGTTACAATTAACTATCAGTTATGCGTCGGATTCGAAAATCTAGACTCACAGGAGGACGACCAAAAAGCGCCCGCGGCAACAATAGACCCTTGGAGACAAGTCGGCTGGAGGACGATGTATTGAATCTCGAAGCAATTTGAGAGTTCCATCGTCATTAGGAGGCCGTGAACGATACAATTAACTATGAGTTTTGCGTCGGATTCGATAATCTAGACTCACAGGAGAACGACCAAAAGGCGCCCGGGGTAACAATAGACCCTTGGAAACAATTCGGCTGGAGGACGATGAATTGAATCGCGACGCAATTTGAGTGTTCCATCGTCATTGGGAGGCCCTGAACGTTACAATTAACTATCAGTTTTGCGTCAGATTCGAAAATCTAGAGTCATGGGAGAACGACCATAAGGTGCACGAGGCAGAAATATGCCCTTGGAGACAGGTCGGCTGGGGGACGATGTATTGGATCTCGAAGCAATTCGAGTGTTCCATCGTCATTAGGAGGCCCTGAACGTTACAATTAACTATCAGTTATGCATCGGATTCGTAAATCTATACTCACAGGAGAACGACCACAAGGTCCGCGAGGCAGCAATAGACCCTTGGAGTTAAGTTGGCTGGAGGCCGATGTATTGAATCTCGACGCAATTTGAGTGTTCCATCGTCATTAGGAGGCCCTGAACGTTACAATTAACATCCAGTTTTGCGTCGGTTGCGAAAATCTATACTCACAGGAGAACGACCAATTGGTGCCACAAGCAGCAATAGACCCTTGGAGACAAATTGGCTGGAGAACGATGTATTGAATCGCGACTCAATTTGAGTGTTCCATCGTCATTAGGAGGCACTGAACATTACAATTAACTATCAGTTTTGCGTCGGATTCGAAAATGTAGACTGAAACGACCATAAGGTGCCCGAGGCAGCAACAGACCCTTGGTGACAAGTCGCCTGTAGGACGATGTATTGATTCTCGACGCATCGTCATTAGGAGGCCTCGAATGTTACAACTAACTATCAGTTTCGCGTCGGATTCGAAAATCTAGACGTACAGGAGACGCACCATAAGGTGCCAGAGGCAGCAAGAGACCCTTGGAGACAAGTAGGCTGCAGGACGATGTATTGAATCTCGACGCAATTTGAGTGTTCCATCGTCATTAGGAGGCCGTGAACGTTACAATCAACTATGAGTTTTGCGTCGGATTCGATAATCTAGACTCACAGGTGTACAACCAAAAGGCGCCCGGGGCAACAATAGACCCTTGGTAACAAGTCGGCTGGAGGACGATGTATTGCATCTCGACGCAATTTGAGTGTTCCATCGTCATTAGGAGGCACTGAACGTTGCAATTAACTATCAGTTTTGCGTCGGATTCGAAAATGTAGACTCAGAGAGGAACGACCATAAGGTGCCAGAGGCAGCAATTGACCCTTGGAGACAAGTTGCCTGGATGACGATGTATTGAATCTCGACGCAATTTGAGTGTTCCATCGTCATTGGGAGGCCCTGAACGTTACAATTAACTATCAGTTTTGCATCAGATTCGAAAATCTAGAGTCACCATAAGATGCCCGAAGCAGCAATAGACCCTTGGAGACAGGTCGGCTGATGGACGATGTATTGAATCTCGAGGCAATTTGAGTGTTCCATCGTAATTAGGAGGCCCTTAACGTTACAATTAACTATCAGTTTTGCGTCGGATTCGACAATCAAGACTCACAGGAGAACGACAATAAGGTGCCCGAGGCAGCAATATCCCCTTGGAGACAAGTCGGCTGGAGGACGATGTATTGAATCTCGACGCAGTTTGAGTTTTCCATCGTCATTAGGAGGCCCGGAACGTTACAATTAACTTTTAGTTTTGCGTCGGATTCGAAAATCAAGACTCACAGGAGACGGATTATAAGGTGCCAGAGGCAGCAATAGACCCCTGGAGACAAGTCGGCTGGTCGACGATGTATTGAATCTCGACGCAATTTGAGTGATCCATCGTTATTAGGAGGCCGTGAACGTTAAAATTAACTATCAGTTATGCGTCAGATTCGAAAATCTACACTCACAGGAGGACGACCAAAAGGCGCCCGAGGCAACAATAGACCCTTGGAGACAAGTCGGCTGGAGGACGATGTATTGAATCTAGACCCAATTTAGGTGTTCCATCGTCATTAGGAGGCCCTGAACGTAACTATTAACTATCAGTTGTGCGTCGGATTCGAAAATGTAGACTCAAACGACCATAAGGTGTCCGAGGCAGCAACAGACCCTTGCAGACAAGTCGCCTGGAGGACGATGTATTGATTCTCGACGCATCGTCATTAGGAGGCCTTGAACGTTACAACTAACTATCAGTTTCGCGTGGATTCGAAAATCTAGACACAAAGAAGCACGACCATAAGGTGCCAGAGGCAGCAATAGACCCTTGGAGACAAGTAGCCTGGAGGACGATGTATTGAATCTCGAGGCAATTTTAGTGTTCCATCTTCATTAGGAGGCCTTGAACGTTACAATCAACTATGAGATTTGCGTCGGATTCAATAATCTAGGCTCACAGGAGTACGACAAAAAGGGGCCCGGGGCAACAATAGACCCTTGAAAACAAGTCGGCTGGAGGACGATGTATTGAATCTCGACGCAATTTGAGTGTTCCATCGTCATTAGGAGGCCCTGAACGTTACAATTAACTAAAAGTTTTGCGTCGCATTCGAAAATCTAGACTCACAGGAGTCGGACCATAAGGTGCCAGAGGCAGCAATAGACCCTGGGAGACAAGTAGGCTGCAGGACGATGTATTGAATCTCGACGCAATTTGAGTGTTCCATCGTCATTAGGAGGCCGTGAACGGTACAATTAACTTCAGTTTCGCGTCGGATTCGAAATTCTAGACTCCCAGAAGCACGACCATATGGTGCCAGAGGCAGCAATAGACCCTTGGAGACAAGTCGGCTGGAGGACGATGTATTGAATCTCGAAGCAATTCGAGTGTTCCATCATCATTAGGAGGCCGTAAACGTTACAATTAACTATGAGTTTTGCGTCGGATTCGATAATCTAGACTCACAGGAGAACGACCAAAAGGCGACCAGAGTAACAATAGACCATTGGAAACATTTCGGCTGGAGGACGATGAATTGAATCGCGACGCAATTTGAGTGTTCCATCGTCATTGGGAGGAATTGAACGTTACAATTAACTACCAGTTTTGCGTCAGATTCGAAAATCTAGAGTCACCATAAGGTGCCCGAAGCAGCAATAGACCCTTGGAGACACGTCGGCTGGAGGACGATGTATTGATTCTCGACGCAATTTGAGTGTTCCATCGTCATTAGGAGGCCCTGAACGTAACTATTAACTATCAGTTTTGCGTCGGATTCGAAAATGTAGACTGAAACGACCATAAGGTGCCCGAGGCAGCAGCAGACCCTTGGAGACAAGTCGCCTGGAGGACGATGTATTGATTCTCGACGCATCGTCATTAGGAGGCCTTGAACGCTACAACTAACTATCAGTTTCGCGTCGGATTCGAAAATCTAGACACAAAGGAGCACGACCATAAGGTGCGAGAGGCAGCAATAGACCCTTGGAGACAAGACGCCTGGAGGACGATGTATTGAATCTCGAAGCAATTTGAGTGTCCCATCGTCATTAGGAAGCCGTGAACGTTACAATTAACTATGAGTTTTGCGTCGGATTCGATAATCTAGACTCACAGGAGAACGACCAAAAGGCGCACGGGGTAACAATGGACCCTTGGAAACATTTCGGCAGGAGGACGATGAATTGAATCGCGACGCAATTTGAGAGTTCCATCGTCATTGGGAGGCCCTGAACGTTACAATTAACTATCAGTTATGCGTCGGATTCGAAAATCTACACTCACAGGAGGACGATCAAAAGGCGCCCGAGGCAACAATAGACCCTTGGAGACAAGTCGGCTGATGGACGATGTATTGAATCTCGACGCAATTTGAGTGTTCCATCGTAATTAGGAGGTCCTTAACGTTACAATTAACTATCAGTTTTGCGTCGGATTCGACAATCAAGACTCACAGGAGAACGACAATAAGGTGCCCGAGGCAGCAATATCCCCTTGGAGACAAGTCGGCTGGACGACGATGTATTGAATCTCGACGCAATGTGAGAGTTCCATCGTCATTAGGAGGCCGCGAACGTTAAAATTAACTATCAGTTATGCGTCGGATTCGAAAATCTACACTCACAGGAGGACGACCAAAAGGCGCCCGAGGCAACAATAGACCCTTGGAGACAAGTCGGCTGGAGGACGATGTATTGAATCTCGACGCTATTTATGTGTTCCATCGTCATTAGGAGGCCCTGAACGTAACTATTAACTATCAGTTTTGCGTCGGATTCGAAAATGTAGACTCAAACGACCATAAGGTGCCCGAGGCAGCAACAGACCCTTGGAGACAAGTCACCTGGAGGACGATGTATTGATTCTCGACGCATCGTCATTATGAGGCCATGAACGTTACAACTAACTATCAGTTTCGCGTGGATTCGAAAATCTAGACACAAAGGAGCACGACCATAAGGTGCGAGAGGCAGCAATAGACCCTTGGAGACAAGACGCCTGGAGGACGATGTATTGAATCTCGACGCAAATAGAGTGTTCCATCGTCACTAGGAGGCCCTGAACGTTACAATTAACTATCAGTTTAGCGTCGGATACGAAAATCTAGACTCACAGGAGAACGACCATTAGGTGCCACAGGCGGCAATAGACCCTTGGAGACAAATCGGCAGGAGGTCGATGAACTGAATCGCGACGCAATTTGAGTGATCCATCGTCATTAGGAGGCACTGAACATAACAATTAACCATCAGTTTTGCGTCGGATTCGAAAATCTAGACTCACAGGAGACGGACCATAAGGTGCCAGAGGCAGCAATAGACCCTTGGAGACAAGTCGGCTGGAGGACGATGTATTGAATCTCGACGCAATTTGAGTGTTCCATCGTCATTAGGAGGCCGTGAACGTTACAATTAACTTTCAGTTATGCGTCGGATTCGTAAATCTAGACTCAGAGGAGGACGACCAAAAGGCGCCCGAGGCAACAATAGACCCTTGGAGACAAGTCGGCTGGAGGAGAATGTATTGAATCTCAACGCAATTTGAGTGTTCCAGTGACATTAGGAGGACCTGAACGTTACAATTAACTATCAGTTTTGCGTCGGATTCGAAAATGTAGACTCAGAGGAGAACGGCCATAAGGTGCCCGAGGCAGCAGTAGACCCTTGGAGACAAGTCGCCTGGACGACGATGTATTGAATCTCGACGCCATTTGAGTTTTCCATCGTCATTAGGAGGCCCTGAGCGTTACAATTAACTATCAGTTTCGCGTCGGATTCGCAAATCTAGACTCACAGGAGACGGACCATATGGTGACCGAAGCAGCAATATCCCCTTGGAGACAAGTCGGCTGGAGGACGAGGTATTGAATCTCGACGCAATTTGAGTGTTCCATCGTCATTAGGAGGCCCTGAACGTTACAAGTAGCTATCAGTTTTTTGTCGGATTCGAAAATCTAGACTCACAGGAGAACGACAATAAGGTGCCCGAGGCAGCAATAGACCCTTGGAGACAAGTCGGCTGGAGGACGATGTATTGGATCGCGACGGAATTTGAGTGTTCCATCTCATTAGGAGGCCTTGAACGTTACAATTAACTATCAGTTTTGCGTCGGATTTGAAGATCTAGACTCACAGGAGAACGACAATTAGGTGCCACAGGCAGCAATAGAACCTTGGAGACAAATAGGCTGGAGAACGATGAATTGAATCGCGACGCAATTTGAGTGTTCCATCGTAATTAGGAGGCACTGAACATAACAATTAACCATCAGTTTTGTGTCGGATTCGAAAATCTAGACTCACAGGAGACAGAACATAAGGTGCCAGAGGAGACCCTTGGAGACAATTCGGCTGGAGGACGATGTATTGAATTTCGACGCAATTTGAGTGTTCCAGTGTCATTAGGAGGCTCTGAACGTGACAATAAAATATCAGTTTTGCGTCGGATTCGAAAATGTAGACATAGTGGAGAACGACAATAAGTTGCCCGAGGCAGTAATAGACCCTTGGAGACAAGTCGGCTGAAGGACGATGTATTGAATCTCGACGAAATTTGAGTGTTCCATCGTCATTAGGTGGCCCTGAATGTTACAATTAACTATCAGTTTTGCGTCGGATTCGACAATCTAGACTCACAGGAGATGGACCATAAGGTGCCCGAGGCAGCAATATCCCCTTGGAGACAAGTCGGCTGGAGGACGATGTATAGAATATCGACGCAATTTGAGTGTTCCATCGTCATTAGGAAGACCTGAACATTACAATTAACTATCAGTTATGCGTCGGATTCGAAAATCTAGACTTACAGGAGGACGACCATAAGGTGCCCGAGGCAGCAATAAAACCTTGGAGACAAGTCGCCTGGAGGACGATGTATTGAATCTCGACGCAATTTGAGTGTTCCATCGTCATTAGGAGGCCCTGAGCGTTACAATTAACTATCAGTTTTGCGTCAGATTCGATAATCTAGACTCACAGGAGAACGACCATAAGGTGCCCGAGGCAGCAATAGACCCCGTGGAGTAAGTCGGCTGGAGGACGATATATTGAACCTCGACGCAATTTGAGTGTACCATCGTCATTAGGAGGCCCTGAACATTGTAATTAACTCTCAGTTTTGCGTCGGATACGAATGTCTAGACTCACAGGAGAACGACCATAAGGTGCCCGAGGCAGCAATATCCCCTTGGAGACAAGTCGGCTGGATGACGATACATTGAATCTCGAAGGAATTTGAGTGTTCGATCGTCATTAGGAGGCCCTGAACGTTACAATTAACTATCAGCTATGCGTCGGATTCGTAGATCTAGACTCACAGGAGACGGACCATAAGGTGCCCGAGGCAGTAATAGACCCTTGGAGACAAGTTGGCTGAAGGACGATGTATTGAATCTCGACGAAATTTGAGTGTTCCATCGTCATTTGGGGGCCCTGAACGTTACAATTAACTATCAGTTTTTGTCGGATTCGTAATTCTAGACTCAGAGGAGGACGACCAAAAGGCGCCAGAGGCAACAATAGACCCTTGGAGACAAGTCGGCTGGAGGAGAATGTATTGAATCTCAACGCAATTTGAGTGTTCCAGTGACATTAGGAGGACCTGAACGTTACAATTAACTATCAGTTTTGCGTCGGATTCGAAAATGTAGACTCAGAGGAGAACGGCGATAAGGTGCCCGAGGCAGCAATAGACCCTTGGAGACAAGTCGCCTGGACGACGATGTATTGAATCTCGACGCAATTTGAGTTTTCCATCGTCATTACGAGGCCCTGAGCGTTACAATTAACTATCAGTTTCGCGTCGGACTCGCAAATCTAGACTCACAGGAGACGGACCATATGGTGACCGAAGCAGCAATATCCCCTTGGAAACAAGTCGGCTGGAGGACGAGGTATTGAATCTCGACGCAATTTGAGTGTTCCATCGTCATTAGGAGGCCGTGAACGTTACAATTAGCTATCAGTTTTTCGTCGGATTCGAAAATCTAGACTCACAGGAGAACGACAATAAGGTGCCCGAGGCAGCAATAGACCCTTGGAGACAAGTCGGCTGGAGGACGATGTATTGGATCGCGACGGAATTTGAGTGTTCCATCGTCATTAGGAGGCCTTGAACGTTACAATTACCTATCAGTTTTGCGTCGGATTCGAAGATCTAGACTCACAGGAGAACGACCATTAGGTGCCACAGGCAGCCATAGAACCTTGGAGACAAATCGGCTGGAGGACGATGAATTGAATCGCGACGCAATTTGAGTATTCCATCGTAATTAGGAGGCCATGAATGTTACAATTAACTATCAGTTATGCGTCGGATTCGAAAATCTAGACTCACAGGAGGACGACCAAAAGGCGCCCGAGGCAACAATAGTCCCTTCGAGACAAGTCGGCTGGAGGACGATGTATTGAATTTCGACGCAATTTGAGTGTTCCAGTGTCATTAGGAGGCTCTGAACGTGACAATAAAATATCAGTTTTGCGTCGGATTCGAAAATGTAGACATAGTGGAGAACGACAATAAGTTGCCCGAGGCAGTAATAGACCCTTGGAGACAAGTCGGCTGAAGGACGATGTATTGAATCTCGATGAAATTTGAGTGTTCCATCGTCATTAGGTGGCCCTGAATGTTACAATTAACTATCAGTTTTGCGTCGGATTCGACAATCTAGACTCACAGGAGATGGACCATAAGGTGCCCGAGGCAGCAATATCCCCTTGGAGACAAGTCGGCTGGAGGACGATGTATTGAATATCGACGCAATTTGAGTGTTCCATCCTCATTAGGAAGACCTGAACATTACAATTAACTAACTGTTATGCGTCGGATTCGAAAATCTAGACTTACAGGAGGACGACCATAAGGTGCCCGAGGCAGCAATAAAACCTTGGAGACAAGTCGCCTGGAGGACGATGTATTGAATCTCGACGCCATTTGAGTGTTCCATCGTCACTAGGAGGCCCTGAGCGTTACAATTAACTATCAGTTTCGCGTCGGATTCGCAAATCTAGATTCACAGGAGACGGACCATATGGTGCCCGAGGCAGCAATATCCCCTTGTAGTCAAGTCGGCTGGAGGACGAGGTATTGAATCTCGACGCAATTAGAGTGTTCCATCGTCATTAGGAGGCCCTGAACGTTGAAATTAACTCTCAGTTTTGCGTCGGATACGAATGTCTAGACTCACAGGAGAACGACCATAAGGTGCCTGAGGCAGCAATATCCCCTTTGGAGACAAGTCGGCTGGATGACGATATATTGAACCTCGAAGTAATTTGAGTGTTCCATCGTCATTAGGAGGCCCTGAACGTTACAATTAACTATCAGCTATGCGTCGGATTCGAAGATCTAGACTCACAGGAGAACGACCACAAGGACCCCGAGGCAGCAATAGACCCTTGGAGACAAGTCGGCTGGAGGTCGATGTATTGAATCTCGACGCAATTTGAGTGTTCCATCGTCATTAGGAGGCCCTGAACGTTACAATTAACTATCAGTTTTGCGTCGGATTCGAAGATCTAGTCTCACGGGAGAACGACCATTAGGTGCCACAGGCAGCAATAGACCCTTGGAGACAAATCGGCTGGAGGACGATGAATTGAATCGCGACGCACTTTGAGTGTTCCATCGTCATTAGGAGCCAGTGAACATAACAATTAACCATCAGTTTTGTGTCGGATTCGAAAACCTAGACTCACAGGAGACAGACCATAAGGTGCCAGAGGCAGCAATAGACCCTTGGAGACAAGTCGGCTGGAGAATGATGTATTGAATCTCGACGCAATTTGAGTGTACCATCGTTATTAGGAGGCCGTGAACGGTAAATTAACTATCAGTTATGCGTCGGATTCGAAAATCTAGACTCACAGGAGGACGACCAAAAGGCGCCCGAGGCAACAATAGTCCCTTCGAGACAAGTCGGTTGGAGGACGATGTATTGAATCTCGACGCAATTTGAGTGTTCCAGTATCATTAGGAGGCCCTGAACGTGACAATTAAATATCAGTTTTGCGTAGGATTCGACAATCTAGACTCGCTGGAGATGGACCATAAGGTGCCCGAGGCAGCAATATCCCCTTGGAGACAAGTCGGCTGGAGGACGATGTATTGAATCTCGACGCAATTTGAGTGTTCTATCGTCATTAGGAAGACCTGAACGTTACAATTAACTATCAGTTATGCGTCGGATTCAAAAATCTAGTCTTACAGGAGGATGACCAAAAGGCGTCCGAGGCAACAATAAACCCTTGGAAGCAGGTCGGCTGGAGGACGATGTATTGAATCGCGACGCAATTTGAATGTTTCATCGTCATTAGGAGGCCCTGAACGTTACAATGAAGTATCACTTTTGCGTCGGATTCGATACTCTAGACTCATAGGAGAACGACCATAACGTGCCCGAGGCAGCAATATCCCCTTGGAGACACGTCGGCTGGAGGACGATGTATTGAATCTCGAAGCAATTTTAGTGTTCCATCGTCATTAGGAGGCGCTGAACATTACAATTAACTATCAGTTTTGCGTCGGATTCGACAATCTAGACTCACAGGAGAACGAAAGGAAAGTGCCCGAGGCAGCAATAGACCCTTGGAGACAAGTTGGCTGGAGGACGATGTATTGAATGTCGACTCTATTTGAGTGTTCCATCGTCATTAGGAGGCACTGAACATCAGTTTTTCGTCGGATACGAAAATCTAGACTCACAGGAGACGGACCATAAGGTGCCCGAGGCAGTAATAGACCCTTGGAGACAAGTTGGCTGAAGGACGATGTATTGAATCTCGACGAAATTTGAGTGTTCCATCGTGATTAGGTGGCCCTGAACGTTACTATTAAGTATCAGTTTTGCGTCGGATTCGAAAATCTAGACTTACAGGAGGACGACCAATAGGCGTCCTGGGCAACAATAATCCCTTGGAGACAGGTCGGCTGGAGGACGATGTATTGAATCGCGACGCAATTTGAATGTTCCATCGTCATTAGGAGGCCCTGAACGTTACAGTTAAGTATCACTTTTGCGTCGGCTTCGATACTCTAGACTTATAGGAGAACGACCATAACGTGCCCGAGGCAGCAATATCCCCTTGGAGACACGTCGGCTGGAGGACGATGAATTGTATCGCGACGCAATTTGAGTGTTCCATCGTCATTAGGAGGCACTGAACATTACAATAAACCATCAGTTTTGTGTTGGATTCGAAAATCTAGACTCACGGGAGACAGACCATAAGGTGCCAGAGGCATCAAAAGACCCTTGGAGACAAGTCGGCTGGAGGACGATGTATTGAATTTCGACGCAATCTGAGTGTTCCATCGTCATTAGGAAGACCTGAACGTTACAATTAACTATCAGCTATGCGTCGGATTAGAAATTCTAGACTTACAGGAGGACGACCAAAAGGCGTCCGAGGCAACAATAAACCCTTGGAGACAGGTCGGCTGTAGGACGATGTATTTCTTTGCGACGCAATTTGAATGTTCCATCGTCATTAGGAGGCCCTGAACGTTACAATTAAGTATCACTTTTGCGTCGGATTCGATACTCTAGACTCATAGGAGAACGACCATAACGTGCCCGAGGCAGCAATATCCCCTTGGAGACACGTCGGCTAGAGGACGATGTATTGAATCTCGAAGCAATTTGAGTGTTCCATCGTCATTAGGAGGCCCTGAACGTTACAATTAACTATCAGTTTTGCGTCGGATTCGACAATGTAGACTCACAGGAGAACGAAAGAAAAGTGCCCGAGGCAGCAATAGACCCTTGGAGACAAGTTGTCTGGAGGACGATGTATTGAATCTCGACGCAATTTGAGTGTTCCATCGTCATTAGGAGGCCCTGAACGTTACAATTAACTATGAGTTTCGCGTCGGATTCGACAATCTAGACTCACAGGAGAACGACCATAAGGTGCCCGAGCCAACAATAGACACTTGGAGACAAGTCGGCTGGAGGACTATGTATTAAAAGGCAACGGAATTTCAGCGTCGCATCGTCATTAGAAGGCCCTGAAAGTTACACTTAACTATCATTTTGCGTCGGATTCGATAATATAGACTCACAGGACAACGACCAAAAGGTGCACGAGGCAGCAATAGACCCTTGGAGACAAGTCGGCTGGAGGACGATGTGTTTAATCGCGACGCAATTTTTTATGTTCCATAGTCATTAGGAGACCCTGAACGTTGCCAATAAGTATCAGTTTTGCGTCGGATTCGATACTCTATACTCACAGGAGAACGACCATAGGGGGCCCGAGGCAGCAATATCCCCTTGGAGACAAGTCGGCAGGACGATATATTGAATCTTGACGCAATTATTGTGTTCCACGTCATTAGGAGGCCCCGAACGTTACAATTAACTATTAGTTTTCGTCGGATTCGAAAATCTAGAGTCACAGGAGAACGACCATAAGGTGCCCGAGGCAGCAATAGACCCTTGGAGACAAGTCGCCTGGAGGACGATGTATTGAATCTCGACGCAATTTGATTGTTCCATCGTCTATAGGAGGCCCTGAACGTTACAATTAACTATCAGTTTCGCGCCGGATTCGATAATCTAGACTCACAGGAGCACGACCATAAGGTGCCAGAGGCAGCAATAGACACTTGGAGACAAGTCGGCTGGAGGACGATGTATTTAATCTCGAAGCAATTTGAGTGTTCCATCGTCATTAGGAGGCCCTGAACGTTACAATTAACTATGAGTTTTGCTTCGGATTCGACAACCTAGACTCACAGGAGAACGACCATAAGGTGCCCGAGGCAACAATAGTCCCTTCGAGACAAGTCGGCTGGAGGACGATGTATTGAATCTCGACGCAATTTGAGTGTTCCAGTGTCATTAGGAGGCCCTGAACGCGACAATTAAATATCAGTTTTGCGTCGGATTTGAAAATGTAGACTCAGTGGACAACGACCATAAGTTGCCCGAGGCAGTAATAAACCCTTGGAGGCAGGTCGGCTGGTGGACGATGTATTGAATCGCGACGCAATTTGAATGTTCCATCGTCATTAGGAGGCCCTGAACGTTACAATTAACTATCAGTTTTGCGTCGGATTCGATACTCTAGACTCATAGGATAACGACCATAACGTGCCCGAGGAAGCAATATCCCCTTGGAGACTCGTCGGCTGGAGGACGATGTACTGAATCTCGAATCAATTTGAGTGTTCCATCGTCATTAGGAGGCCCTGAACGTTACAATTAACTATCAGTTTTGCGTCGGATTCGACAATCTAGACTCACAGGAGAACGAATGAAAAGTGCCCGAGGCAGCAATAAACCCTTGGAGACAAGTTGGCTGGACGACGATGTATTGAATGTCGACGCTATTAGAGTGTTCCATCGTCATTAGGAGGCACTGAACATCAGTTCTTCGTCGGATACGAAAATCTAGACTCACAGGAGACTGACCATAAGTCGCCCGAGGCAGTAATAGACCCTTGGAAACAAGTTGGGTGAAGGACGATGTATTGAATCTCGACGAAATTTGAGTGTTCCATCGTCATTAGCTGGCCCTGAACGTTACAATTAACTATCAGGTTTGCATCGGATTCAACAATCTAGACTCACAGGAGATGGACCATAAGGTGCCCGAGGCAGTAATATCCCCTTGGAGACAAGTCGGCTGGAGGACGATGTATTGAATCTCGACGCAATGTGAGTGTTCCATCGTCATTAGGAAGACCTGAACGATACAACTAACTATCAGTTATGGGTCGGATTAGAAAATCTAGACATACAGGAGGACGACCAAAAGGCGTGCGAGGCAACAATAAACCCTTGGAGAAAGGTCGGCTGGAGGACGATGTATTTAATCGCGACGCAATTTGAATGATCCATCGTCATTAGGAGGCCCTGAACGTTACAATTAACTATCAGTTTTGCGTCGGATTCGAAAATCTAGACTCACAGGAGAACGACCATTAGGTGCCACACGCTGCAATACACCCTTGGAGACCAATCACCTGGAGGACGATGTATTGAATCGCAACGCATTTTGAGTCTTCCATCATCATTAGGAGGCACTGAACATTACAATTTACCATCAGTTTTGCGTCGGATTCGTAAATCTAGACTCACAGGAGAACGAAAATATGGTGCCACAGGCAGCAATAGACCCTTGGAGACAAGTCGGCTGGAGGACGATGTATTGAATCTCGACGCAATTTGAGTGTTCCATGTCATTAGAAGGCCGTGAACGTTATAATTAACTATCAGTTATGCGTCGGATTCGAAAATCTAGACTCACAGGAGGACGACCAAAAGGCGCCCGAGGCAACAATAGACCCTTCGAGACAAGTCGGCTGGAGGACGATGTATTGAATCGCGACGCAATTTGAGTGTTCCATCATCATTAGGAGGCACTGAACATTACAATTAACTATCAGTTTTGCGTCGGATTCGAAAATCTAGACTCACAGGAGAACGAAAATAAGGTGCCACAGGCAGCAATAGACCCTTGGAGACAAGTCGGCTGGAGGACGATGTATTGAATCTCAAAGCAATTAAAGTGATCCATCGTCATTGGGAGGCGGTGAACGTTACAATTAACTATGAGTTTTGCGTCGGATTCGATAATCTAGACTCACAGGAGGACGACCAAAAGGTGCCCGAGGCAACAATAGACCCTTGGAGACAGGTCGGCTGGAGGACGATGTATTGAATCGCGACGCAATTTTAATGTTCCATAGTCATTAGGAGGCCATGAACGTTGCCAATAAGTATCAGTTTTGCGTCGGATTCGATACTCTAGACTCACAGGAGAAAGACCATAGGGGGCCCGAGGCAGCAATATCCTCTTATAGACAAGTCGGCAGGAGGACGATGTATTGAATCTTGACGCAATTTGAGTGTTCCATCGTCATTAGGAGGCCCCGAACGTTTCAATTAACTATTAGTCTTCGTCGGATTCGAAAATCTAGAGTCACAGGAGAACGACCATAAGGTGCCCGAGGCAGCAATAGACCCTTGGAGACAAGTCGCCTGCAGGACGATGTATTGAATCTCGACGCAATTTGACTGTTCCATCGTCTATAGGAGGCCCTGAACGTTACAATTAACTAACAGTTTCGCGTCGGATTCGATAATCTAGACTCACAGGAGCACGACCATTAGGTGCCAGAGGCAGCAATAGACCTTCGGAGACAAGTCGGCTGGAGGACGATGTACTGAATCTCGAAGCAATTTGAGTGTTCCATCGTCATTAGGAGGCCCTGAACGTTACAATTAACTATGAGTTTTGCTTCGGATTCGACAATCTAGACTCACAGGAGAACGACCATAAGGTGCCCGAGGCAACAAATAGACACTTGGAGACAAGTCGGCTGGAGGATTATGTATTGAATCGCCACGGAATTTGAGTATTTCATCGTCATTAGAAGGCACTGAACGTTACAATTAACTATCATTTAGCGTCGGATTCGATAATCTAGACTCATAGGAGAACGACCATAAGGTGCCCGAGGCAGCAATAGACCCTTGTAGACATTTCGGCTGGAGGGCGATTTATTTAACCGCGACGCAATTTGAGTGTTCCATCGTCATTAGGAGGCCCTGAACGTTACAATTAACTATGAGTTTTGCGTCGGATTCGACAATGTAGACTCACAGGAGAACGACCATAAGGTGCCCGAGGCAGCAATAGACCCTTGGAGACAAGTCACCTGGAGGACGATGTATGGAATCTCGACGCAATTTGACTGTTCCATCGTCTATAGGAGGCCCCGAACGTTACAATTAGCTATCAGTTTCGCGTCGGATTCGATAATCTAGACTCACAGGAGCACGACCATAAGGTGCCAGAGGCAGCAATAGACCCTTGGAGGCAAGTCGGCTGGAGGGCGATGAATTGAATCGCGACGCAATTTGTGTGTTCCATCGTCATTAGGAGGCCCTGAACAATACAATTAACTATCAGTTTCGCGTCGGATTCGAAAATCTAGACTCTCAGGAGACGGACCATATGGTGCCCGAGGCAGCAATATCCCCTTGGAGACAAATCGGCTAAAGGGCGATGTATTGAATCTCGACGCAATTTGAGTGTTGCATCGTCATTAGGAGGCCGTGAACGTTACAATTAACTATCAGTTATGCGTCGGATTCGAAAATCTAGACTCACAGGAGGACGACCAAGAGGCGCCCGAGGCAACAATAGACACTTGGAGACAAGTCGGCTGGAGGACGATGCATTGAATCTCGACGCAATTTGAATGTTCCATCGTCATTAGGAGGCCCTGAACGTTACAATTAACTATCAGTATCGCGTCGGATTCTAAAATCTAGGCTCGCAAGTGACGGACCGTATGGTGCCCGAGGCAGCAATATCCCCTTGGAGACATGTCGGCTGGAGGACGATGTATTGAATCTCGACGCAATTTGAGTGTTCCATCGTCATTAGGAGGCCTTGAACGTTATAATTAACTCTCAGTTTTGCGTCGGATACGAAAATCTAGACTCACAGGAGAACGACAATAAGGTGCGCGAGGCAGTAATATCGCCTTGGAGACAAGTCGGCTGGAGGACGATGTATTGAATCTCGACGCAATTTGAGTGTTCCATCGTCATCAGGAAGACCTGAACGTTACAATTAACTATCAGTTATGCGTCGGATTCGAAAATCTAGACTTACAGGAGGACGAACAAAAGGCGCCCGAGGCAACTATAGACCCTTGGAGACAGGTCGGCTGGAGGACGATGTATTGAATAGGGACGCAATTTGAATGTTCCATCGTCATTAGGAGGCCCTGAACGTTGCAATTAAGTATCAGTTATGCGTCGGATTCGATACTCTAGACTCACAGGAGAACGACCATAAGGTGCCCGAGGCAGCAACATCCCCTTGGAGACAAGTCGGCTGGAGGACGATGTATTGAATCTCCAAGCAATTTGGGTGTTCCATCGTCATTAGGAGGCCCTGAAAGTTACAATTAACTATCAGTTTTGCGTCGGATTCGACAATCTAGACTCACAGGAGAACGACAATAAGGTGCCCGACGCAGCAATAGACCCTTGGAGGCAAGTCGGCTGTAGGACGATGGATTGATTCTCGACGCAATTTGAGTGCTCCATCGTCATTAGGAGGCCCTGAACGTCACAATTAACTATGAGTTTTGCGTCGGATTCGACAATCTAGACTCACAGGAGAACGAACATAAGGTGCCTGAGGTAACAATAGACCCTTGGAGACAGGTCGGCTGGAGGGCTATGTATTGAATTGCGACGGAATTTGAGTGTTGCATCGTCATTAGAAGGCACTGAATGATACAATTAACTATCATTTTGCATTGGATTCGATAATCTAGACTCACAGGAGAACGACCATAAGGTGCCCGAGGCAGCAATAGACCCTTGGAGACAAGTCGGCTGGAGGACGATGTTTTGAATCGCGACGACATTTGAGTGTTCCATCATCATTAGGAGGCCCTGATAGTTACAATTAACTATCAGTTTTGCTTCGGATTCAAAAATCTAGACTCACAGGAGAACGACCATTAGGTGCCAGAGGCACCCTTTGAGACTAGTCGTGTGGAGGACGATGTATTGATTCGCGACGCTATTTGAGTGCTCCATCGTCATTAGGAGGCCTTGAACGTTAGAATTAACTATCAGTTTCGCGTCGGATTCGAAAATCTAGACTCACAGGAGGACGACCAAAAGATGCCAGTGGAAGCAATAGACCCTTGGAGACAAGTCGGCTGGAGGACGATGTATTGAATCTCGAAGCAATTTGAGTGTTCCATCGTAATTAGGAGGCACTGAACGTTACAATTAACTTACAGTTTTGCGTCGGTATCGAAAATCTAGACTCACAGGAGACGGACCATATGGTTCCCGAGGTAGCAATATCCCCTTGGAGACAAGTCGGCTGGAGGACGATGAATAGAATCGCGACGCAATTTGAGTGTTCCATCGTCATTAGGAGGCCCTGAACGTTACAATAAACTATCAGTTTTGCGTCGGATTTGAAAATCTAGACTCACAGGAGACGGACCATATTATGCCCGAGGCAGTAATATCCCCTTGGAGACAAGTCGGCTGGATGATGATGTATTGAATCTCGACGCAAATTGAGTGTTACATCGTCATTAGGAGGCCCTGAACGTTACAATTAACTATCAGTATTGCGTCGGATTCGAAAATCTAGACTCACAGGAGGACGACCAAAGGGCGCCCGAGGCAACAATATACCCTTGGAGACAAGTCGGCTGGAGGACGATGTATTGGATCGCGACGCAATTTGAGTGTTCCATCCGCATTAGGAGGCGCTGAACATTACAATTAACCATCAGTTTTGCGTCGGATTCGAAAATCTAGACTCACAGGAGACTGAGCATAAAGTGCCAGAGGCAGCAATAGACCCTTGGAGACTAGTCGGCTGGAGGACGAAGTACTGAATCTCGACGCAATTTGAGTGCTCCATCGTCATTAGGAGGCCCTGAACGTTACAATTAACTATCAGTTTTTCGTCGGATTCGAAATGTAGAATCAGAGGAGAACGACCATAAGGTGCCCGAGGCAGCAACAGACCCTTGGATACAAGTCGCCTGGAGGACGATGTATTGAATCTGGACGCTATTTGAGTGTTCCATCGTCATTAGGAGGCCCTGAACGTTACAATTAACTATCAGTTTCGCGTCGGATTCGAAAATCTAGAGCCACAGGAGCACGACCATAAGGTGCCAGAGTCAGCAATAGACCCTTGGAGACAAGTCGGCTGGAGGGCGATGTATTGAATCTCGAAGCCATTTGAGTGTTCCATCGTCATTAGGAGGTCCTGAACGTTACAATTAACTATCAGTTTCGCGTCGGATTCGAAAATCTAGACTCACAGGAGACGGACCATATGGTGGTGGTGGTGGTTGTGGGGATGTTGAAGGGGGACTAAACAGCGAAGGTCACCAGTCCTCCATTCCAAAATCAGGCGATCCGAAAATCTACGAAGCAGGTAAAAACCAAAGGGGGAGGAAACGTCCCCCCAGGCGCTAAAAGAACACAAATGCAGCAAGAAACACTATAGACAAGAACAGGACAGAGGAACACCAGACAGAAAGAAACAGAAGAAAGGAGGATGGCCGGAGACTGATTGACTGACCATGAGAAAAAAAAAGGGAAAGAGTCAACCATCTGACGGCACACCAGAACAGCAACGGACACAAGGACAAAAGACACAGAAAGGGAAAGGTGCAGGACCTCCCTAAATCGAACCATAAAAAGGACTACTACGGATAAAATGTAAAACCTTGTCAGCCATGGAGGCATCGTCGGATAAAATCAAAGCCAAAGTGCCCGGGAGATTAAAAGATTGCCGGAGTGTGGGCAGTTGAGGACACTCCAGCAAAATGTTGCCGACCGTCAGCCGGGACCCACACTGACACAGGGGGGGATCCTCCTGACGCAAGAGATGGCCGTGCGTCAGGTATGTATGGCCGATGCGCAGCCGACACAGGATTACCGAGTCCCTGCGAGAAGCCCACAGGGAGGAACACCACACATCGGTCGACCCCTTGACAGCCCGCAGTTTATTCGGGGCTGTCATCCCACGCCACTCAGCAGCCCACATCCCAATCAGCTTACGGCGCAACACCAGCTGCTGGTCGCGAGCCGTAAGGCCGATCTCCAAAGCCGGGGCGTCGATCGCGCTTTGGCCAGCCTGTCTACACGTTCGTTCCCTGGGATGCCAACATGACCGGGCGTCCAAACCAGGATCACCGAACGACCAGAACGGGCAATGGCGGAAACAGACTCCTGAATGGAGGACACCAGAGGAGAGGAGGGATAGCAGCGGTCGATGGCCTGAAGGCTGCTCAGGGAGTCACTGCAGATGACGATGGACCTACCTGAGCAGAAACGCATATACTCAAGAGCGCGCAAGATGGCCACCAGCTCTGCAGTAAAAATACTGCAGCCAGCCGGCAAGGAGCGTTGCTCAACATGGGCAGCATGAGCAAAAGCGTAGGCAGTGCGACCATCAACCACTGAACCATCAGTGTAGACAGGCTCACAGCCCGAAAATGATTCGAGGAGCGCAAGAAAACGGCGACGGAGGGCCACAGGCGGAACCGAGTCCTTAGGTCCCTGTGCCAAATCCAGATGGACGGACGGCCGGGACAAACACCAGGGAGGCGTAGGTGTACGGACCCAGAAGGGAGGTAGAAGAGGGAATGACCCCAGTTCTGACAGCAGGGACTGGACACGGACAGCTACGGAAAGCCCAGACCGAGGTCGCCGTTCGGGCAGGTGGTGGACCATGGCAGGGAAAAGCAGGCGACGATTGGGATGGCCTGGCGAGCAATGTACGTGGACAGCATAGTCGGCGAGCAGACGATGGCGGCCAATCCGCAGCGGGGGAACCCCGGCCTCCACCAGTAGACTATCCACGGGGCTGGTGCGAAAAGCGCCAGTTGCAAGCCGAACCCCACAGTGATGTATGGGGTCTAACAACTTCAACACTGAGGGTGACGCAGACCCATAGGCCAGGCTCCCATAATCAAGCCGGGACTGCACAAGGGCTCTGTACAATTGCAGTAGCGTGCAGCGATCTGCACCCCAAGACGTGTGGCTAAGGCAGCGGAGGGCGTTGAGGTGCCGCCAGCATTTTTGTTTCAGCTGAGTAACATGAGGAACCCATGTGAGCCGGGCATCAAACACAAGTCCCCAGAAGCGGCAAGAGTCCACCACTGCAAGCAGGTGGCCGTCGAGGTAAAATTCAGGATGAGGGTGGACCGTCCGACGCCTGCAGAAGTGCATTACTCGAGTCTTGGCAGCAGAGAACTGAAAACCATGAGTCAGAGCCCATGATGCTGCCTTGCGAACAGCGACTTGCAGCCTGCGTTCGGCGACTCCCGTAGTCGTGGAGCTAAATGAGATGCAGAAGTCATCGGCATACAAAGAAGGAGACACCGACGACCCCACTGCTGCAGCCAGACCATTAATGGCCACTAAAAATAAGGAGACGCTCAACACAGAGCCCTGCGGGACCCCATTTTCCTGTATATAAGAGGAACTAGAGGTGGCACCGACTTGCACCCGGAAAGAGCGGCGCAATAAAAAGCTTTGAAGAAAAGCCGGGAGCCGACCACGAAGACCCCACCCATGCAAGGTGGCGAGGATGTGATGCCTCCATGTGGTGTCATACGCTTTCCGCAGATCGAAAAATACAGCAACGAGATGCTGACGGCGGACAAAGGCCGTACGGACAGCAGATTCCAGCCGCACCAAATTGTCCACTGCAGACCGGCCCCGACGGAAGCCACCCTGGGATGGAGGGAGGAGACCGCGCGACCCAACACAAACGCCGCCCCACCATACGTTCGAGCAATTTGCACAAAACGTTGGTGAAGGTAATGGGACGATAGCTGTCCACCGCCAGTGGGTCCGCACCGGGCTTCAAGATGGGGACAATAACACCCTCTCGCCATTGCGACGGGAACACGCCTTCGCTCCAAATGCGATTAAATAGCGCGAGAATGTGTCTCTGGCAGTCCCTGGAGAGATGCTTCAGCATCTGTGCGTGGATGCAGTCTGGGCCTGGTGCTGTATCAGGGCAATCGGCGAGGGCAGCGAGGAATTCCCTCTCGCTGAAAGGAGCATTGTATGTTTCATAATGACGCGTGTGGAATGAGAACGGCGTCCGCTCGGCTCGCTCCTTTAGAGAGCGAAAGGCGGGGGGATAGGATGCAGTCGCAGGGCTCTGAGCAAAGTGCGCGGCTAGCCGTTCAGCAATGGCGGCAGCGTCCGTGCAGACAGCGCCGTCCAAGGAGAGCCCAGGGACACCCGGAGGGGTCTGGGAGCCATAAATCCGCCTGATCCGGGACCACACGAGTGAGGGGGAGACACGGGAGCCCAGGGATGAGACGTACCTCTCCCAGCACTCCTGCTTACGCCGTGCAATAAGACGACGGGCGAAGGCACGGAGCCTCTTAAAGGCGATGAGGGTCTCCAGAGACGGGTGCCGCCTATGACGCTGGAGAGGCCGCCTACGGTCGCGAATAGCCTCAGCAATCTCCGGCGACCACCAGGGGACAGCCTTCCTCCGAGGGAGGCCAGAAGAACGGGGATGGAAGTCTCGGCCGCTGAAATGATGGACGTGGTTAAGACACGGACCACCTCGCCAACGTCACCCTGTGGGGGAGACTCAATGGTTGCAGCGGAAGTAAAAGCCGGCCAGTCAGCCCTGTGGAGAGCCCAGCGGGGCAAGCGCCCAGAAGAATGACACCGGGGCAGTGACAAATAGACGGGGAAATGGTCACTACCACACAGGTCAGGATGCACTCTCCAGTGGAGGGATGGGACAAGTCCAGGGCTGCAGATAGAGAGATCGATGGCCGAGAACGAGCCATGGGCCACACTGAAATGCGTGGGAGCACCGGTGTTCAAGAGGCTAAGGTCGAGTTGAGCCAACACATGCTCCACGGCCCGACCGCGATCATCGGAGACAGTTCCACCCCATAGAGGGTTGCGGGCATTGAAATCGCCCAGAAGCAGCAAAGGTGGCGGGAGTTGAGCCAGCAGTGCAGCCAAGACATGTCGGGGGAGCTCCCCATCCGGAGGAACGTAAACAGAGCAAACAGTAATAGCCGGCGAGAGCTCAACCCTGGCAGCAACTGCCTCTAAAGGCGTCTGAAGGGGTACTGGCGAACTACAGACAGAGTGGTGAACAAAGAGGCAAACCCCACCTGACGCTCGATGACAGGCAGCACGGTTCTTATAGTATCCCTGATAACTGCAAAGGGCGGGGGTCCGTAGTGCAGGAAACCAAGTTTCCTGCAGAGAACAGGAGAATCACTCAGAAGCATCCGGAGCTCAGGCAGGTGGCGGAAATAACCGCCGCAGTTCCATTGGAGAATGGAAGCAGGAAGGGACTGGGAGGGCGTGAATGCGACTAAGAGGCAGACAGCGCTTCAGAGCCAACTGCCGCCACTGGGGGAGAGTCAGCTGAGTCCATAGGAGAGGCCCCCAAGGGTTCCGTGAGGGCGAGATCCGCGGCAGAGGCGAGGATCTCCACCTCATCCCCGGAGCCAGGACTATGTACAGCAGGCGGTGCTGAAACCGCCGGAACGTCCTTCTTCTTGGACACATTCCGTTCCTTCTTTTCGCGTCTGCCCTTAGGGTGAGAGGGCTGGGAGAGCTTCTCTGAAGGAGCGTCGGAGGCTGACGACGACGCAGAAGCCCTACGATCAGCAGGTGGCGGAACCTTCAGCCACTGGCTGACACCTGGCTGGGAAGGAGAAGAAACGGAGGAAGGGAGAGCCCCGAGGGACCCCTTCCGCGAGAGAGGAACCGGCGGAGGCAACGCCGCCGGAGAAGGAGGGGGAGGAATCGAGCCTCCCAGTTGTGGAGCAGATGTCACTCCCGAAGTAAGCTTGGGGGGAGCGACAGAAGAGGGTTTGCCCCCAACTGCTAAGGGGGCAATAGAGGAAGGCTTGCCCCAGGCGCGAGGGGGGCAGACAGAGATACATGGCCCCGAGGGCCCACTGAAGGCGGCACAGATGAAGCGACAACCGTCGCTCGCGTGGGCGACGATAACGTGGCTGCAGCATAAGCATAAGGGAAGCAGGATACAACCGTTCATATTTCTGTTTAGCCTCTCGATAAGTAAGCCGGTCCAGGGTCTTAAATTCCATAATCTTCCGCTCCTTATGAAGAACGGGGCAATCCGGCGAGCATGGAGAGTGGTGCTCCCCACAGTTGACACATACAGGCGGGGGCGCACATGGAGAATCAGGATGAGAGGGGCGTCCGCAATCTCGACATGTAGCGCTGGATGGGCAACGGGAGGACATATGCCCAAACTTCCAGCACTGGAAGCACCGCATCGGGGGAGGGACGTCGCAACGGTAAACCATTACCTTGACCTTCTCGGGCAAGACATCACCCTCGAAGGCCAAGATAAAGGCACCGGTGGCCACCCTGTTTGTCTTGGGTCCTCGATGGACACGACGGACAAAATGCACACCACGTCGTTCCAAGTCGGCTCTCAGCTCGTCATCGGATTGTAACATGAGGTCACGATGGTAAATAATCCCCTGGACCATATTTAAGCTACTGTGTGGAGTGACGGTAACAGGGACGTCACCCAGTTTATCACACAAGAGCAACGCTCGTGACTGGGCTGGGGAGGACGTCTTGAGGAGGATGGAACCATTCCTCATTTTTGACAACCCTGCCACTTCCCCAAACTTATCCTCCAGGTGTTCCACAAAAAACATAGGCTTCGTCGGAAGAAAGGAGTCACCATCAGTCCTGCTGCAGACAAGGTATTGCGGTACATAAGGCTCCCGCTTGGCACTAGACCGGCGTCCCTCCCATGGCGCAGCCAACGAGGGGAACGTCTGAGGGTCATATTGCGCAGCATCGAAGTCGACTCTACCTCGCTTAGAGACGCTGGTGGCCGTGCGACCACCAGCTTGGTGTGATTTATTGCGCTTCACTGCGCCACATCCGCCCAGATGCCACCTACTCCGAACGAGGGCTCTCCCCAAGTGCGCCACCCAGCCAAAGCAACGGGTACCTGGCCGATATCCCGTTGCCCGGAGTCCCCGTGCCCCAGACAAGATGGGCACATACTCCTTGGCATGCATGGGGAGGAAACAGCTCTGGCATCTGTAGTGCGATCCCTGCGTGGTCAGGGGGCTACCACCAAGGGGTACATGATAACCCCACCACAACAGACCGGCTACCGTGCTGGATTTTAGGTGTTTAAAGGGTCCACAGTTGTCGTAGGCGCTAAGAAGAAGAGTGCGCACAAGGCGAGAAGGAGACAACCCATAAGATGTTGCGCGTAGTCCCCCCCCACACGACAATAGGTAACATGCAAGATGGTGGAGCATGATGGACCAATACAAAAACACCACGTAAGGTGTCCTTCCCCAAATGGCACGCACTGACGACGGAAATTTGGAATAAAAAAGGAGGTCAAACCCCAGAGGGGACCATCACAGAAGGCCGAAACGTTTGAGACTCCTTTTAGTCGCCTCTTACGACATGCAGGAATACCGCGGTCCTATTCTTACCCCCGAACCCGCAGGGGGAGGACCATATGGTGACCGAGGCAGCAATATCCCCTTGGAGACAAGTCGGCTGGAGGACGATGTATTGAATCTCGACGCAATTTGAGTGTTCCATCGTCATAAGGAGGCCCTGAACGTCACAATTAACTATCAGTTTTTCATCGGATTCGAAAATCTAGACTCACAGGAGATCGACCATAAGGTGCCCGAGGCAGCAATAGAACCTAGGAGACAAGTCGGCTGAAGGACGATGTATTGAATTTCGACACAATTTGAGTGTTCCATCGTCATTAGGAGGCCCTGAACGTCACAATTAACTATCAGTTTTTCATCGGATTCTAAAATTTACACTCACAGGAGATCGACAATAAGGTGCCCGAGGCAGCAATAGAACCTAGGAGACAAGTCGGCTGAAGGACGATGTATTGAATTTCAACACAATTTGAGTGTTCCATCGTCATTACGACGCCATGAACGTTACAATTAACTATCAGTTTCGCGTCGGATTGGAAAATCTAGACTCACAGGAGACGGACCATAAGGTGCCTGAGGCAGCAATATCCCCTTGGAGACAAGTCGGCTGGCGGACGATGTATTGAATCTCGAAGCAATTTGTGTGTTCCATCGTCATTAAGAGGCCCTGAACGTTACAACTAACTATCAGTTTCGCGTCGGATTCGAAAATGTAGACTCAGAGGAGAACGACCATAAGGTGCCCGAGGCAGCAATAGACCATTGGAGACAAGTCGGCTGGCGGACGATGTATTGAATCTCGAAGCAATTTGAGAGTTCCATCGTCATTAGGAGGCCCTGAACGTTACAATTAACTATCAGCTTCGCGTCGGATTCGAAAATCTAGAATCACAGGAGGACGACCATAAGATGCCCGTGGCATCAATAGACCCTTGGAGACAAGTCGGCTGGAGGACGATGTATTGAAACTCGAAGCAATTTGAGTGTTCCATCGTCATTAGAAGGCCCTGAACGTTACAATTAACTATGAGTTTTGCAACGGATTCGATAATATAGACTCACAGGAGAACGACCAAAAGGCGCCCGGGACAACAATAGACCCTGGGAAACAAGACGGCTGGAGGACGATGAATAGAATCGCGACGCAATTTGAGTGTTCCATAGTGATTAGGAGGCCCTGAACGTTACAATTAACTTTCAGTTTTGCGTCAGATTCGAAAATCTAGACTCACAGGAGACGGACCATATGGTGCCCGAGGCAGCAACATCCCCTTGGAGACAAGTCGGCTGGAGAAAGATGTATTCAATCTCGACGCAAATTGAGTATTACATCGTCATTAGGAGGCCTTGAACGTTACAATTCACTATCAGTATTGCGTCGGATTCGAAAATCTAGACTCACAGGTGAACGAACATTAGGTGCCACAGGCAGCAATAGACCCTTGGAGACAAGTCGGCTGGAAGACGATGTATTGAATCTCGACGCAATTTGAGTGTTCCATCGTCATTAGGAGGCCGTGAACGTTACAATTAACTATCAGTTATGCGTCGGATTCGAAAATCTCGACTCACAGGAGGACGATCATAGGGCGCCCGAGGCCAAAATAGACCCTTGGAGACAAGTCGGCTGGAGGACGATGTATTGAATCTCGACGCAATTTGAGTGTTCCATCGTCATTAGGAGGCTCTGAACGTTACAATTAACTATCAGTTTATCGTCGGATTCAAAATGGAGACTCAGAGGAGAACGACCATAAGGTGCCCGAGGCAGCAATATCCCCTTGGATACAAGTCAGCTGGAGGACGATGTATTGAATCGCGACGACATTTGAGTGTTCCATCATCATTAGGAGGCCCTGATCGTTACAATTAACTATCAGTTTTGCGACGGATTCGAAAATCTAGACTCACAGGAGAACGACCATTAGGTGCCAGAGGCAGCAATAGACCCTAGGAGACAAATCGGCTGGTGGACGATGTATTGATTCGGGACGCAATTTGAGTGTTCCATCGTCATTAGGAGGTACTTAACATTACAATTAACCATCAGTCTTGCGTCGGATTCGAAAATCTAGACTCACAGGAGACGGAACATAAGATGCCAGAGGCAGCAATAGCCCCTTGGAGACAAGTTGGCTGGAGCACGATGTATTGAATCTCGACGCAATTTGAATGTTCCATCGTCATTAGGAGGCCGTGAACGTTACAATTAACTATCAGTTATGCGTCGGATTCGTAAATCTAGACTCACAGGAAGACGACCAAAAGGCGCCCGAGGCAACAATAGACCAATGGAGACAAGTCGGCTGGTGGACGATGTATTGAATCTCGACGCAATGTGAGTGTTCCATCATCATTAAGAGGCCCTGAACGTTACAATTAACTATCAGTTTTGCGTCGGATTCGAAAATGTAGACTCAGAGGAGAACGACCATAAGGTGCCAGAGGCAGCAATAGACCCTTGGTCACAAGTCGGCTGAAGGACGATGAATTGAATCTCGACGTAATTTGAGTGTTCCATCGTCACTAGGAGGCCCTGAACGTTACAACTATCAGTTTTGCGTCGGATTAGATAATCTAGACTCAATGGAGAACGACCACAAGGATCCCGAGGCAGCAATAGACCCTTGTGGAGAAGTCGCCTTGAGGACGATGTATTGAATCTCGACGCAATTTGAGTGTTCCATCCTCATTTGGAGGTACTGAACCATCAGTTTTGCCTCGATTTCGAAAACCTAGACTCACAGGAGAAGGAAAACAAGGTGCCCGAGGCAGCAATATCCCCTTGGAGACAAGTCGGCTGGAGGACGATGTATTGAATCTCGACGCAAATTGAGTGTTCCTTCGTCATTAGGAGGCCATGAACGTTATAATTAACTACCAGTTTCGCGTCGGATTCGAAAATCTAGACTCACTGGACAACGATCATAAGGTGACCGAGGCAGCAATAGACCCTTTGACACAAGTCGGCTGGACGACGATGTATTGAATCACGATGCAATTAGCGTGTTCCATCGCCATTAGGAGGCCCTGAACTTTACAATTAACTATCAGTTTTGCGTCGTATTCGAAAATCTAGACTCACAGGAGACCGACCATAAGGTGACCGAGGCAGCAATATCCCCTTGGAGACAAGTCGGCTGGAGGACGATGTATTGAATCTCGACGCAATTTGAGTGTTCCATCGTCATTAGGATGTCCTGAACGTTATAATTAACTATCAGTTTCGCGTCAGATTCGAAAATCTAGACTCACAGGAGCACGATTATAAGGTGCCTGAGGCAGCAATAGACCCTTGGAAACAAGTCAGCTGAAGGACGATGAATTGAATCTCGACGCACTTTGAGTGTTCCATCGTCATTAGGAGGCCCTGAACGTTACAACTATCAGTTTTGCGTCGGATTAGATAATCTAGACTCACAGGAGAACGACCACAATGAGCCCGAAGCAGCAATAGACCCTTGTGGACAAGTCGCTTTCATGACAATGTATATAATCCCGACGCAATATGAGTCTTCCATCGTCATTAGGAGGCCCTCAACTTTACAATTAACTATCAGTTTTGCGTCGGATTCGAAAATCTAGACTCGCAGTAGACGGACCATATGGTGCCCGAGGCAGCAGTAGACCCTTGGAGACAAGTCGGTTGGAGGACGATGTATTGAATCTCGACGGAATTTGAGTGTTCCATCGTCATTAGGAGGCCCTGAAAGTTACAATTAACAATCAGTTTTGCGTCGGATTCGAAAATCTAGACTCACAGGAGAATGACCATTAGGTGCCACAGGCATCAATAGACCTCTTGGGGAGAAATCGCCTGCAGGACGTTGTATATAATCGCGACGCAATTTGAGTGTTCCATCGTCATTAGGAGGCCCTCAACTTCACAATTAACTATCAGTTTTGCGTCGGATTCGAAAGTCTAGACTCACAGGAGACGGACTATAAAGTGACCAAGGCAGCAATATCCCCTTGGAGACAGGTCGGCTGGAGGACGATGTATTGAATCTCGACGCAATTTGAGTGTTCCATCGTCATTAGGAGAACCTGAACGTTACAATTAACTATCAGTTTTGCGTCGGATTTGAAAATCGAGACTCACAGGAGCACGACCATAAGGTGCCAGAGGCAGCAATAGACCCTTTGAGACAAATCGGCTGGAGGACGATGTATTGAATCTCGACGCAATTTGCGTGTTCCATCGTCATTAGGAGGCCGCGAACTTTACAATTAACCATCAGTTTTGCGTCGGATTCGAAAATCTAGACTCACAGGAGAACGACCATAAGGTGACCGAGGCAGCAATATCCCCTTGGAGACAAGTCGGCTGGAGGACGATGTATTGAATCTCGACGCAATTTGAGTGTTCCATCGTCATTAGGGTGCCCTAAACGTTACAATTAACTATCAGTTTTGCGTCGGATTCGAAATTCTAGACTCATAGGAAGCGGACGATATGGTGACCGAGGCAGCAATAGACCCTTGGAGACAAGTCGGCTGGAGGACGATGTATTGAATCTCGACGCAATTTGATTGTTCCATCGTCATTGGGAGACCCTGAACGTTATAATTAACTATCAGTTTCGCGTCGGATTCGAAAATCTAGACTCACAGGAGCACGACCATAAGGTGCCAGAGGCAGCAATAGACCCTTGGAGACAAGTAAGCTTGAGGATGATGTATTGAATCTCGACGCAATTTGAGTGTTCCATAGTCATTAGGAGGCCCTGAACGTTACAATTAACTCTCAGTTTGGCGTCGGATTCGAAAATCTAGACTCACAGGACAACGACCATAAAGTGACCGAGGCAGCAATAGACCCTTTGAGACAAGTTGGCTGGCGGACGATGTATTGAATCTCGAAGCACTTTAAGTGTTCCATCGTCATTAGGAGGCCCTAAACGTTACAACTATCAGTTCTGCGTCGGATTAGATAATCTAGACTCACAGGAGACCGACCATTAGGTGCCACAGGCATCAATTGACCCATTGGAGACAAATCGCCTGGGGGACGATGTATATAATCGCGACGCAATATGAGTGTTCCATCGTCATTAGGAGGCCCTGAGCTTTACAATTAACGATCAGTTTAACGTCGGATTCGAAAATCTAGACTCACAGGAAACGGACCACAAGAAACCCGAAGCAGCAATAGACCCTTGTGGACAAGTCGCTTTGATGACGATGTATTGAATCTCGATGCAATTTGAGTGTTCCATCGTCATTAGGAGGTACTGAACTATCAGTTTTGCCTCGGATTCGAAAACCTAGACTCACAGGAGAAGGAAAATAAGGTGCCCGAGGCAACAATATCCCCTTGGAGTCAAGTCGGCTGGAGGACGATGTATTGAATCTCGACGCAATTTGAGTGTTCCATCGTCATTAGGAGGCCCTGAACGTTACAATTAACCGTCAGTTTTGCGTCGAATTGGAAAATCTAGACTCACAGGAGACAGACCAAATGGTGCCCGAGGCAGAATAGACCCTTGGAGACAAGTCGGCTGGAGGACGATGTATTGAAACTCGACGAAATTTGAGTGTTCCATCGTCATTAGGAGGCCCTGAACATTACAATTAACTATCAGTTTTGCGTCGGATTCGAAAATCTAGACTCACAGGAGACCGACCATTAGGTGCCACAGGCATCAATTGACCCATTGGAGACAAATCGCCTGGGGGACGATGTATATAATCGCGCCGCAATATGAGTGTTCCATCGTCATTAGGAGGCCCTGAGCTTTACAATTAACGATCAGTTTTACGTCGGATTTGAAAATCTAGACTCACAGGAAACGGACCATAAGGTGACCGAGGCAGCAATATCCCATTGGAGACAAGTCGGCTGGAGGACGATGTACTGAATCTCGACGCAATTTGAGTGTTCCATCGTCATTACGAGGCCCTGAACTTTACATTTAACTATCAGTTTTGCGTCGGATTCGAAAATGTAGACTCACAGGAGACGGACCATAAGGTGACCGAGGCAACAATATCCCCTTGTAGACAAGTCGGCTGGAGGACGATGTATTGAATCTCGACGCAATTTGAGTGTTCCATCGTCATTGGGAGGCTCTGATCGATACAATTAACTATCAGTTTTGCTTCGGATTCGAAAATGTAGACTCACAGTAGACGGAACATATGGTGCCCGAGGCAGCAATAGACCCTTGGAGACAAGTCGGTTGGAGGACGATGTATTGAATCTCGACGCAATTTGAGTGTTCCATCGTCATTAGGAGGCCCTGAAAGTTACAATTAACAATTAGTTTTGCGTCGGATTCGAAAATCTAGACTCACAGGAGAACGACCATTAGGTGCCACAGGCATCAATAGACCTCTTGGGGAGAAATCGCCTGCAGGACGTTGTATATAATCGCGACGCAATTTGAGTGTTCCATCGTCATTAGGAGGCCCTCAACTTTACAATTAACTATCAGTTTTGCGTCGGATTCGAAAGTCTAGACTCACAGGAGACGGACTATAAAGTGACCATGGCAGCAATATCCCCTTGGAGACAGGTCGGCTGGAGGACGATGTATTGAATCTCGACGCAATTTGAGTGTTCCATCGTAATTAGGAGAACCTGAACGTTACAATTAACTATCAGTTTTGCGTCGGATTTGAAAATCGAGACTCACAGGAGCACGACCATAAGGTGCCAGAGGCAGCAATAGACCCTTTGAGACAAATCGGCTGGAGGACGATGTATTGAATCTCGACGCAATTTGCGTGTTCCATCGTCATTAGGAGGCCGCGAACTTTACAATTAACTATCAGTTTTGCGTCGGATTCGAAAATCTAGACTCACAGGAGAACGACCATAAGGGGACCGAGGCAGCAATATCCCCTTGGAGACAAGTCGGCTGGAGGACGATGTATTGAATATCGACGCAATTTGAGTGTTCCATCGTCATTAGGGTGCCCTAAACGTTACAATTAACTATCAGTTTTGCGTCGGATTCGAAATTCTAGACTCATAGGAAGCGGACCATATGGTGACCGAGGCAGCAATAGACCCTTGGAGACAAGTCGGCTGGAGGACGATGTATTGAATCTCGACGCAATTTGACTGTTCCATCGTCATTGGGAGACCCTGAACGTTATAATTAACTATCAGTTTCGCGTCGGATTCGAAAATCTAGACTCACAGGAGCACGACCATAAGGTGCCAGAGGCAGCAATAGACCCTTGGAGACAAGTAAGCTTGAGGATGATGTATTGAATCTCGACGCAATTTGAGTGTTCCATAGTCATTAGGAGGCCCTGAACGTTACAATTAACTCTCAGTTTGGCGTCGGATTCGAAAATCTAGACTCACAGGACAACGACCATAAAGTGACCGAGGCAGCAATAGACCCTTTGAGACAAGTCGGCTGGCGGACGATGTATTGAATCTCGAAGCACTTTGAGTGTTCCATCGTCATTAGGAGGCCCTAAACGTTACAACTATCAGTTTTGCGTCGGATTAGATAATCTAGACTCACAGGAGACCGACCATTAGGTGCCACAGGCATCAATTGACCCATTGGAGACAAATCGCCTGGGGGACGATGTATATAATCGCGACGCAATATGAGTGTTCCTTCGTCATTAGGAGGCCCTGAGCTTTACAATTAACGATCAGTTTAACGTCGGATTCGAAAATCTAGACTCACAGGAAACGGACCACAAGAAACCCGAAGCAGCAATAGACCCTTGTGGACAAGTCGCTTTGATGACGATGTATTGAAACTCGATGCAATTTGAGTGTTCCATCGTCATTAGGAGGTACTGAACTATCAGTTTTGCCTCGGATTCGAAAACCTAGACTCACAGGAGAAGGAAAATAAGGTGCCCGAGGCAACAATATCCCCTTGGAGTCAAGTCGGCTGGAGGACGATGTATTGAATCTCGACGCAATTTGAGTGTTCCATCGTCATTAGGAGGCCCTGAACGTTACAATTAACCATCAGTTTTGCGTCGAATTGGAAAATCTAGACTCACAGGAGACAGACCAAATGGTGCCCGAGGCAGAATAGACCCTTGGAGACAAGTCGGCTGGAGGACGATGTATTGAAACTCGACGCAATTTGAGTGTTCCATCGTCATTAGGAGGCCCTGAACATTACAATTAACTATCAGTTTTGCGTCGGATTCGAAAATCTAGACTCACAGGAGACCGACCATTAGGTGCCACAGGCATCAATTGACCCATTGGAGACAAATCGCCTGGGGGACGATGTATATAATCGCGACGCAATATGAGTGTTCCATCGTCATTAGGAGGCACTGAGCTTTACAATTAACGATCAGTTTTACGTCGGATTCGAAAATCTAGACTCACAGGAAACGGACCATAAGGTGACCGAGGCAGCAATATCCCATTGGAGACAAGTCGGCTGGAGGACGATGTACTGAATCTCGACGAAATTTGAGTGTTCCATCGTCATTACGAGGCCCTGAACTTTACATTTAACTATCAGTTTTGCGTCGGATTCGAAAATGTAGACTCACAGGAGACGGACCATAAGGTGACCGAGGCAACAATATCCCCTTGTAGACAAGTCGGCTGGAGGACGATGTATTGAATCTCGACGCAATTTGAGTGTTCCATCGTCATTGGGAGGCTCTGATCGATACAATTAACTATCAGTTTTGCTTCGGATTCGAAAATCTAGACTCACAGTAGACGGAACATATGGTGCCCGAGGCAGCAATAGACCCTTGGAGACAAGTCGGTTGGAGGACGATGTATTGAATCTCGACGCAATTTGAGTGTTCCATCGTCATTAGGAGGCCCCGAACGTTACAATTAACTATCAGTTTTGCGTCGGATTCGAAAATCTAGACTCACAGGAGACGGACTATAAGGTGACCGAAGCAGCACTATCCCCTTGTAGACAAGTCGGCTGGAGGACGATGTATTGAATCTCGACGCAATTTTAGTGTTCCATCTTCAGTAGGAGGCGTTGAATGTTACATTTAACTATCAGTTTTGCGTCGGATTCGATAATCTAGACTCACAGGAGAACGACCAAAAGTCGCCCGAGGCAACAATAGACACTTGGAAACAGGTCGGCTGATGGACGATGTATTGACTCTCGACGCAATTTCAGTGTTCCATCGTCATTAGGAGGCCCTGAACGTTACAATTAACTATCAGTTTTGCGTCGGATTCGAAAATCTAGGCTCACAGGAGACGGACCATATTCTGCCCGAGTCAGCAATATCCCCTTGGAGACAAGTCGGCTGGAGGACAATGTATTGAATCTCGACGCAATTTGAGTGTTCCATCGTCATTAGGAGGCCTGGAACGTTACAACTAACTATCAGTTTTGCGTCGGAATCGGAAATCTAGACTCATAAAAGAACGACCATAAGATGCCCGAGGCAGCATTAGACCCTTGGAGACAAGTCGGCTGAAGGACGATGATATGAATCTCGACGCAATGTGAGTGTTCCATCGTCATTACGATGTACTGAACTATCAGTTTTGCCTCGGATTTGAAAATCTAGACTCACAGGAGAACGACCATAAGGTGCCCGAGGCAGCAACATACCCTTGGAGGCAAGTCGGCTGGAGGCCGATGTATTGAATCTCGACGCTTCTTGAGTGTTCCATCCTCATTGAGAGGCTCTGATCGGTACAATTAACTATCAGCTTTGCGTCGGATTCGAAAATCTAGACTCACAGGAGACGGAAAATATCGTGCCCGAGGCAGCAATAGACCCTTCGAGGCAAGTCGGCTGGAGGACGGTGAATTGAATCTCGCCGCAATTTGAGTGTTACATCGTCATTAGGAGGCCCAGAAACGTTGCAAATAACTGTCAGTTTTGCGTCGGATTCGAAAATCTAGACTCACACTAGAACGACTATTAGGTGCCACAGGCATCAATAGACACCTTGGAGACAAATCGCCTAGAGGACGATCTACTTAATCGCGACGCAATTTGAGTGTTCCATCGTCATTAGGAATCCCCTGATCTTACCAATTAACTATCAGTCTTGCGTCGGATTCGAAAATCTAGACTCACAGGAGACCGACCATAAGGTGACCGAGGCAGCAATATCCCCTTGGAGACAAGTCGGCTGGAGGACGATGTATTGAATCTCGACACAATTTGAGTCTTTCATCGTCATTAGGAGGCCCAGATCGTTACAATTACTATCAGTTTCGCGTCGGATTCGAAAATCGAGACTCACAGGAGCACGACCATAAGGTGCCAGAGGCAGCAATAGACCCTTGGAGATAAGTCGGCCGGAGGACGATGTATTGAATCTCGACGCAATGTGAGTGTTCCATCGTCATTAGGAGGCCCTGAACGTTACAATTAACTATCAGTTTTGCGTCGGATTCGAAAATCTAGACTCACAGGAGACGGACCATATGGTGCCCGATGCAGCGATATCCCCTTGGAGACAATTCGGCTGGAGGACGTTGTATTGAATCTCGACGCAATTTGAGTGTTCCATCGTCATTAGGAGGCCCTGAACGTTACAATTAACTATCAGGTTTGCGTCGGATTCGAAAATCTAGACTCATAAAAGAACGACCGTAAGGTGCCCGAGGCAGCAATAGCCCCTTGAAGACAAGTCGGCTGAAGGACGATGAATTCAATCTCGACGCAATGTGAGTGTTCCATCGTCATTAGGAGGTACTGAACTATCAGTTATGACTCGGATTCAAAAATCTAGACTCACAGGAAGCGGACCAGATGGTGACCGAGGCAGCAATAGACCCTTGGAGAAAAATCGGCTGGAGGACGATATATTGAATCTCGACGCAATTTGAGTGTTCCATCGTTAATAGGAGGCCCTGAACGTTATAATTAAGTATCAGTTTCGCGTCGGATTCGAAAATCTAGACTCACAGGAGCACGACCATAAGGTGCCAGAGGCAGCAATTGACCCTTGGAGACAAGTCGGCTGAAGGACGATGAATTGAATCTCGACGCAATATAAGTGTTCCATCGTATTTAGGAGGTACTGAACTATCAGTTTTGCCTCGGATTTGAAAATCTAGACTCACAGGAGAAGGAAAATATGGTGCCCGAGGCAGCAATAGACCCTTGGAGACAAGTAGGCTTGAGGATGATGTATTGAATCTCGACGCAATTTGAGTGTTCCATCGTCATTAGGGGGCCCTGAACGTTATAATAAACTATCAGTTTTGCGTCGGATTCGAATTTCTAGACTAACAGGAGACGGAAAATACGGTGACCAAGGCAGCAATAGACCCTTGGCGACAAGTCGGCTGGAGGACGATGTATTGAATCTCGACGCAATTTGAGTGTTCCATCGTCATTAGGAGGCCCTGAACGTTACATTTAACTATCAGTTTCGCGTCGGATTCGAAAAGTAGACTCACAGGAGACGGACCATATGGTGCCCGAGGCAGCAATATCCCCTTGGAGAGAAGTCTGCTTGAGGACGATGTATTGAATCTCGACGCAATTTGAGTGTTCCATCGTCATTAGGAGGCCCTGGACGTTATAATTAACTATCAGTTTCACGTCGCATTTGAAAATCTAGACTCACAGGAAGCGGACCATATGGTGACCGAGGCAGCAATAGACCCTTGGAGAAAAATCGGCTGGAAGACGATATATTGAATCTCGACGCAATTTGAGTGAACCATCGTCAATAGGAGGCCCTGAACGTTATAATTAAGTATCAGTTTCGCGTCGGATTCGAAAATCTAGACTCACAGGAGCACGACCATAAGGTGCAAGAGGCAGCAATAGACCCTTGGAGACAAGTCGGCTGAAGGACGATGAATTGAATCTCGACTCAATGTGAGTGTTCCATCGTCATTAGGAGGTACTGAACTATCAGTTTTGCCTCGGATTTGAAAATCTAGACTCACAGGAGAAGGAAAATATGGTGCCCGAGGCAGCAATAGACCCTTGGAGACAAGTAGGCTTGAGGACGATGTATTGAATCTCGACGCAATTTGAGTGTTCCATCGTCGTTAGGGGGCCCTGAACGTTATAATAAACTATCAGTTTTGCGTCGGATTCGAAATTCGAGACTTACAGGAGACGGACCATATGGTGACCAAGGCAGCAATAAACCCTTGGCGACAAGTCGGCTGGAGGACGATGTATTGAATCTCGACGCAATTTGAGTGTTCCATCGTCATTAGGAGGCCCTGAACGTTACAATTAACTATCAGTTTCGCGTCGGATTCGAAAAGTAGACTCACAGGAGACGGACCATATGGTGCCCGAGGCAGCAATATCCCCTTGGAGACAAGTCGGCTGGAGGACGATGTATTGAATCTCGACGCAATTTGAGTGTTCCATCGTCATTAGGCGGCCCTGAACGTTACAATTAACTATCAGTTTTGCGTCGGATTCGAAATACTAGACTTACAGGAGACGGACCATATGGTGACCAAGGCAGCAATAGACCCTTGGAGACAAGTCGGCTGGAGGACACTGTATTTAATCTCGACGCAATTTGAGTGTTCCATCGTCATTAGGAGGCCCTGAACGTTCAATTAACCATCAGTTTCGCGTCGGATTCGAAAAGTAGACTCACAGGAGACGGACCATATGGTGCCCGAGGCAGCAATATCCCCTTGGAGACAAGTCTGCTTGAGGACGATGTATCAAATCTCGACGCAATTTGAGTGTTCCATCGTCATTAGAAGGTCCTGAACGTTACAATTAACTCTCAGTTTTGCGTCGGATTCGAAAATCTAGACTCACTGGACAACGACCATAAGGTGACCGAGGCAGCAATAGACCCTTTGAGACTAGTCGGCTGGAGGACTATGTATTGAATCTCGAGGAAATTTAAGTGATCCATCGTCATTAGGAGGCCCTGAACGTTACAAATAACTATCAGTTTTGCGTCGGATTCGAAATTCTAGACTCACAGGAGACGGACCATGTGGTGACCAAGGCAGCAATAGACCCTTGGAGACAAGTCGGCTGGAGGTCGATGTATTGAATCTCGACGCAATTTGAGTGTTCCATAGTCAATAGAAGGCCCTGAACGTTATAATTAACTATCAGTTTCGCGTCGGATTCGAACACTAGACTCAAAGGAGACGGACCATATGGTGCCTGAGGCAGCAATATCCCCTTGGAGACAAGTCTGCTTGAGGACGATGTATTGAATCTCGACGCAATTTGTGTGTTCCATCGTCATTAGGGGGCCCTGAACTTTACAATTAACTCTCAGTTTTGCGTCGGATTCGAAAATCTAGACTCACTGGACAACGACCATAAGGTGACCGAGGCAGCAATAGACCCTTTGAGACAAGTTGGCTGGAGGACGATGTATTGATTCTCGACGCAATTTGAGTGTTCCATCGTCATTAGGAGGCCCTGAACTTTACAATTAACTATCAGTTATGCGTCGGATTGGAAAATCTAGACTCACAGGAGAAAGACCAGAAGGTGCCCGACGCAGCATTAGACCCTTGGAGGCAAGTCGGCTGGAGGCCGACGTATTGATTCTCGACGCAACTTGAGTGTTCCATCGTCATTGGGAGGCTCTGATCGATACAATTAACTATCAGTTTTGCGTCGGATTCGAAAATCTAGACTCACAGGAGACGGAACGTATGGTGCGCGAGGCAGCAATAGAGCCTTGGAAACGAGTGGGCTGGAGGACGATGTAATGAATCTCGACGCAATTTGAGTGTTCCATCGTACTTAGGAGGCCCAGAAACGTTACAATTAACTATCGGTTTTGCGTCGGATTCGAAAATCTTGACTCACAGGAGATGCACCATATGGTGCCCGAGGCAACAATATCCCTCTGGAGGCAAGTCGGCTGGAGGACGATGTAATTAATCTCACGCGATTTGAGTGATCCATCGTCATTAGGAGGCCCTGAACGTTACAATTAACTATCAGTTTTGCGTCGGATTCGAAAATCTAGACTCACAGGAGAACGACCATAAGGTGCCCGAGGCAGCAATATCTCCGTGGAGACAGGTCGGCTGGAGGTCGATGTATTGAATCTCGACGCAATTTGAGTGTTCCATCGTCAGTAGGAGGCCCTGAACGTTACAATTAACTATCAGTTTTGGTTCGGATTTGAAAATGTAGACTCAGAGGAGAACGACCATAATGTGCCCGAGGCAACAATAGACCCTCGGTGACAAGTCGCCTTGGGACGATGTATTGAATCTCGACGCAAATTGAGTGTTCCATCGTCATTAGGAGGTACTGAACTACTAGTTTTGCCTCGGATTTGGAAACCTAGACTTACAGGAGAAGGAAAATAAGGTGCCAGCGGCAGCAATATCCCTTTGGAGACAAGTCAGCTGGAGGACGATGTATTGAATCTCGACGCAATTTGAGTGTTCCATCGTCATTAGTGGGCCCTGAACGTTACAATAAACTATCAGATTTGTGTCGGATTCGAAATTCTAGACTCACAGGAGGCGGACCATATGGTGACCGAGGCAGCAATAGACCCTTGGAGACAAGTCGGCTGGAGGATGATGTATTGAATCTCGACGCAATTTTAGTGTTCCATCGTCATTAGGAGGCCCTGAACTTTACAATTAACTATCAGTTATGCGTCGGATTGGAAAATCTAGACTCACAGGAGAAAGACCAGAAGGTGCCCGACGCAGCAATAGACCCTTGGAGGCAAGTCGGCTGGAGGCCGACGTATTGAATCTCGACGCAACTTGAGTGTTCCATCGTCATTGGGAGGCTCTGATCGATACAATTAACTATCAGTTTTGCGTCGGATTCGAAAATCTAGACTCACAGGAGACGGACCATATGGTGCGCGAGGCAGCAATAGAGCCTTGGAGACGAGTGGGCTGGAGGACGATGTAATGAATCTCGACGCAATTTGAGTGTTCCATCGTCATTAGGAGGCCCAGAAACGTTACAATTAACTATCGGTTATGCGTCGGATTCGAAAATCTTGACTCACAGGAGATGCACCATATGGTGCCCGAGGCAACAATATCCCTCTGGAGGCAAATCGGCTGGAGGACGATGTATTTAATCTCGACGCGATTTGAGTGATCCATCGTCATTAGGAGGCCCTGAACGTTACAATTAACTATCAGTTTTGCGTCGGATTCGAAAATCTAGACGCACAGGAGAACGACCATAAGGTGCCCGAGGCAGCAATATCTCCGTGGAGACAGGTCGGCTGGAGGTCGATGTATTGAATCTCGACGCAATTTGAGTGTTCCATCGTCAGTAGGAGGCCCTGAACGTTACAATTAACTATCAGTTTTGCGTCGGATTTGAAAATGTAGACTCAGAGGAGAACGACCATAATGTGCCCGAGGCAACAATAGACCCTCGGAGACAAGTCGCCTTGAGGACGATGTATTGAATCTCGACGCAAATTGAGTGTTCCATCGTCATTAGGAGGTACTGAACTATTAGTTTTGCCTCGGATTTGGAAACCTAGACTTACAGGAGAAGGAAAATAAGGTGCCCGAGGCAGCAATATCCCTTTGGAGACAAGTCGGCTGGAGGACGATGTATTGAATCTCGACGCAATTTGAGTGTTCCATCGTCATTAGGAGGCCCTGAACGTAACAATTAACTCTCAGTTTTGCGCCGGATTCGAAATTCTAGACTCACAGGAGGCGGACCATATGGTGACCGAGGCATCAATAGACCCTTGGAGACAAGTCGGCTGGAGGACGATGTATTGAATCTCGACGCAATTTGAGTGTTCCATGGTCATTAGGAGGCCCTGAACTTTACAATTAACTATCAGTTATGCGTCGGATTGGAAATTCTAGACTCACAGGAGAACGACCACAAAGTGCCCGATGCAGCAATAGACCCTTGGAGGCAAGTCGGCCGGAGGCTGACGTATTGAACCTCGACGCAACTTGAGTGATCCATCGTCATTGGGAGGCTCTGATCGATACAATTAACTAACAGTTTTGCGTCGGATTCGAAAATCTAGACTCACAGGAGACAGACCATATGGTGCCCGAGGCAGCAATAGACCCTCGGAGACAAGTCGCCTTGAGGACGATAAATTGAATCTCGACGCAATTTGAGTGTTCCATCGTCATTAGGAGGCCCAGAAACGTTACAATTAACTATCAGTTTCGCGTCGGATTCGAAAATCTAGACTCACAGGGGCACGATCAAAAGGCGCCCGAGGCACCAACAGACCCTTGGAAACAAGTCGGCTGGAGGACGATGTATTGAATCTTTACGCAATTTGAGTGTTCCATCGTCATTAGGAGGCCCTGAACTTTACAATTATCTATCAGTTTTGCGTCGGATTCGAAAATCTAGACTCACAGGAGAACGACCATAAGGTGCCCGAGGCAGCAATATCCCCTTCGAGACACGTCGGCTGGACGTCGATGTATTGAATCTCGACGCAATTTGAGTGTTCCATCGTCATTAGGAGGACCTGAACGTTACAATTAACTATCAGTTCTGCGTCGGATTCGAAAATCTAGACTCAGAGGAGAACGACCATAATGTGCCCGAGGCAGCAATAGACCCTCGGAGACAAGTCGCCTTGAGGACGATAAATTGAATCTCGACGCAATTTGAGTGTTCCATCGTCATTAGGAGGTACTGAATGATTAGTTTTGCCTCGGATTCGTAAACCTAGACTTACAGGAGAAGGAAAATAAGGTGCGCGAGGCAGCAATAGAGCCTTGGAGACGAGTGGGCTGGAGGACGATGTAATGAATCTCGACGCAATTTGAGTGTTCCATCGTCATTAGGAGGCCCAGAAACGTTACAATTAACTATCGGTTTTGCGTCGGATTCGAAAATCTTGACTCACAGGAGATGCACCATATGGTGCCCGAGGCAACAATATCCCTCTGGAGGCAAGTCGGCTGGAGGACGATGTATTTAATCTCGACGCGATTTGAGTGATCCATCGTCATTAGGAGGCCCTGAACGTTACAATTAACTATCAGTTTTGCGTCGAATTCGAAAATCTAGACTCACAGGAGAACGACCATAAGGTGCCCGAGGCAGCAATATCTCCGTGGAGACAGGTCGGCTGGAGGTCGATGTATTGAATCTCGACGCAATTTGAGTGTTCCATCGTCAGTAGGAGGCCCTGAACGTTACAATTAACTATCAGTTTTGCGTCGGATTTGAAAATGTAGACTCAGAGGAGAACGACCATAATGTGCCCGAGGCAACAATAGACCCTCGGAGACAAGTCGCCTTGAGGACGATGTATTGAATCTCGACGCAAATTGAGTGTTCCATCGTCATTAGGAGGTACTGAACTATTAGTTTTGCCTCGGATTTGGAAACCTAGACTTACAGGAGAAGGAAAATAAGGTGCCCGAGGCAGCAATATCCCTTTGGAGACAAGTCGGCTGGAGGACGATGTATTGAATCTCGACGCAATTTGAGTGTTCCATCGTCATTAGGAGGCCCAGAAACATTACAATTAACTATCAGTTTCGCGTCGGATTCGAAAATCTTGGCTCACAGGGGCACGATCAAAAGGCGCCCGAGGCACCAACAGACCCTTGGAAACAAGTCGGCTGGAGGACGATGTATTGAATCTTTACGCAATTTGAGTGTTCCATCGTCATTAGGAGGCCCTGTACTTTACAATTAACTATCAGTTTTGCGTCGGATTCGAAAATCTAGACTCACAGGAGACGCACCATATGGTGCCCGAGGCAACAATATCTCTCTGGAGGCAAGTCGGCTGGAGGACGATGTATTTAATCTCGACGCGATTTGAGTGTTCCATCGGCATCAGGAGGCTCTGAACGTTACAATTAACTTTCAGTTTTGCGTCTGATTCGAAAATCTAGACTCACAGGAGCACGACCATAAGGTGCCAGAGGCAGGAATAGACCCTTGGAGACAAGTCGGCTGGAGGCCGATGTATTGAATCGCGACGCAATTTGAGTGTTCCATTGTCATTAGGGGGCCCTGAACCTCACAATTAACTATCAGTTTTGCGTCGGATTCGAAAATCTAGACTCACAGGGGACGGACCATATGGTGCCCGAGGCAGCAACATCCCCTTGTAGGCAAGTCTGCTGGAGGACGATGTATTGTAGGCAAGTCTGCTGGAGGACGATGTATTGAATCTCGACGCAATTTGAGTGTTACATCGTCATTAGGGGGCCCTGAACGTTACAATTAACCATCAGTTTCGCGTCGGATTCGAAAATCTAGACTCACAGGAGACGGACCATATGGTGCCCGAGCCAGCAATATCCCCTTGGAGACAAGTCAGCTTGAGGACGATGTATTGAATCTCGACGTAGTTTGAGTGTCCCATCGTCATTAGGAGGCCCTGAACGGTATCATTAACTATCAGTTTCGCGTCGGATTCGAAAATCTAAACTCACAGGAGCAAGATCATAAGGTGCCAGATGCAGCAATAGACCCTTGGAGACAAATCGGCTGGAGGCCGATGTATTGAATCTCGACGCAATTTGAGTGTTCCATCGTCATTAGGGGGCCGTGAACGTTACAATTAACTATCAGTTTTGCGTCGGATTCGATAATCTAGACTCACAGGAGAACGATCAAAAGGCGCCCGAGGCAACAATAGACCCTTGGAAACAAGTCGGCTGGTGGACGATGTATTGAATCGCGACGCAATTTGAGTGTTGCATCGTCATTAGGAGGCCCTGAACTTTCCAATTAACTATCAGTTTTGCGTCGGATTCGATAATCTAGACTCACAGGAGACGGACCACATGGTGCCCGAGGCAGCAATAGCCCCTTGGATGCAAGTGGGGTGGAGGACGATGTATTTAATTTTGACGCAATTTGAGTATTCCGTCGTCATTAGGAGGCCCTAAACGTTACAATTAACAATCAGTTTAGCGTCGGATTCGAAAATCTAGACTCACAGAAGAACAACCATAAGGTGCCCGAGGCAGCAGTATCCTCTTGGAGACAAGTCGGCTGTAGGTCGATGTATTAAATCTCGACGCAATTTGAGTGTTCCATCGTCATTAGGAGACCCCGAACGTTACAATTAACTATCAGTTTTGCATCGGATTCGAAATTCTAGATTCACAGGAGGCGGACCGCATGGTGACCGATGCAGCAATAGACCTTTGGAGACAACTCGGCTGGAGGACGACGTATTGAATCTCGACGCAATTTGAGTGTTCCATCGTCATTAGGAGACCGTGAACGTTACAATTAACAATCAGTTTTGAGTCGGATTCGATAATCTAGACTCACAGGAGCACGATCAAAAGGCGCCCGAGGCATCAATAGACCCTTGGAAACAAGTTGGCTGAGGACGATGTATTGAATCTCGACGCAATATGAGTGTTCCATCGTCATTAGGAGGCCCTGAACGTACTAATTAACTATCAGTTTTGCATCGGATTCGAAAATGTAGACTCAGAGGAGAACGACCATAAGGTGCCCGAGGCAGCAATAGACCCTCGGAGACAACTCGCCTGGAGGACGATGTATTGAATCGCGACGCAATTTGAGTGTTGCATCGTCATTAGGAGGCCCTGAACTTTCCAATTAACTATCAGTTTTGCGTCGGATTTGATAATCTAGACTCACAGGAGACGGACCACATGGTGCCCGAGGCAGCAATAGCCCCTTGGATGCAAGTTGGCTGAGGACGATGTATTGAATCGCGCCGCAATTTGAGTGTTCTATCGTCATTAGGAGGCCCTGAACGTATTTATTAACAATCAGTTTTGCGTCGGATTCGAAAATCTAGACTCACTGTAGAACGACCATGAGAGGCCCGAGATAGCAATATCGCCTTGGAGACAAGTCGGCTGGAAGCCGATGTATTGAATCGCGACGCAATTTGAGTGTTCCATTGTCATTAGGAGGCCCTGAACCTCACAATTAACTATCAGTTTTGCGTCGGATTGGAAAATCTAGACTCACAGGGGACGGACCATATGGTGCCCGAGGCAGCAATATCCCCTTGTATGCAAGTCGGCTGGAGGACGATGTATTTAATCTCGACGCAACTTGAGTGTTCCATCGTCATTACGAGGCCCTGAACGTTACAATTAACCATCAGTTTTGCGTCGGATTCGAAAATGTAGACTCAGAGGAGAACGACCATAAGGTGCCCGAGGTAGCAATAGACCCTCGGAGACAAGTCGCCTGGAGGACGATGTATTGAATCTCGACGCAATTTGAGTGTTACATCGTCATTAGGAGGCCCTGAACGTTACAATTAACCATCAGTTTCGCGTCGGATTCGAAAATCTAGACTCACAGGAGACGGATCATATGGTGCCGGAGCCAGCAATATCCCCTTGGAGACAAGTTGGCTTGAGGACGGTGTATTGAATCTCGACGTAGTTTGAGTGTCCCATCGTCATTAGGAGGCCCTGAACGGTATAATTAACTATCAGTTTCGCGTCGGATTCGAATATCTAAACTCACAGGAGCAAGATCATAAGGTGCCAGATGCAGCAATAGACCCTTGGAGATAAATCGGCTGCAGGACGATGTATTGAATCTCGACGCAATTTGAGTGTTCCATCGACATTAGGAGGCCCTGAACATTACAGTTAACTATCAGTTTTGCGTCGGATTCGATAATCTAGACTCACAGGAGAACGATCATAAGGCGCCCAAGGCAACAATAGACCCTTGGAAACAAGTCGGCTGGAGGACGATGTATTGAATCGCGATGCAATTTGAGTGTTGAATCGTCATTAGGAGGCCCTGAACATTACAATTAACTACCAGATTCGCGTCTGATTCGAAAATCTAGTCTCACAGGTGTCGGAGCATATGGTGCCCGAGGCAGCAATATCCCCTTGGAGGCAAGTCGGCTGGAGGACGATAAATGTAATCTCGACACAATTTGAGTGTTCCATCGTCATTAGGAGGCCCTTAACGTTACAATTTGTAAGTAGGCTGTTTATGTTTTCTCAATGTAAGTAGGCTGTTTATGTTTTCTTATTTTCAACGTTACGTAGCGCTCAATATGAAAATCACTGGCTGTGCTGTGTGCAGTCTGTGGCTGCTTTGCATTTTTGTAATTCTCGCCATTGTAGTGTTAGGCAGCTGGATGTGAACAGCGCGTAACGTTGCGCAGTTGGAGGTGAGCCGCCAGCAGTGGTGGATGTGGGGAGAGAGATGGCGGAGATTTGTAATTTGTCATGAACTGCTATATTGATATATGATGATATCAAGGTAAATACATTGTTTGTTCTCTATTAATATCTTTCATTTGCTAACTATCCCTATCAGTAGTTAGTGCCTTCCCTAGTTTGAATCTTTTATTTAGCTGGCAGTAGTGGCTCTCGCTGTATTGCAGTAGCTTGAGCAGCGAAGATTTTTGTGAGGTAAGTGATTTGTGAAAGGTATAGTTTAATGTTAGTCAGGGCCATTCTTTTGCAGGGAAGTTTGAAAGTCAGATTGCGTTGCGCTAACAAAATATTGTGTGTCAGGTTAAGCACAGCCATATATAAATTGTTCAAAGGGGACGTTTCATATGTCGACCCTTAGCCGAGGAAACCTCACTGGAATCTTCTGATTTTTCTTGTAGTTTGTGTAATTAGTGTAGATTTTGTTTATAGCTAGCGCGTAATTGTAGAGAGGATCTCCTTTGTAGTTGTAGCCTTTCATTGTTGTACAGTAAAACAGTTGTGGCATGCATGTAGACTTGCACCAAGTATTTCGCAGCTGCGCTGGCAATTAAGTAGACATTATTTCCATTGCTATGTTATTTTATTTTGCTCTTCAAATTGTGCTTTTCTGTGTTATCGTGTGAAATATTGTGACAATTATGGCGTGTGAAAAACGTAATACTAGGCTCCAAAGTAAACTGAGAAATGACAGTGAAGACGAAGGCAGTGTGTTAGCGCCGCAGAGTAATGAATTAACTAATGTTCAAAGTAGTAATTTGGTAATTGCGCATAGGGAAATGGAGCGGGCGGCAAACAATGGTGTAGACAGTGAAACAGGTAGTGAACAGGGAAGCGTTATCGATCGATTGGTCGGCAACAGCTCGTCTCAGGAATCGGGAATGACAGAACACAATATCGCAAATACTGTAGATTCAGGTTTTGGGTCATCACCGTTTTCTCAAATAAGTCAAGACACATTTTCTGCTTGTCAAAATGTGAATGTTGCCGGTGCAAATGCACTGCCGAAAAGCGTAGAGAAACAGATTCCAGACACTAATACATTATTATTGCAATTAATGCAACAAATGGAACAAAATCAGAGACAAATGGGACAAAATCTTAAAAAGTTAGACACAGTGGAACAAAATCTTAAAAAGTTAGACACAATGGAACAACACCAGAGACAAACACAGCAACAGTTAGACGCAATGGAACAAAATCTTCACACCACGCTTGAACAAACACGTGAAGATTTAACTACTGAGTTACATAACATTGAATCGAAATGTCAAAAAGTCTTTAATGACGTAAAAACACAAATTTGTGAGCATTTTCAACCTATTTTTTCGCGGCATGAAAATGCATTACAGAATCACGAAGCAGCCATAAAAGAACTGCAAACCATTGTTCATGAAAATCATGAGACCTTGTGGGCTAAAATTGACTCAGTTGCATCTACCGATTCGGTTACGCAACTTGCAAAAACTCAGGAAAACTTAAAGGACACAGTAGATATTCTGAAACTTGGTTCAGAAAAACACACTGAAGAAATAAGTACACTATCGGAGAAAGTAGCCGAACTTTCGGATCAGGTCACTAACTTATCTACAAAGGTAGATGATGATCTGAATGACACAAGACCCGTAGCCTTCACTGACACAGAAGAGTATGAACAAATCAGAAAATTCAAACAAAATCAGATTCAAATTAATACACAACACCAAAGAGAAATCCGGGAAGTACAAGATCAGCTGACACAGGTAATACAAGAATTACGTATTTCAGAGGACACTCGCGCTCCAACACGGGAAGAGGGACTTAGAAATACGGAAAAGCCGCAAAATAATAACACAGGGCATTTCGGAAGTTATGAAAGAAATTGGCAATGTGCACCGAATTTTGAGATGGAACGGCCGACACGACCTAACAATGACCGATATGCGACTCGCCGACATGACGATTTTGACTATAAGCTGTTCATTACTACACGTAAATTCAAAACATTTAAGAATTCTGGCAACGACATTCATCCACAAGCATGGCTCCATCAATTCTCTCATTGTTTTCTTCCCAACTGGTCGTTGGAACACAGATTAGAATTTATGTGTGGCTACTTAGAGAATGAACCAGCTGTAAGAATGCGATCGGTCATTCACGATTGCCACAGTGAAGGAGAATTTTACCATGCCTTCCTCTCAGCGTATTGGTCTCAAGCCACACAAGACCGCGTAAAACATGGTATCATAATGATGAAACATTTCGAACAATCTGAATTCTCCAGTCTTGTGAAATATTTTGAAGACATGTTGCACAAGAATCAGTACCTGTTAAACCCATACAGCCCCTCAGAACTAATCCGCATTTGCTTAATCAAATTACCTGAACATTTACGGCATATTATTTTAGCAGGACGTTGCAAAGACGACATTGAAGCTTTTCAGGGACTGTTACAAGAACTAGAAATTGACACTGATAATCGCGGAACGCGAAAACAAGGACACAACAATTACAGGTCACATCCGTCACAATTCCGTGACGACAGAAACAATAACCGGACACGACTGGTCTATTCTTACAACGCAAATCGTGACCAAAATAGACACCACCCGTACGACAACCGTTGGCAGAGTAGTAATAATTACAGGGAAAGATCACCTCTCCGCGGTAGTGACTATCACAGAGACAATCAGAGAAACAGACAATATGGGAACCAAAATAATTATTATCAAGGGAGACAGAATAACTTCAGACGCAACAGTTCAGCGCGCAGTTACGATTCAGGGAGAAATTCTCCACCACTTAACCGACAAGAAAGAAACTACAGGAACTACCGACATGACGACAGACGATGTGATCGTAACGACAGACCTGAATTGCATCAGAACTGGCGGGATTCAAACAGAGCAGGGCCCTCTCGAGGAGGTGAATTTGTAGAAGTTAGGTCTCCAAATCCCAATAACGACGCGCGCCAACAAAGAGACAATAGGCAATGACTCACACCGCTGGCAGCCACAAAACGTTCTTATGACACTAACGACGCATCTGCCGTAGCTAGTAATTACGTAAAAATGGAAGACATTAGGGACATCTTACTCCAGGAACACGGCGTAAAACATAACAACATTGCATATCCTGTGATTCACATTACTGTAAATGACGTAAAATTTACGGCAGTACTTGACTCTGGCAGTCCCATTTCAGTAATCAGTGAAACAGCCTTTAGCAAATGCAACAAATCGAACGATTGCCCCACACTTCCGTTACGTAAGATTAAATTACAAGGTGCAATCTTTGGAAAAAGTGTAGATGTACGCCAAGAAACCAATTTAGAATGCTTTTGTCAAAGCCACAGCTTCTCTATGAACTTTCTCATTGTTCCATTATTGTCGACGGAAATTATATTGGGAGTAGACTTTTTGAATGAATACAAAGCAATCTTAAACTTTCACGATGCTGAAATAAGTTTAGAGAAAGAAGGTAAGTCAATAGCTTTGAAATTTGAAGATTGGCTCTCAAACCATGACGAGGAAATTAATCGGCTTTACCTTCTGTTGGACAACAATTCGGAATTTTCTACGGAACTAGACACTAACAATCACTCTGCAAGAACTGACAGGGATGATATCGACGGCATATTTGAAATTAATGAGTTAATTCAGAATAAAATTCAAACAGTTGAGAATTGTAATGACACTGATAGGCAGGACCTTTTTGAGATTTTACAAGAACATTCCACAGTTTTTACTCACAAAACAGGAACAATCAAGGGATTTCAATACCAATTTCGTGTTCGTGAGCATACTAAATTTTGTGTTAGACCATACGTAATTCCGGCGCATTATAGGGACCGTGTTAGAACAGAAATACAATCTATGCTTGACGAGGACATTATTGAGCCTGCAGTAAGCTCATACAACAATCCGTTACATGTTGTTGAGAAGAAAAATGGATCGATCAGGCTTGTCTTAGATTCGAGACAAATCAATACTATCATTATTCCTGAAACAGACAGGCCGCAGACGATGGAAGAACTTCTTCAAAATTTTAATGGTGTAAAAGTGTTGTCTTCCATTGATCTCAGATCCAGCTTTTATCAGATCGAACTTCATCCAGAATGTAGAAAATACACAGCTTTCCTTTGTTTCGGCGTTTGTTATCAGTTTCGGAAACTTCCCTTTGGTTTGCACATTTCTTCAGCAGCATTCATTCGCGGGCTAAATTCGATATTACCTGAGTTCTTAAAACGTCACATCACCTTATATGTAGACGATATTCTAATAGCAGAAGCTTCATGGGAACTACATAATCGCATCCTCAACAGTTTGTTACGTATTTTTGCAGAATCTGGAATTACAGTTAACTTGGAAAAGTCTGAATTCGGTAGGACAAAGGTGAAGTTTTTGGGACATATTATTTCTTCTGAAGGCATTCAGCCGGATCCTGAAAAGTTAGAAGCAATCAGAGCCATTCCAGTTCCATCCACAAAAAGACAAGTCCGCAGTTTTCTAGGTCTCGTAAATTTTTACCGTCGTTTTCTGAATATGCAAATTCTTGTTACACCAAAACTTTGTTCTCTCACTGGAAAAAATACTATTTGGAACTGGGACGAACAAGCACAGTTGGAATTCAATTCTTTGAAAGAAGCGTTACTTCACGCGCCAATCTTAGCTCATCCATATCTGTCACAAGATTTCTGCCTTAGCACGGATTCGACACATGTTTACGCAATTACACAGTTGGATAACTTCACACTTATGAAACTGTATTTTGTCTGTACTTTGTAAACTGTTCATATTTTTCGGAACCATTGTGATACTATGAGAGCTTTGAATGATGTATTTGGTATGAGATCATGATTTTTAAAGTACGTTTGAGGTAGATGACACTATTTAAATGAGCAGAGAATTCTTTTTAGGCTTAGAAATTATTGGAGGAAGTTACGACGATTTTGAGATTTGACTGAAGTTTTATGATGTTATTATTACGACGACGATGTGTATTATGTTGTTGAGGAATGTTTATTATGCTACGTATTTCTCACGATGAAATATTGAAGAAGTGTCGACGAATATGTATATGTATAATGAGGTAAGGAATAATGAGTAGTGTTTAGGGACTCTGATTTATGAAAAGGATGTTGGAAACCAAGAAACGTACTTTAAGAGTTATGAAATGTGTGACTGTATCACAATGCTGACGAATATTTTTTTTGGACACTTATATTTATAGGATTTTGTTTCTACAGATTTGCAACGCTAATTCTTGACCTGTGAAATATTTTTATATGAGACTGCAACGGTAGCAGAAACTGCTGTCGTAAATATTTCCGTACGAAAGTTAAGTGACCACCTGCACGTAATGCGTCGCGGGCACCCAGCTGTGTCAGACGCCTGGAGAAAAAGCCATTATTGCGAGCCCTTTTCAGCGGCACAGGTAGAACAAAAAAAAAGGGAGGCCATTATCCTGGCCATTGCCATTCCTTTAGAGAAAGCATCGCAAATCCGACACGCTGATTACTTGGAAACATATCGTACTTTCTGATATTTACTGAAATGCCTAATAAAATGACAAGAAATATTTTTACATCTGCACACCTGATTATGACAAGCGTCTTTCTATGAGAGTTAAGAGAATTTCTACTAACTTATGAAATGTCACATGACTGCTGAATGATATTTTTATGCTTTGCTTTTCATAGTTGCTTATTTCATTTGATATCTGGTTTCCAGCTGTGTTGCAGCATTGCTTTTATAAAATGAAATGCATTTGCTAATGTGAACACTTTCTGTCAACAGATCTATAAAATAATTATTTTATAATCCACATTCTTTAAAAAAGGAGCACTTGGAAAGGAAACAACAATAAGAAGGAACTAGTAACAGTAACACATAATTTTCTTTTCAAGTACATGGTAATATTTCTTTTACAATCAGTTGTTGTGGTGCACCACTTTAATTACATAGACATTAAGATGTGAATATACATTTCCCTTATCTGCATTGTTATCTTTAGTGTACTATATTTTCTGCTTGAGCTATGTCATGTTTAGATATAAGCTGCTGTTTGCCAGGCATAGTACTACTGAACTTTAATTTGTGTTACTCTGCTAAGCCAGATTTATTTTTTGTTTGCTGCATTGCCTCATATTAGTTGTAATGTTGAATTGCTTGGTAATTTAGATTTACTGTAGCTTGCTTTGCGATTTTCCATTTTTTTTATTGCTGTTTATATTAATTGTTTTATGTGCTGCTGCATTGCCTCGTTCCTTAGTTTAGTATCTGAGCTCAGTAGATTTAAGTTAGCTTAAGAGGGGGTAGACTATATAAGAACCTAACTATGGAGAATAGGGAAAGAATGCTTTGAAAGTTATATGAAAACGATTTGGGCCTAAATAAGTATTGCACAATGAGCCATATTTCGTTTGAAAGAAATATGGTTAGAATACAGAAAACAGGTTTAGGTAGGATTTTCTTGGAAATAAATGTTGAGGTGAGAAATGTGTGAACATATAAATACAGAAAGCATGCTTAGATAGAATTTTTTTGGTGGAAACAAAGGATGAAATAAGAGGAAAGATATATGAAGTTTTGGGTTGTACTGCAGTACCAAATGTGACACTGAAAACGAACCCTGTCCTTTCCTATTGGTGTTATCCCACTATGTGTTTGTGTACCCTTGTGTATTTGTTTTCTTCCTGTCTCTGTGTAGTTTCATAGAATTTTTTCTTCTTTTAATATTAAGCTACATTCACTATGATGAGGAATACTGTTATCCTCGAATATAATTGGCATTAATAATATGTTATTTACTTTGTAAAGATGTTAGACATTATTAATTCTGTTCTGTTCAATGCTCATGTGTGAAGTTGATGTTTCAAAAGTTATTGTGATCCTTTATGTATGTACTCATGTCATAATTCCACTGATGTATATGTTTATTTCTATTCTTTTGTAAAGCCTGTGTTACTACAAATGTTATCTGTATTGTTATGTTCTTTAATGATGTATTTTGTACCTTTGTAATTGTATTTTCATGTTGTAAATTTATAATTGTACAGACACCAGTTCTTCCAATTAAGTTACATTTCACTGCACACGTTTCTGTTGGTCATAGTATATGGACAATATGTGAGAAGTAGGGACTGTTAGTGTTTGCAAGTGTGTTAATAATTCAGCAAGGGACTGGATAACAGCATTGCTGGTTCTAAGGACAATTCCAAAAACTTTGTGAGTGCACAAGTGGTGGTTTATGGACTTGCTATATTCTCCGCAAGACTCTTTGATGGTGAGTGTGCACCTGCACAATCGCAACAGATGGCTGCTGGCCATCTCTACAAGGACTACAGTGGGTCTGCATCTTTGATGGCCCACCATTACCATTATCTCTACAAGGACTACAGTGGGTCTGCATCTTTGATGGCCCACCATTACCATTATCTCTACAAGGACTGCAGTGGGTCTGCACCTCTGGTGGCCCACCAATACCGTAATCTCTACCAGGACTACAGTGGGTCTGCTCTGTGATGACCTACCTACCAATATTATTCCAAACTTCGACTGACTCTGCTGTGGGTTTGCTCTGTTGTGGCCCATTACCTGTATGCATGTCAAGAGTCAGCACTGTCTTTCCCTTGGAAGGACAACACTACTTCTTCAAGACTGCATGGAAATCCACTACTTCTGTGTGCAATTTCTTTTACTAATGAGACTTTGTAAAAAAAAACCTGTAATTACTGTTATGATGAATGATCAGAACTATCTTTATGGACTGTGAGAAAATTTTAGCTTTTGATCAACATTGTATCAATAAGTGTGTGCATTTGATTTCTTTGTTATCGTAATTATGAAAAATTTTATCAAATCATTATTGGCCACTGCCCAAAAAAAATTTGTAAAATTTTTTGTAGGGAGCATGGGGGCTATGTAAGTAGGCTGTTTATGTTTTCTCTATGTAAGTAGGCTGTTTATGTTTTCTTATTGGCAACGTTACGTAGCGCTCAATATGAAAATCACTGGCTGTGCTGTGTGCAGTCTGTGGCTGCTTTGCATTGTTGTAATTCTCGCCATTGTAGTGTTAGGCAGCTGGATGTGAACAGCGCGTAGCGTTGCGCAGTTGGAGGTGAGCCGCCAGCAGTGGTGGATGTGGGGAGAGAGATGGCGGAGATTTGTAATTTGTCATGAACTGCTATATTTATATATGATGATATCAAGGTAAATACATTGTTTGTTCTCTATTAATATCTTTCATTTGCTAACTATCCCTATCAGTAGTTAGAGCCTTCCATAGTTTGAATCTTTTATTTAGCGGGCAGTAGTGGCTCTCGCTGTATTGCAGTAGCTTGAGCAGCGAAGATTTTTGTGAGGTAAGTGATTTGTGAAAGGTATAGTTTAATGTTAGTCAGGGCCATTCTTTTGCAGGGAAGTTTGAAAGTCAGATTGCGTTGCGTTAACAAATTATTGTGTGTCAGGTTAAGCACAGCCATATATAAATTGTCCAAAGGGGACGTTTCAAATTAACTATCAGTTTTGAGTCGGATTCGAAAATGTAGACTCAAAGGAGAACGCCCATAAGGTTCCCGAGGTAGCAATAGACCCTCGGAGACAAGTCGCCTGGAGGACGATGTATTGAATCTCGACGCAATTTGAGTGTTACATCGTCATTAGGAGGCCCTGAACGTTACAATTAAATATCAGTTTCGCGTCGTATTCGAAAATCTAGACTCACAGGAGACGGACCATATGGTGCCCGAGGCAGCAATATCCCCTTGGAGACAAGACGGCTTGAGGACGATGTATTGAATCTCGACGCAATTTGAGTGTTCCATCGTCATTAGGAGGCCCTGAACGTTATAATTAACTATCAGTTTCCGGTCGGATTTGAAAATCTAGACTCGCAGGAGCACGATCATAAGGTGCCAGAGGCAGCAATAGACCCTTGGAGACAAATCGGCTGGAGGACGATGTATTGAATTCGACGCAATTTGAGTGTTCCATCGTCATTAGGAGGCCGTGACCGTAACAATTAACTAATAGTTTTGCGTCGGATTCGGTAATCTAGACTCACATGAGACCGATCAAAAAGCGCCCGAGGCAACAATAGACCCTTGGAAACAAGTCGTCTGGAGGACGATGTATTGAATCGCGACGCAATTTGAGTGTTGGATCGTTATTAGGAGGCCCTGAACTTTACAATTAACTATCAGTTTTGCGTCGGATTCGAAAATCTAGACTCACAGGAGTCGGAGCATATGGTGCCCGAGACAGCAATATCCGTTTGGAGGCAAGTCGGCTGGAGGACGATCTATTTAATCTCGACGCAATTTGAGTGATCCATCGTCATTAAGAGGCCCTGAACGTTACAATTAACTATCAGTTTTGCGTCGGATTCGAAAATCTAGATTCACGGGAGAACGCCCATAAGAGGCCCGAGGCAGCAGTATCCCCTTGGAGACAAGACGGCTGGAGGACGATGTATTGAATCTCGACGCAGTTTCAGTGTTCCATCGTCGTTAGGAGGCCCTGAACGTTATAATTAACTATCAGTTTCGCGTCGGATTCGAAAATCTAGACTCACAGGAGCACGACCATAAGGTGCCAGAGGCAGCCATAGACCCTTGGAGACATGTCGGCTGGAGGACGATGTATTGAATCTCGACGCAATTTGAGTGTTCCATCGTCATTAGGAGGCCGTGAACGTTACAAATGACTATCAGTTTTGCGTCGGATTCGATAATCTAGACTCACAGGAGAACGATCAAAGGGCGCCCGAGGCAACAATAGACCCTCGGAAACAAGTTGGCTGGAGGCCGATGTATTGAATCGTGACGCAATTTGAGTGTTCCATCGTCATTAGGAGGCCCTGAACCTTACAATTACCTATCAGTTTAGCGTCGGATTCGAAAATCTAGACTCACAGGAGACGGACCATATGGTGCCCGAGGCAGCAATATCCCCTTGTAGGCAAGTCGGCTAGAGGACGATGAATTTAATCTCGACGCAATTTGAGTGTTCCACCGTCATTAGGAGGCCCTGAACGTTCAATTAACTATCATTTATGCGTCGGATTCGAAAATGAACACTCAGAGGAGAACGACCATAAGGTGCCCGAGGAAGCAATAGACCCTCGGAGACAAGTCGCCTGGAGGAAGATGTATTGAATCTCGACGCAATTTGAGTGGTCCATCGTCATTAGGATGCCCTGAACGTTACAATTTGCTATCAGTTTTGCGTCGGATTCGAAAATGTTGACTCACAGGAGAACGACCATAAGGTCGGCTGAAGGACGATGAATTGAATCTCGACGCAATTTGAGTGTACCATTGTCATTAGGAGGCCCTGAAAGTTACAATTAACTATCGGTTTTGCGTCGGTTTCGAAAATATAACCTCACAGGAGTCGGACCATATGGTGGCCGAGGCAGCAATATCCCCGTGTAGGCAAGTCGGCTGGAGGACGATGTATTTAATCTCGACGCAATTTGAGTGTTCAATCGTCATTAGGAGGCCCTGAACGTTACAATTAACTATCAGTTTTGCGTCGGATTTGAAAATGTAGACTCAGAGGAGAACGACCATAAGGTGCCCGAGGTAGCAATAGACCCTCGGAGACAAGACGCCTGGAGGACGATGTATTGAATCTGGGCGCAATTTGAGTGTTCCATCGTCATTAGTATGCCCTGAACGTTACAATTTACTATCAGTTTTGCGTCGGATTCGAAAATCTAGACTCACAGGAGAACGACCATAAGGAGCCCGCGGCAGCAATAGAACCTTAGAGACAAGTCGGCTGAAGGACGATGTATTGAATCTCGACGCAATTTGAGTGTTCCATCGTCATTAGGAGACTCTGAACGTTACAATAAACTATCAGTTTCGCGTCATATTCGAAAATCTAGACTCAGAGGAGACGGACCATATGGTGCCCAAGGCAGCAATATCCCCTTGGGGACAAGTCGGCTTGAGGACGATGTATTGAATCTCGACGCAATTTGAGTGTTCCATCGTCATTAGGAGGCCCTGAACGTTACAATTAACTCTCAGTTTTGCGTCGGATTCGAAAATCTAGACTCACAGGAAAACGACGATAAGGTGCCCGAGGCAGCAATAGACCCTTCGAGACAAGTGGGCTGGAGGACGGTGTGTTGAATCTCGACGATTTTTGAGTGTTCCATCGTCATTAGGAGGTCCTGAACGTTACTATTAACTATCAGTGTTGCGTCGGATTCGAAATTCTAGACTCACAGGAGATGGACCATATGGTGACCGAGGCAACATTAGACCCTCGGAAACAAGTCGGCTGGATGCCGATGTATTGAATCGTGACGCATTTTAAGTGCTCCATCGTCATTAGGAGGCCCTGAACCTTACAATTAACTATCAGTTTTGCGTCGGATTCGAACATCTAGACTCACAGGAGACGGACCATATGGTGCCCGAGGCAGCAATATCCCCTTGTAGGCAAGTCGGTGGAGGACGATGTATTTAATCTCGACGCAATTTGAGTGTTCCATCGTCATTAGGAGGCCCTGAACGTTACAATTAACTCTCTGTTTTGCGTCGGATTCGAAAATGAACACTCAGAGGAGAACGACCATAAGGTGCCCGAGGTACCAATAGACCCTCGGAGACAAGTCGCCTGGAGGACGATGTATTGAATCTCGACGCAATTTGAGTGTTCTATCGTCATTAGGATGCCCTGAACGTTACAGTTTACTATCAGTTTTGCGTCGGATTCGAAAATGTTGACTCAGAGGAGAACGACCATAAGATACCGAGGCAGCAATAGACCCTTGGAGACAAGTCGGCTGAAGGACGATGAACTGAATCTTGACGCAATTTGAGTGTTCCATTGTCATTAGGAGGCCCTGAACGTTCCAATTAACCATCAGTTTTGCGTCGGATACGATAATCTAGACTCACAGGAGAACGACCACAAGGAGCCCGCGGCAGCAATAGACCCTTGGAGATAAGTCGGCTGGAGGACGATGTATTGAATCTCGACGCAATTTGAGTGTTCCATCGTCATTAGGAGGCCCTGAACGTTACAATTAACTATCAGTTCCGCGTCGGATTCGAAAATCTAGACTCACAGGAGCACGACCATAAGGTGCCGGAGGCAGCAATATCGCCTTGGAGACAAGTCGGCTGGAGGACGATGTACTGAGTCTCGACGCAATTTGAGTGTTCCATCGTCATTAGGAGGCCCTGAACGTTACAATTAACTATCAGTTTTTCGTCGGATTCGATAATCTAACCTCACAGAAGACGGACCATATGGTGGCCGAGGCAGTAATATCCCCGTGTAGGCAAGTCGGCTGGAGGACGATGTATTTTATCTCGACGCAATTTGAGTGTTCCATCCTCATTAGGAGGCCCTGAACATTACAATTAACTATCAGTTTTGCGTCGGATTCGAAAATGTAGACACAGAGGAGTCCGACCATAAGGTGCCCGAGGTAGCAATAGATCCTCGGAGACAAGTCGGCGGGAGGACGATGTATTGAATCTGGACGAAATTTGAGTGTTCCATCGTCATTAGGAGGCCCTGAACGTTACAATTAACTATCAGTTTCGCGTCATATTCGAAAATCTAGACTCACAGGAGACGGACCATATGGTGCCCGAGGCAGCAATATCCCCTTATAGAAAAGTCGGCTTGAGCACCGTGTATTGAATCTCGACGCAATTTGAGTGTTCCATCGTCTTTAGGAGGCCCTGAACGTTACAATTAACTCTCAGTTTTGCGTCGGATTCGAAAATCTAAACTCACTGGAGAACGACGATAAGGTGCAGCAATAGAACCTTCGAGACAAGTTGGCTGGAGGACGATGTATTGAATCTCGACGATTTTTGAGTATTCCATCGTCATTAGGAGGTCCTGAACGTTACAATTAGCTATCAGTTTCGCGTCGGATTCGAAAATTTAGACTCACAGGAGCACGACCATAAGGTGCCAGAGGCGGCAATAGACACTTGGAGACAAGTCGGCTGGAGGACGATGTATTAAGTCTCGACGCAATGTGAGTATTCCATCGTTACTAGGAGGCCCTGAACGTTACAATTAACTATCGGTTTTGCGTCGGATTCGAAATGCTAGACTCACAGGAGACGGACCGTATGGTGACCGAGGCAGCAATAGACCCTTGGAGACAAGTCGCCTGGAGGACGATGTATTGAATCTCGACGCAATTTGAGTGTTTCATCGTCATTAGGAAACCCTGAAAGTTACAATTAACTATCAGTTTCGCGTGATATTCGAAAATCTAGACTCACAGGAGTACGACCATAAGGTGCCAGAGGCAGCAACAGACCCTTGCAGACAAGTCGGCTGTAGAACGATGTATTCAATCTCTACTCAATTTGAGTGTTCCATCGTCATTAGGAGGCAGTGAGCGTTACAATTAACTATCAGTTTTGCGTCGGATTCGATAATCTAGACTCACAAGAGTACGATCAAAAGGCGCCCGAGGCAACAATAGACCCTTGGAAACTAGTCGTCTGGAGGACGAGGTATTGAATCGCGACGCAATTTGAGTGTTTCATCGTCATTAGGATGTCCTGAACGTTACTATTAACTATCAGTTTCGCGTCGGATTCGAAAATCTAGACTCACAGGAGCACGACCATAAGGTGCCAGAGGCAGCAATAGACGCTTGGAGAAAAGTCGGCTGGAGGACGATGCATTGAATCGCGACGCATTTTGAGTGTTCCATCGTCATTAGGAGGCCCTGAATGTTACAATTAACTATCAGTTTTGGGTCGTATTCGAGAAATTAGACTCACAGGAGACGGACCAAATGGTGCCCGAGGCAGAAATATCCCGTTGGAGACAAGTCGGCTGGAGGACGATGTATGGAATCTCGACGCAATTTGAGTGTTCCATCGTCATTAGCAGGCCCTGAACGTTACAATTAACTAACAGTTTTGTGTCGGATTCGAAAATCTAGACTCACAGGAGAACGACCATAAGGAGCCCGCGGCAGCAATAGAACCTTGGAGACAAGTCGGCTTGAGGACGATGTATTGAATCTCGACGCAATTTGAGTGTTCCATCGTCATTAGGAGGCCCTGAACGTTACAATAAACTATCAGTTTCGCGTCATATTCGAAAATCTAGACTCACAGGAGACGGACCAAATGGTGCCCGAGGCAGCAATATCCCCTTAGAGACAAGTCGGCTGGAGGACGAAGTATTGAATCTCGACGCAATATGAATGTTTCATCGTCATTAGGAGACCCTGAACGTTACAATTAACTATCAGTTTCGCGTCGGATTCGAAAATCTAGACTCACAGGAGAACGACTATAAGGTGCCCGAGGCAGCAATATCCCCTTGGAGACAAGTCGGCTGGAGGTCGATGTATTGAATCTCGACGCAATCTGAGTTTTCCATCGCCATTAGGATGCCCTGAACGTTACAATTAATTATCAGTTTCGCGTCGGATACGAAAATCTAGACTCACAGGAGAACGACCATAAGGTGCCAGAGGCAGCAATAGACCCTTGCAGACAAGTCGGCTGGAGGTCGATGTATTGAATCTCGACGCAATTTGAGTGTTCCATCGTCAATAGGAGGCACTGAACATTACAATTAACTATCAGTTTTGCGTCGGATTCGATAATCTAGTCTCACAGGAGAACGATCAAAAGGCGACGGAGGCAACTATAGACCCTCGGAAACAAGTCGGCTGGAGGCCGATGTATTGAATCGTGATGCATTTTGAGTGCTCCATCGTCACTAGGAGGCCCTGAACCTTACAATTAACTATCAGTTTTGCGTCGGATTCGAAAATCTAGACTAACAGGAGACGGACCATATGTTGCCCGAGGCAGCAATATCCCCTTGTAAGCAAGTCGGTGGAATACGATGTATTTAATCTCGACGCAATTTGAGTGTTCCTTCGTCATTAGGAGGCCCTGAACGTTACAATTAACTATCTGTTTTGCGTCGGATTCGAAAATGAACACTCAGAGGAGAACGACCATAAGGTGCCCGAGGTACCAATAGACCCTCGGAGACAAGGCGCCTGGAGGACGATGTATTAAATCTCGGCGCAATTTGAGTGTTTCATCGTCATTAGGATGCCCTGAACGTTACAATTTACTATCAGTTTTGCGTCGGATTCAAAAAACTAGACTCACAGGAGAAAGACCATAAGGAGCCCGCGGCAGCAATAGACCCTAGGAGACAATTCGGCGGCAGGACGATGTATTGAATCTTGACGAAATTTGAGTGTTCCATCGTCATTAGGAGGCCCTGAACGTTACAATTAACTATCAGTTTCGCGTCATATTCGAAAATCTGGACTCACAGGAGAACGACGATAAGGTGCCCGAGGCAGCAATAGACCCTTCGAGACAAGTCGGCTGGAGGACGATGTATTGAATCTCGACGCAATTTGAGTATTCCATCGTTATTTGGAGGCCCGGAATGTTACAATTAACTATTAGCTTTGCGTCGTATTCGAAATACTAGACTCACAGGAGACGGACCATATGGTGACCGAGGCAGCAATAGACCCTTGGAGACAAGTCGGCTGCAGGGCGATGTATTGAATCTCGACGCAATTTGAGTGCTCCATCGTCATTAGGAGACCCTGAACGTTACAATTAACTATCAGTTTCGCATCGGATTCGAAAATCTAGACTCACAGGAGTACGACCATAAGGTGTCAGAGGCAGCAACAGACCCTTGCAGACAAATCGGCTGGAGAACGATGTATTGAATCTCTACGCAATTTGAGTGTTCCATCGTCATTAGGAGGCCGTAAGCGTTACAATTAACTATCAGTTTTGAGTCGGATTCGATAATCTAGACTCACAGGAGAACGATCCGAAGGCGCCCGAGGCAACAATAGACCCTTGGAAACTAGTCGGCTGGAGGACGATGTATTGAATCGCGACGCAATTTGAGTGTTCCATCGTCATTAGGAGGCCCTGAACGTTACAATTAACTATCAGTTTAGGGTCGGATTCGATATTCTAGACTCACAGGAGTACGACCATAAGGTGCCAGAGGCAGCAACAGACCCTTGCAGACAAATCGGCTGGAGAACGATGTATTGAATCTCTACGCAATTTGAGTGTTCCATCGTCATTAGGAGGCCGTAAGCGTTACAATTAACTATCAGTTTTGAGTCGGATTCGATAATCTAGACTCACAGGAGAACGACCATAAGGTGCCCGAGGCAGCAATATCCCCTTGGAGACAAGTCGGCTGGAGGTCAATGTATTGAATCTCGACGCAATTTGAGTGTTCCATCGTCATTACGAGGCCCTGAACGTTACAATTAACTATCAGTTTGCGTCGGATTCGAAAATGTAGACTCAGAGCGGAATGACCATAAGGTGCCAGAGGCAGCAATAGACCCTTGGAGACAAGTCGGCTGGAGGACGATGTATTGAATCTCGACGCAATTAGAGTGTTCCATCGTCATTAGGAGACCCTGAATGTCACAATTAACTATCAGTTTCGCGTCGGATTCGAAAATCTAGACTCACAGGAGTACGACCATAAGGTGCTAGAGGCAGCAATACACCCTTGGAGAGATGTCGGCTGGAGGACAATGTATTGAGTCTCGACGCAGTTTGAGTGTCCCATCGTCATTAGGAGGCCGTGAACGTTACAATTACCTATCAGTTTTGCGTCGGATTCGATCATCTAGACTCACAGGAGAACGACCAAAAGGCGCCCGAGGCAACAATAGACCCTTGGAGACATGTCGGTTGATGGACGATGTATTGAATCGCGACTCAATTTTAGTGTTCCATTGTCATTAGGAGGCCCTGAACGTTACAATTAACTATCAGTTTTGCGTCGGATTCAAAAATCTAGACTCACAGGTGACGGACCATATGGTGCCCGAGGCAGCAATATCCCCTTGGAGACAAGTCGGCTGGAGGACGATGTATGGAATCTCGACGTAATTTGAGTGTTCCATCGTCATTAGGAGGCCCTGAATGTTACAATTAACTATCAGTTTCACGTCGGATTCGAAAATCTAGACTCACAGGAGTACGAACATAAGGTGCCAGAGGCAGCAACAGACCCTTGCAGACAAGTCGGCTGGTGATCGATATATTGAATCTCGACGCAATTTGAGTGTTCCATCGTCATTAGGAGGCCGTGAGCGTTACAATTAGGTATCAGTTTTGCGTCGGATTCGATGATCTAGACTCACAGGAGAACGATCAAAAGGCGCCCGAGGCTACAATAGACCCTTGGAAACTAGTCGGCTGGAGGACGATGTATTGAATCGCGACGCAATTTGAGTGTTCTATCGTCATCAGGAGGCCCTGAACGTTACAATTAACTATCAGTTTTGGGTCGGATTCGAAAATCTAGACTCACAGGAGACGGACCATATGGTGCCCGAGGCAGAAATATCCCCTTGGAGACAAGTCGGCTGGAGGACGATGTATGGAATCTCGACGCAATTTGAGTGTTCCATCGTCATTAGGAGGCCCTGAACGTTACAATCAACAATCAGTTTTGCGTCGAATTCGAAAATCTAAGCTCACTGGAGTACGACCATAAGAGGCTCGAGGTAGCAATATCCCCTTGGAGACAAGTCGGCTGGAGGACGATGTATTGAATCTCGACGCAATTTAAGTGTTCCATCGTCATTAGGAGGCCATGAACGTTACAATTAACCATCAGTTTCGCGTCGGATTCGAAAATCTAGAAACACAGGAGCACGACGATAAGGTGCCAGAGGCAGCAATAGACACTTGGAGACAAGTCGGCTGCAGTACGATGTTTTGAATCTCGACGCAATTTGAGTGTTTCATCGTCTTTAGGAGGCCGTGAACGTTATAATTAACTATCAGTTTTGCGTCTGATTCGAAAATCTAGACTCACAGGAGAACGACCAGAAGGCGCCCGAGGCAACAATAGACCCTTGGAAACATGTCGACTGATGGAGGATGTAATGAATCGCGACGCAATTTGAGTGTTCCAACGTCATTAGGATTCCCTGAACGTTACAATTAACTATCAGTTTCGCGTCGGATTCGAAAATCTAGACTCATAGGAGTACGACCATAAGGTGCTAGAGGCAGCAATACACCCTTGGAGAGAAGTCGGCTGGAGGACAATGTATTGTTTCTCGACGCAATTTGAGTGTCCCATCGTCATTAGGAGGCCGTGAACGTTACAATTAACTATCAGTTTTGCGTCGGATTCGATCATCTAGACTCACAGGAGAACGACCAAAAGGCGCCCGAGGCAACAATAGAGCCGTGGAGACATGTCGGCTGATGGACGATGTATTGAATCGCGACTCAATTTGAGTGTTCCATTGTCATTAGGAGGCCCTGAACGTTACAATTAACCATCAGTTTTGCGTCTGATTCGAAAATCTAGACTCACAGGTGAACGACCATAAGGTGTCCGAGGCAGTAATATCCCCTTGGAGACAAGTCGGCTGGAGGACGACGTATTGAATCTCGACGGAACACTCAAATGTGTTCCATCGTCGTTAGGAGGCCCTGAACGTTACAATTAACTATCAGTTTTGAGTCGGATTCGAAAATCTAGAAACACAGGAGCACGACCATAAGGTGCCAGAGGCAGCAATAGACACTTGGAGACAAGTCGGCTGGAGGACGATGTATTGAATCTCGACGCAATTTGAGTGTTCCATCGTCACTACTAGAAACTGAACGTTACAATTTACTATCAGTTTTGCGTCGGATTCGACAATCTGGACTCACAGGAGAACGACCATAAGGTGCCCGCGGCAGCAATAGAACCTTGGAGAAAAGTCGGCTGGAGGACGATGTATTGAATCTCGGCGCAATTTGAGTGTTCCATCGTCAATATGAGGCCCTGAAAGTTACAATAAACTATCAGGTTCTCGTCATATTCGAAAATCTAGACTCACAGGAGACGGACCATATGGTGTCCGAGGCAGCAATATCCCCGTAGAGACAAGTCGGCTTGAGGACGATGTATTGAATCTCGACGCAATTTGAGTGTTCCATCGTCATTAGAAGGCCCTGAACGTTACAGTTAACTCTCAGTTTTGCGTCTGATTCGAAAATCTAGACTCACAGGAAAACGACGATAAGGTTCCCGAGGCAGCAATAGACCCTTCGAGACAAGTCGGCTGGAGGACGATGTGTTGAATCTCGACGATTTTTGAGTGTTCCATCGTCATTAGGAGGCCATGAACGTTTTTATTAACTATCAGTTTTGCGTCGGATTCGAAATTCTAGACTCACAGGAGACGGACCATATGGTGACCGAGGCAACAATAGACCCTTGGCGACAAGTCGGCTGGATCACGATGTATTGAATCTCGACGCAATTTGAGTGTTGGATCGTCATCAGGAGGCCCTGAACGTTACAATTAACTATCAGTTTTGCGTCGGATTCGAAAACCTAGACTCACAGGAGAACGACAATAAGGTGCCCGAGGCAGCAATATCCCCTTGGAGACAAGTCGGCTGGAGGTCGATGTATTGAATCTCGACGCAATCTGAGTTTTCCATCGTCATTAGGATGCCCTGAACGTTACAATTAATTATCAGTTTCGCGTCGGATTCGAAAATCTAGACTCACAGGAGAACGACCATAAGCTGCCAGAGGCATCAATAGACCCTTGGAGAAAAGTCGGCTGGAGGATGATGCATAGATTCGCGACGCAATTTGAGTGTTCCATCGTCAATAGGAGGCAATGAACATTACAATTAACTATCAGTTTTGCGTCGGATTCGATAATCTAGTCTCACAGGAGAACGATCAAAAGGCGACGGAGGCAACTATAGACCCTCGGAAACAAGTCGGCTGGAGGCCGATGTATTGAATCGTGATGCATTTTGAGTGCTCCATCGTCACTAGGAGGCCCTGAACCTTACAATTAACTATCAGTTTTGCGTCGGATTCGAAAATCTAGACTAACAGGAGACGGACCATATGGTGCCCGAGGCAGCAATATCCCCTTGTAAGCAAGTCGGTGGAATACGATGTATTTAATCTCGACGCAATTTGAGTGTTCCTTCGTCATTAGGAGGCCCTGAACGTTACAATTAACTATCTGTTTTGCGTCGGATTCGAAATTGAACACTCAGAGGAGAACGACCATAAGGTGCCCGAGGTAGCAATAGACCCTCGGAGTCAAGTCGCCTGGAGGACGATGTATTAAATCTCGGCGCAATTTGAGTGTTTCATCGTCATTAGGATGCCCTGAACGTTACAATTTACTATCAGTTTTGCGTCGGATTCAAAAAACTAGACTCACAGGAGAAAGACCATAAGGAGCCCGCGGCAGCAATAGACCCTAGGAGACAATTCGGCGGCAGGACGATGTATTGAATCTTGACGAAATTTGAGTGTTCCATCGTCATTAGGAGGCCCTGAACGTTACAATTAACTATCAGTTTCGCGTCATATTCGAAAATCTGGACTCACAGGAGAACGACGATAAGGTGCCCGAGGCAGCAATAGACCCTTCGAGACAAGTCGGCTGGAGGACGATGTATTGAATCTCGACGCAATTTGAGTATTCCATCGTTATTTGGAGGCCCGGAATGTTACAATTAACTATTAGCTTTGCGTCGTATTCGAAATACTAGACTCACAGGAGACGGACCATATGGTGACCGAGGCAGCAATAGACCCTTGGAGACAAGTCGGCTGCAGGGCGATGTATTGAATCTCGACGCAATTTGAGTGCTCCATCGTCATTAGGAGACCCTGAACGTTACAATTAACTATCAGTTTCGCGTCGGATTCGAAAATCTAGACTCACAGGAGTACGACCATAAGGTGCCAGAGGCAGCAACAGACCCTTGCAGACAAATCGGCTGGAGAACGATGTATTGAATCTCTACGCAATTTGAGTGTTCCATCGTCATTAGGAGGCCGTAAGCGTTACAATTAACTATCAGTTTTGAGTCGGATTCGATAATCTAGACTCACAGGAGAACGATCAGAAGGCGCCCGAAGCAACAATAGACCCTTGGAAACTAGTCGGCTGGAGGACGATGTATTGAATCGCGACGCAATTTGAGTGTTCCATCGTCATTAGGAGGCCCTGAACGTTACAATTAACTATCAGTTTAGGGTCGGATTCGATATTCTAGACTCACAGGAGTACGACCATAAGGTGCCAGAGGCAGCAACAGACCCTTGCAGACAAATCGGCTGGAGAACGATGTATTGAATCTCTACGCAATTTGAGTGTTCCATCGTCATTAGGAGGCCGTAAGCGTTACAATTAACTATCAGTTTTGAGTCGGATTCGATAATCTAGACTCACAGGAGAACGACCATAAGGTGCCCGAGGCAGCAATATCCCCTTGGAGACAAGTCGGCTGGAGGTCAATAGATTGAATCTCGACGGAATTTGAGTGTTCCATCGTCATTACGAGGCCCTGAACGTTACAATTAACTATCAGTTTTGCGTCGGATTCGAAAATGTAGACTCAGAGGGGAATGACCATAAGGTGCCAGAGGCAGCAATAGACCCTTGGAGACAAGTCGGCTGGAGGACGATGTATTGAATCTCGACGCAATTAGAGTGTTCCATCGTCATTAGGAGACCCTGAATGTCACAATTAACTATCAGTTTCACGTCGGATTCGAAAATCTAGACTCACAGGAGTACGACCATAAGGTGCTAGAGGCAGCAATACACCCTTGGAGAGATGTCGGCTGGAGGACAATGTATTGAGTCTCGACGCAGTTTGAGTGTCCCATCGTCATTAGGAGGCCGTGAACGTTACAATTACCTATCAGTTTTGCGTCGGATTCGATCATCTAGACTCACAGGAGAACGACCAAAAGGCGCCCGAGGCAACAATAGACCCTTGGAGACATGTCGGTTGGTGGACGATGTATTGAATCGCGACTCAATTTTAGTGTTCCATTGTCATTAGGAGGCCCTGAACGTTACAATTAACTATCAGTTTTGCGTCGGATTCAAAAATCTAGACTCACAGGTGACGGACCATATGGTGCCCGAGGGAGCAATATCCCCTTGGAGACAAGTCGGCTGGAGGACGATGTATGGAATCTCGACGTAATTTGAGTGTTCCATCGTCATTAGGAGGCCCTGAATGTTACAATTAACTATCAGTTTCACGTCGGATTCGAAAATCTAGACTCACAGGAGTACGAACATAAGGTGCCAGAGGCAGCAACAGACCCTTGCAGACAAGTCGGCTGGTGATCGATATATTGAATCTCGACGCAATTTGAGTGTTCCATCGTCATTAGGAGGCCGTGAGCGTTACAATTAGGTATCAGTTTTGCGTCGGATTCGATGATCTAGACTCACAGGAGAACGATCAAAAGGCGCCCGAGGCTACAATAGACCCTTGGAAGCTAGTCGGCTGGAGGACGATGTATTGAATCGCGACGCAATTTGAGTGTTCTATCGTCATCAGGAGGCCCTGAACGTTACAATTAACTATCAGTTTTGGGTCGGATTCGAAAATCTAGACTCACAGGAGACGGACCATATGGTGCCCGAGGCAGAAATATCCCCTTGGAGACAAGTCGGCTGGAGGACGATGTATGGAATCTCGACGCAATTTGAGTGTTCCATCGTCATTAGGAGGCCCTGAACGTTACAATCAACAATCAGTTTTGCGTCGAATTCGAAAATCTAAGCTCACTGGAGTACGACCATAAGAGGCTCGAGGTAGCAATATCCCCTTGGAGACAAGTCGGCTGGAGGACGATGTATTGAATCTCGACGCAATTTAAGTGTTCCATCGTCATTAGGAGGCCATGAACGTTACAATTAACCATCAGTTTCGCGTCGGATTCGAAAATCTAGAAACACAGGAGCACGACGATAAGGTGCCAGAGGCAGCAATAGACACTTGGAGGCAAGTCGGCTGGAGTACGATGTTTCGAATCTCGACGCAATTTGAGTGTTTCATCGTCTTTAGGAGGCCGTGAACGTTATAATTAACTATCAGTTTTGCGTCTGATTCGAAAATCTAGACTCACAGGAGAACGACCAGAAGGCGCCCGAGGCAACAATAGACCCTTGGAAACATGTCGACTGATGGAGGATGTAATGAATCGCGACGCAATTTGAGTGTTCCAACGTCATTAGGATTCCCTGAACGTTACAATTAACTATCAGTTTCGCGTCGGATTCGAAAATCTAGACTCATAGGAGTACGACCATAAGGTGCTAGAGGCAGCAATACACCCTTGGAGAGAAGTCGGCTGGAGGACAATGTATTGTTTCTCGACGCAATTTGAGTGTCCCATCGTCATTAGGAGGCCGTGAACGTTACAATTAACTATCAGTTTTGCGTCGGATTCGATCATCTAGACTCACAGGAGAACGACCAAAAGGCGCCCGAGGCAACAATAGAGCCGTGGAGACATGTCGGCTGATGGACGATGTATTGAATCGCGACTCAATTTGAGTGTTCCATTGTCATTAGGAGGCCCTGAACGTTACAATTAACCATCAGTTTTGCGTCTGATTCGAAAATCTAGACTCACAGGTGAACGACCATAAGGTGTCCGAGGCAGTAATATCCCCTTGGAGACAAGTCGGCTGGAGGACGACGTATTGAATCTCGACGGAACACTCAAATGTGTTCCATCGTCGTTAGGAGGCCCTGAACGTTACAATTAACTATCAGTTTTGAGTCGGATTCGAAAATCTAGAAACACAGGAGCACGACCATAAGGTGCCAGAGGCAGAAATAGACACTTGGAGACAAGTCGGCTGGAGGACGATGTATTGAATCTCGACGCAATTTGAGTGTTCCATCGTCACTACTAGAAACTGAACGTTACAATTTACTATCAGTTTTGCGTCGGATTCGACAATCTGGACTCACAGGAGAACGACCATAAGGTGCCCGCGGCAGCAATAGAACCTTGGAGAAAAGTCGGCTGGAGGACGATGTATTGAATCTCGGCGCAATTTGAGTGTTCCATCGTCAATATGAGGCCCTGAAAGTTACAATAAACTATCAGGTTCTCGTCATATTCGAAAATCTAGACTCACAGGAGACGGACCATATGGTGTCCGAGGCAGCAATATCCCCGTAGAGACAAGTCGGCTTGAGGACGATGTATTGAATCTCGACGCAATTTGAGTGTTCCATCGTCACTAGAAGGCCCTGAACGTTACAGTTAACTCTCAGTTTTGCGTCTGATTCGAAAATCTAGACTCACAGGAAAACGACGATAAGGTTCCCGAGGCAGCAATAGACCCTTCGAGACAAGTCGGCTGGAGGACGATGTGTTGAATCTCGACGATTTTTGAGTGTTCCATCGTCATTAGGAGGCCATGAACGTTTTTATTAACTATCAGTTTTGCGTCGGATTCGAAATTCTAGACTCACAGGAGACGGACCATATGGTGACCGAGGCAACAATAGACCCTTGGCGACAAGTCGGCTGGATCACGATGTATTGAATCTCGACGCAATTTGAGTGTTGGATCGTCATCAGGAGGCCCTGAACGTTACAATTAACTATCAGTTTTGCGTCGGATTCGAAAACCTAGACTCACAGGAGAACGACAATAAGGTGCCCGAGGCAGCAATATCCCCTTGGAGACAAGTCGGCTGGAGGCCGATGTATTGAATCTCGACGCAATCTGAGTTTTCCATCGTCATTAGGATGCCCTGAACGTTACAATTAATTATCAGTTTCGCGTCGGATTCGAAAATCTAGACTCACAGGAGAACGACCATAAGCTGCCAGAGGCATCAATAGACCCTTGGAGAAAAGTCGGCTGGAGGATGATGCATAGATTCGCGACGCAATTTGAGTGTTCCATCGTCAATAGGAGGCACTGAACATTACAATTAACTATCAGTTTTGCGTCGGATTCGATAATCTAGACTCACAGGAGAACGATCAAAAGGCGACGGAGGCAACTATAGACCCTCGGAAACAAGTCGGCTGGAGGCCGATGTATTGAATCGCGACGCATTTTGATTGCTCCATCGTCATTAGGAGGCCCTGAACCTTACAATTAACTATCAGTTTTGCGTCGGATTCGAAAATCTAGACTAACAGGAGGCGGACCATATGGTGCCCGAGGCAGCAATATCCCCTTGTAAGCAAGTCGGTGGAATACGATGTATTTAATCTCGACGCAATTTGAGTGTTCTTTCGTCATTAGGAGGCCCTGAACGTTACAATTAACTATCTGTTTTGCGTCGGATTCGAAATTGAACACTCAGAGGAGAACGACCATAAGGTGCCCGAGGTAGCAATAGACCCTCGGAGTCAAGTCGCCTGGAGGACGATGTATTAAATCTCGGCGCAATTTGAGTGTTTCATCGTCATTAGGATGCCCTGAACGTTACAATTTACTATCAGTTTTGCGTCGGATTCAAAAAACTAGACTCACAGGAGAACGACCATAAGGAGCCCGCGGCAGCAATAGACCCTAGGAGACAATTCGGCGGCAGGACGATGTATTGAATCTTGACGAAATTTGAGTGTTCCATCGTCATTAGGAGGCCCTGAACGTTACAATTCACTATCAGTTTCGCGTCATATTCGAAAATCTGGACTCACAGGAGAACGACGATAAGGTGCCCGAGGCAGCAATAGACCCTTCGAGACAAGGCGGCTGGAGGACGATGTATTGAATGTCGACGATATTTGAGTGTTCCATCGTCATTAGGAGACCCTGAACGTTACAATTAACTATCAGTTTCGCGTCGGATTCGAAAATCTAGACTCACAGGAGTACGAACATAAGGTGCCAGAGGCAGCAACTGACCCTTGCAGACAAATCGGCTGGAGAACGATGTATTGAACCTCTACGCAATTTGAGTGTTCCATCGTCATTAATAGGCCGTGAGCGTTACAATTAACTATCAGTTTTGAGTCGGATTCGATAATCTAGACTCACAGGAGAACGATCAGAAGGTGCCCGAGGCAACAATAGACCCTAGGAAACTAGTCGGCTGGAGGACGATGTATTGAATCGCGACGCAATTTGAGTGTTCCATCGTCATTAGGAGGCCCTGAACGTTACAATTAACTATTAGTTTAGGGTCGGATTCGATATTCTAGACTCACAGGAGACGGACCATATGGTGCATGAGGCAGAAATATCCCCTTGGAGACAAGTCGGCTGGAGGACGATGTATGGAATCTCGACGCAATTTGAGTGTTCCATCGTCATAGGAGGCCCTGAACGTTACAACTAACTATCAGTTTTGCGTCGGATTCGAAAATCTTGTCTCACAGGAGAACGACCATAAGGTGCCCGAGGCAGCAATATCCCCTTGGAGACAAGTCGGCTGGAGGTCAGTGTATTGAATCTCGACGCAATTTGAGTGTTCCATCGTCATTACGAGGCCCTGAACGTTACAATTAACTATCAGTTTTGCGTCGGATTCGAAAATATAGACTCAGAGGGGAACGACGATAAGGTGCCAGAGGCACCAATAGACCCTTGGAGAGAAGTCGGCTGGAGGACAATGTATTGAGTCTCGACGCAATTTGAGTGTCCCATCGTCATTAGGAGGCCGTGAACGTTATAATTAACTATCAGTTTTGCGTCGGATTCGATAATCTAGACTCACAGGAGAACGACCAAAAGGCGCCCGAGGCAACAATAGACCCTTGGAAACATGTCGACTGATGGAGGATGTAATGAATCGCGACGCAATTTGAGTGTTCCAACGTCATTAGGAGGCCCTGAACGTTACAATCAACAATCAGTTTTGCGTCGAATTCGAAAATCTAAGCTCACTGGAGAACGACCATAAGAGGCCCGAGGTAGCAATATCCCCTTGGAGACAAGTCGGCTGGAGGACGATGTATTGAATCTCGACGCAATTTGAGTGTTCCATCGTCATTAGGAGGCCATGAACGTTACAATTAACCATCAGTTTCGCGTCGGATTCGAAAATCTAGAAACACAGGAGCACGACGATAAGGTGCCAGAGGCAGCAATAGACACTTGGAGACAAGTCGGCTGGAGTACGATGTTTTGAATCTCGACGCAATTTGAGTGTTTCATCGTCTTTAGGAGGCCGTGAACGTTATAATTAACTATCAGTTTTGCGTCGGATTCGATAATCTAGACTCACAGGAGAACGACCAAAAGGCGCCCGAGGCAACAATAGACCCTTGGAAACATGTCGACTGATGGAGGATGTAATGAATCGCGACGCAATTTGAGTGTTCCAACGTCATTAGGAGTCCCTGAACGTTACAATTAACTATCAGTTTCGCGTCGGATTCGAAAATCTAGACTCATAGGAGTACGACCATAAGGTGCTAGAGGCAGCAATACCCCCCTGGAGAGAAGTCGGCTGGAGGACAATGTATTGAGTCTCGACGCAATTTGAGTGTCCCATCGTCATTAGGAGGCCGTGAACGTTACAATTAACTATCAGTTTTGCGTCGGATTCGATCATCTAGACTCACAGGAGAACGACCAAAAGGCGCCCGAGGCAACAATAGACCCGTGGAGACATGTCGGCTGATGGACGATGTATTGAATCGCGACTCAATTTGAGTGTTCCATTGTCATTAGGAGGCCCTGAACGTTACAATTAACCATCAGTTTTGCGTCTGATTCGAAAATCTAGACTCACAGGTGAACGACCATAAGGTGTCCGAGGCAGTAATATCCCCTTGGAGACAAGTCGGCTGGAGGACGACGTATTGAATCTCGACGGAACACTCAAATGTGTTCCATCGTCGTTAGGAGGCCCTGAACGTTACAATTAACTATCAGTTTCGCGTCGGATTCGAAAATCTAGAAACACAGGAGCACGACCATAAGGTGCCAGAGGCAGGAATAGACACTTGGAGACAAGTCGGCTGGAGGACGATGTATTGAATCTCGACGCAATTTGAGTGTTCCATCGTCACTACTAGAAACTGAACGTTACAATTTACTATCAGTTTTGCGTCGGATTCGAAAATCTGGACTCACAGGAGAACGACCATAAGGTGCCCGCGGCAGCAATAGAACCTTGGAGAAAAGTCGGCTGGAGGACGATGTATTGAATCTCGGCGCAATTTGAGTGTTCCATCGTCAATATGAGGCCCTGAAAGTTACAATAAACTATCAGGTTCTCGTCATATTCGAAAATCTAGACTCACAGGAGACGGACCATATGGTGTCCGAGGCAGCAATATCCCCGTAGAGACAAGTCGGGTTGAGGACGATGTATTGAATCTCGACGCAATTTGAGTGTTCCATCGTCATTAGAAGGCCCTGAACGTTACAGTTAACTCTCAGTTTTGCGTCTGATTCGAAAATCTAGACTCACAGGAAAACGACGATAAGGTTCCCGAGGCAGCAATAGACCCTTCGAGACAAGTCGGCTGGAGGACGATGTGTTGAATCTCGACGATTTTTGAGTGTTCCATCGTCATTAGGAGGCCATGAACGTTACTATTAACTATCAGTTTTGCGTCGGATTCGAAATTCTAGACTCACAGGAGACGGACCATATGGTGACCGAGGCAACAATAGACCCTTGGCGACAAGTCGGCTGGATCACGATGTATTGAATCTCGACGCAATTTGAGTGTTGGATCGTCATCAGGAGGCCCTGAACGTTACAATTAACTATCAGTTTTGCGTCGGATTCGAAAACCTAGACTCACAGGAGAACGACAATAAGGTGCCCGAGGCAGCAATATCCCCTTGGAGACAAGTCGGCTGGAGGTCGATGTATTGAATCTCGACGCAATCTGAGTTTTCCATCGTCATTAGGATGCCCTGAACGTTACAATTAATTATCAGTTTCGCGTCATATTCGAAAATCTGGACTCACAGGAGAACGACGATAAGGTGCCCGAGGCAGCAATAGACCCTTCGAGACAAGTCGGCTGGAGGACGATGTATTGAACGTCGACGATATTTGAGTGTTCCATCGTCATTAGGAGACCCTGAACGTTACAATTAACTATCTGTTTTGCGTCGGATTCGAAATTGAACACTCAGAGGAGAACGACCATAAGGTGCCCGAGGTAGCAATAGACCCTCGGAGTCAAGTCGCCTGGAGGACGATGTATTAAATCTCGGCGCAATTTGAGTGTTTCATCGTCATTAGGATGCCCTGAACGTTACAATTTACTATCAGTTTTGCGTCGGATTCAAAAAACTAGACTCACAGGAGAACGACCATAAGGAGCCCGCGGCAGCAATAGACCCTAGGAGACAATTCGGCGGCAGGACGATGTATTGAATCTTGACGAAATTTGAGTGTTCCATCGTCATTAGGAGGCCCTGAACGTTACAATTAACTATCAGTTTCGCGTCATATTCGAAAATCTGGACTCACAGGAGAACGACGATAAGGTGCCCGAGGCAGCAATAGACCCTTCGAGACAAGTCGGCTGGAGGACGATGTATTGAACGTCGACGATATTTGAGTGTTCCATCGTCATTAGGAGACCCTGAACGTTACAATTAACTATCAGTTTCGCGTCGGATTCGAAAATCTAGACTCACAGGAGTACGACCATAAGGTGCCAGAGGCAGCAACTGACCCTTGCAGACAAATCGGCTGGAGAACGATGTATTGAACCTCTACGCAATTTGAGTGTTCCATCGTCATTAATAGGCCGTGAGCGTTACAATTAACTATCAGTTTTGAGTCGGATTCGATAATCTAGACCCACAGGAGAACGATCAGAAGGCGCCCGAGGCAACAATAGACCCTAGGAAACTAGTCGGCTGGAGGACGATGTATTGAATCACGACGCAATTTGAGTGTTCCATCGTCATTAGGAGGCCCTGAACGTTACAATTAACTATTAGTTTAGGGTCGGATTCGATATTCTAGACTCACAGGAGACGGACCATATGGTGCATGAGGCAGCAATATCCCCTTGGAGACAAGTCGGCTGGAGGACGATGTATGGAATCTCGACGCAATTTGAGTGTTCCATCGTCATAGGAGGCCCTGAACGTTACAACTAACTATCAGTTTTGCGTCGGATTCGAAAATCTTGTCTCACAGGAGAACGACCATAAGGTGCCCGAGGCAGCAATATCCCCTTGGAGACAAGTCGGGTGGAGGTCAATGTATTGAATCTCGACGCAATTTGAGTGTTCCATCGTCATTACGAGGCCCTGAACGTTACAATTAACTATCAGTTTTGCGTCGGATTCGAAAATATAGACTCAGAGGGGAACGACGATAAGGTGCCAGAGGCAGCAATAGACCCTTGCAGACAAGTCGGCTGGAGGACGATGTATTGAATCTCGACGCAATTAGAGTGTTCCATCGTCATTAGGAGACCCTGAATGTCACAATTAACTATCAGTTTCGCGTCGGATTCGAAAATCTAGACTCACAGGAGTACGACCATAAGGTGCTAGAGGCAGCAATACACCCTTTTAGAGAAGTCGGCTGGAGGACAATGTATTGAGTCTCGACGCAGTTTGAGTGTCCCATCGTCATTAGGAGGCCGTGAACGTTACAATTACCTATCAGTTTTGCGTCGGATTCGATCATCTAGACTCACAGGAGAACGACCAAAAGGCGCCCGAGGCAACAATAGACCCTTGGAGACATGTCGGCTGATGGACGATGTATTGAATCGCGACTCAATTTGAGTGTTCCAATGTCATTAGGAGGCCCTGAACGTTACAATTAACTATCAGTTTTGCGTCGGATTCAAAAATCTAGACTCACAGGTGACGGACCATATGGTGCCCGAGGCAGCAATATCCCCTTGGAGACAAGTCGGCTGGAGGACGATGTATGGAATCTCGACGCAATTTGAGTGTTCCATCGTCATTAGGAGGCCCTGAATGTTACAATTAACTATCATTTTCACGTCGGATTCCAAAATCTAGACTCACAGGAGTACGACCATAAGGTGCCAGAGGCAGCAACAGACCCTTGCAGACAAGTCGGCTGGTGATCGATGTATTGAATCTCGACGCAGTTTGAGTGTTCCATCGTCATTAGGAGGCCGTGAGCGTTACAATTAGGTATCAGTTTTGCGTCGGATTCGATGATCTAGACTCACAGGAGAACGATCAAAAGGCGCCAGAGGCAACAATAGACCCTTGGAAACTAGTCGGCTGGAGGACGATGTATTGAATCGCAACGCAATTTGAGTGTTCTATCGTCATTAGGAGGCCCTGAACGTTACAATTAACTATCAGTTTTGGGTCGAATTCGAAAATCTAGACTCACAGGAGACGGACCATATGGTGCCCGAGGCTGAAATATCTCCTTGGAGACAAGTCGGCTGGAGGACGATGTATGGAATCTCGACGCAATTTGAGTGTTCCATCGTCATTAGGAGGCCCTGAACGTTACAATCAACAATCAGTTTTGCGTCGAATTCGAAAATCTAAGCTCACTGGAGTACGACCATAAGAGGCCCGAGGTAGCAATATCCCCTTGGAGACAAGTCGGCTGGAGGACGATGTATTGAATCTCGACGCGATTTGAGTGTTCCATGTCATTAGGAGGCCATGAACGTTACAATTAACCATCAGTTTCACGTCGGATTCGAAAATCTAGAAACACAGGAGCACGACGATAAGGTGCCAGAGGCAGCAATAGACACTTGGAGACAAGTCGGCTGGAGGACGATGTATTGAATCTCGACGCAATTTGAGTGTTACATCGTCTTTAGGAGGCCGTGAACGTTATAATTAACTATCAGTTTTGCGTCGGATTCGATAATCTAGACTCACAGGAGAACGACCAAAAGGCGCCCGAGGCAACAATAGACCCTTGGAAACATGTCGACTGATGGAGGATGTAATGAATCGCGACGCAATTTGAGTGTTCCAACGTCATTAGGAGTCCCTGAACGTTACAATTAACTATCAGTTTTGCGTCGGATTCGAAAATCTAGACTCATAGGAGTACGACCATAAGGTGCTAGAGGCGGCAATACACCCTTGGAGAGAAGTCGGCTGGAGGACAATGTATTGAGTCTCGCCGCAATTTGAGTGTCCCATCGTCATTAGGAGGCCGTGAACGTTACAATTAACTATCAGTTTTGCGTCGGATTCGATCCTCTAGACTCACAGGAGAACGACCAAAAGGCGCCCGAGGCAACAATAGACCCGTGGAGACATGTCGGCTGATGGACGATGTATTGAATCGCGACTCAATTTGAGTGTTCCATTGTCATTAGGAGGCCCTGAACGTTACAATTAACCATCAGTTTTGCGTCTGATTCGAAAATCTAGACTCACAGGTGAACGACCATAAGGTGTCCGAGGCAGTAATATCCCCTTGGAGACAAGTCGGCTGGAGGACGACGTATTGAATCTCGACTCAATTTGAGTGTTCCATCGTCATTACTACGCCCTGGACGTTACAATTAACTATCAGCTTTGCGTCGGATTCGAAAATTTTGACTCACAGGATAACGACCATAAGGTGCCCGAGGCAGCAATATCCCCTTGAAGACAAGTCGGCTGGAGGTCGATGTATTGAATCTCGACGCAATTTGAGTGTTCCATCGTCATTAGGATGCCCTGAACGTTACAATTTACTATCAGTTTTGCGTCGGATTCAAAAATCTAGACTCACAGGTGACGGACCATATGGTGCCCGAGGCAGCAATATCCCCTTGGAGACAATTCGGCTGGAGGACGATGTATGGAATCTCGACGCAATTTGAGTGTTCCATCGTCATTAGGAGGCCCTGAATGTTACAATTAACTATCAGTTTCACGTCGGATTCGAAAATATAGACTCACAGGAGCACGACCATAAGGTGCCACAGGCAGCAATAGCTCCTTGGAAACAAGTCGGCTGGAGGACAATGTATTGAGTCTCGACGCAATTTGAGTGTTCCATCGTTATTAGGAGGCCCTGAAAGTTAGAATTAACAATCCGTTTTTCGTCGGACTCGAAATCTAGACTCACTGGAGAACGACATAAGAGGCCCGAGGCAGCAATATACCTTTAGAGACAAGTCGGCTGGAGGACGATGTATTGAACCTCGCCGCAATTTGAGTGTTCCATCGTCATTAGGAGGCTGTGAACGTTACAATTAACTATCAGTTTTGCGTCGGTTTCGAATTTCTAGACTCACAGGGGACGGACCATATGGTGCCCGAGGCAGCAATATCCCCTTGGAGACAAGTAGGCTGGAGGACGATGTATTGAATCTCAACGCAATTTGAGTGTTCCTTTGTTATTAGGAGGCCCTGAACGTTACAATTAACAATCAATTTTGCGTCGGATTCGAAATCTAGACTCACTGGGGAACGAGCATAAGAGGCCCGAAGCAGCAATATACCTTTGGAGACAAGTCGGCTGGAGGACGATGTATTGAACCTCGCCGCAATTTGTGTGTTCCATCGTCATTAGGAGGCCCTGAACGTTACAATTAACTATCAGTTTTGCGTCGGATTCGAAAATCTAGACTCATAGGAGCACGACCATAAGTTGCCAGAGGCAGCAGTTGACCCTTGGAGACAAGTCTGCTAGAGGACATAGTAATGAATTTCGATGCAATTTGAGTGTTCCATCGTCATTAGGAGGCCGTGAAAGTTACATTTAACTATCAGTTTTGCGTCGGATTCGATAATCTAGACTCACAGGAGAACGACCAAAAGGCGCCCGAGGCAACAATAGACCCTTGGAAACGTGTCGACTGATTGAGGACGTAATGAATCGCGACGCAATTTGAGTGTTCCAACGTCATTAGGAGACCCTGAACGTTACAATTAACTATCAGTTTCGAGTCGGATTCGAAAATCTAGACTCACAGGAGTACGACCATAAGGTGCCAGAGGCAGCAATACACACTTGGAGAGAAGTCGGCTGGAGGACAATGTATTGAGTCTCGATGCAATTTGAGTGTCCCATCGTCATTAGGAGGCCGTGAACGTTACAATTAACTATCAGTTTCGCGTCGGATTCGAAAATCTAGAAACACAGGAGCACGACCATAAGGTGCCAGAGGCAGCAACAGACCCTTGCAGAAAAGTCGGTTGGAGGACGTCGTATTGAATCTCGACGCAACTTGAGTGTTCCATCGTCGTTAGGAGGCCCTGAACGTTACAATTAACTATCAGTTTCGCGTCGGATTCGAAAATCTAGAAACACAGGAGCACGACCATAAGGTGCCAGAGGCAGCAATAGACACTTGGAGACAAGTCGGCTGGAGGAAGATGTATTGAATCTCGACGCAATTTGAGTGTTTAATCGTCTTTAGGAGGCCGCGAACGTTATAATTAACTATCAGTTTTGCGTCGGATTCGATAATCTAGACTCACAGGAGAATGACCAGAAGGCGCCCGAGGCAACAATAGACCCTTGGAAACATGTCGACTGATGGAGGATGTATTGAATCGCGACGCAATTTGAGTGTTACAATGTCATTAGGAGTCCCTGAACGTTACAATTAACTATCAGTTTCGCGTCGGATTCGAAAATCTAGACTCACAGGAGTATGACCATAAGGTGCCTGAGGCAGCAATACACCCTTGGAGAGAAGTCGGCTGGAGGACAATGTATTGAGTCTCGACGCAATTTGAGTGTCCCATCGTCATTAGGAGGCCATGAACGTTACAATTAACCATCAGTTTTGCGTCGGATTGGAAAATCTAGACTCACAGGTGAACGACCATAAGGTGTCCGAGGAAGCAATATCCCCTTGGAGTCAAGTCGGCTGGAGGACGATGTATTGAATCTCGAGGCAATTTGAGTGTTCCATCGTCATTAGGAGGCCCTGAACGTGCAATTAACTATCAGTTAAGCTTCGGATTCGAAATTCTAGACTCACAGGAGAACGACCACAAGGTGCCCGAGGCAGCAATAGATCCTTGGAGACAAGTCTGCTGGTGGCCGATGTATTGAGTCTCGTCGCAATTTGAGTGTTCCATCGTCATTAGGAGGCCCTGAACGTTACAATTAACTATCAGTTTTGCGTCGGATTCGAAAATCTAGACTCATAGGAGCACGACCATAAGTTGCCAGAGGCAGCAGTAGACCCTTGGAGACAAGTCTGCTAGAGGACATAGTATTGAATCTCGATGCAATTTGAGTGTTCCATCGTCATTAGGAGGCCCTGAACGTTACAATTAACTATAATTTTGCGTCGGATTCGATAATCTAGACTCACCGGAGAACGACCAAAAGGCGCCCGAGGCAACAATAGACCCTTGGAAACAAGTCGGCTGGAGGACGATGTATTGAATCGCGACGCAATTTGAGTGTTCCATCGTCATTAGGAGGCCGTGAACGTAACAATTAACAATCAGTTTTACGTCGGATTCGAAAATCTAGACTCACTGGAGAACGACCATAAGGTGACCGAGGCAGCAATAGACCCTCGGAGACCTGTCGGCTGGAGGACCATGTATTGAATCTCGACGCAATTGGAGTCATCCATCGTCATTAGGAGGTCCTGAACGTTACAATTAACTATCAGTTTTGCGTTGGATTCGAAAATCTACTCACAGGAGAACGACCATTAGGTGCCCGAGGCAGTAATATCCCCTTGGAGGCAAGTCGGCTGGAGGACGATGTATTGAATCTCGACGCAATTTGAGTGTTCCATCGTCATTAGGAGGCCGTGAACGTTACAATTAACTATAATTTTGCGTCGGAATCGATAATCTAGACTCACCGGAGAACGACCAAAAGGCGCCCGAGGCAACAATAGACCCTTGGAAACAAGTCGGCTGGAGGACGATGTATTGAATCTCGTCGCAATTTGAGTGTTCCATCGTCATTAGGAGGCCCTGAACTTTACAATTAACTATCATTTTGCGTTGGTTTGTTTGTTTGTTTGTTTTGGGGGATTAAAGGGACCAGACTGCCATGGTCATCGGTCCCTTTTTCCAAAGACAAAGAACACCCACAGAGAATAAAAACAAGGAACAGAAGAGATCACAGACGATGCAGAACAAGAGATACTGAGACAAAGACAAGACAAAACAAACTAAAACCACACAGAGTGTGACGGTGGTTGGCCGACCATTGACATAAAAAGGGAAAGGCCAACCACTTAGAAACACATTAAAAAATCAGTGTAAAACCATAGGCCAAAGGCCAGAATCAACACAAAACAATAAAATAAAACAGAAACACTCAGAGTAAATTATAAAATCTCCCTGCCCGAATAAAACCTAAAACTAAGTCAGCCATAGTGGAGTCGTCTGTTAAAAGGGCAGGGAGCGTAGCAGGCAGCGCAAATGTCTGCCTGACCACAGCTAAAATGGGGCAGGCCAGCAAAATGTGGGCCACTGTCAAAGCTGCCCCACAGCGACATAGAGGAGGGTCCTTCCGGCGCAGTAAATAACTGTGTGTCAGCCGGGAGTGGCCAATGCGGAGCCGGCAAAGAACTACTGAGTCCCTGCGAGTGGCTCGCAGGGATGACCGCCACACAGCCGTCGTCTCCTTGACAGCACGGAGTTTATTGGGCATTGGCAGTTCGCGCCATTCATCGTCCCATAGCGCCAAGATTTTGCGGCGGAAGACTGCCCGCAAATCAGTCTCTGGGAGGCCAACGTCCAGAGATGGCTTACTGGTGGCCTCTTTCACCAGGCGGTCAACATGTTCGTTACCCGGGATACCGACATGACCGGGGGTCCACACAAAGACCACAGAGCGGCCGCAACAGGCGAGAGTATGCAGAGACTCGTGGATAGCCATCACCAAACGAGAACGAGGGAAACACTGTTCGAGAGCTCGTAAACCGCTCAGGGAATCGCTACAGATAACGAAGGACTCACCTGAGCAGGAGCGGATATACTCTAGGGCACGAAAGATGGCCACCAGTTCAGCAGTGTAAACGCTGCAGCCATCCTGTAAGGAACGTTGTTCGGAAAGGTCCCCTAGAGTGAGCGCATATCCGACACGACCAGCAACCATCGAACCGTCAGTGTAAACAACACCAGAGCCCTGATACGTGGCCAGGATGGAATAAAAGCGGCGGCGGAAGGCCTCTGGAGGGACTGAGTCCTTAGGGCCCTGTGCCACGTCGAGCCGAAGGCTAGGGCGACGAACACACACATGCAAAGTAGCCCGGAAAGGAGGTGGAACAGTGAAACCCTCGAGCCCAGAGAGAAGCTCTTTGACGCGGACCGCTATTGTACAACCAGACCGGGACCGACGTTCTGGCATACGGACGACCGACCGCGGGAACAGGAGGCGATAGTTTGGATGCCCGGGCGAGCTTAGAACATGGGCAGCATAAGCGGCCAGCAAACGTTGGCGTCGGAACCGCAGTGGAGGTACACCTGCCTCCACTAGTACGCTGTCCACAGGGCTGGTGCGGAAAGCACCAGTGGCAAGGCGTATCCCGCTGTGGAGAATCGGGTCCAGCACCCGTAACGCAGATGGGGATGCTGAGCCATAAGCCAGGCTCCCATAATCCAGACGGGACTGGATTAACGCCTGGTAGAGCCGCAACAGTGTAGAGCGGTCGGCGCCCCAGCGGGTGTTGCTCAAGCATCTCAGAGCGTTTAGATGCCGCCAACACGTCTGTTTCAGCTGCCGGATATGAGGCAGCCAAGTCAACCGGACATCGAAAACCACCCCCAAAAACCTGTGGGTCTCCACCACAGCAAGGAGTTCGTCGGCAAGATAAAGCCGCGGCTCAGGATAGACTGTTCGGCGCCGGCAGAAATGCATAACGCAGGTCTTGGCTGCCGAAAACTGAAACCCATGCGCTACAGCCCAAGACTGCACCTTACGGATAGCGCCCTGTAGCTGACGTTCAACAGCTGCAATGCCAGTAGAGCTGTAATAAAGGCAGAAGTCGTCAGCATACAGGGAAGCGGAGACAGAATTTCCCACGGCCGCAGCAAGCCCGTTAATGGCTATTAAAAACAGACAGACACTTAAAACAGAGCCCTGTGGCACACCGTTCTCCTGGACGTGGGAGGAACTATACGAGGCCGCGACTTGCACGCGGAAGGTACGACACGACAGAAAATTGCGGATAAAAATCGGCAGAGGACCCCGAAGACCCTATCCATGAAGCGTAGAAAGAATGTGATGACGCCATGTCGTAGCGTACGCCTTCCGCATGTCGAAAAAGACAGCGACCAGGTGCTGACGGCGGGCAAAAGCAGTACGGATGGCCGACTCCAGACTCACCAGATTGTCGGTGGCGGAGCGGCCTTTACGGAACCCACCCTGAGATGGAGCCAGAAGGCCCCGAGACTCCAGTACCCAATGCAAGCGCCGGCTCACCATCCGTTCAAGCAACTTACAAAGAATGTTGGTGAGGCTAATGGGACGGTAGCTGTCCACCTCCAGAGGGGTCTTCCCAGGATTCAAATCGGGGATGACAATGCCTTCCCGCCATTGCGACGGAAACTCCCCCTCGACCCAAAGACGGTTGTAAAGATCGAGAAGGCGCCGCCGGCAGTCCACTGAAAGGTGTTTCAGCATCTGACAGTGGATGCCATCTGGCCCAGGAGCGGTATCAGGGCAAGCAGCTAGGGCACTGCGAAATTCCCACTCACTGAATGGAGCATTGTAAGATTCCGGGTGGTTGCTCTTTAATGGAGCGGAAGGCCTGGGGGTAATTCGCAGAAGCGGAACTCATAGCAAAATGCTCTGCTAAGCGATTTGCAATGACGTCGGAGTCGGTACAAACGGCTCCATTCAGTGAGAGCGCAGGGACGCTGGAAGGGGTCCGATAGCCATAGACGCGTCGAATCTTGGCCCAGACCTGCGAGGGAGTGACATGGAGGCCAATTGTGGACACATACCGCTCCCAGCACTCCTTCTTGCCTTGGCGGATAAGGAGGCGGGCCCGCGCACGCAGCCGTTTGAAGGCGATAAGGTGGGCTAAGGAGGGATGTCGCTTGTGACGCTGGAGCGCCCGCCGGCGATCTTTAATCGCTTCAGCGATCTCAGGCGACCACCAAGGCACAGCCTTCCGCCGAGCGGACCCAGCAGAACGGGGAATGGCAGATTCGGCGGCAGTAACGATGCCGGTGGTGACAGATTGAACCACCGCATCAATGTCATCAGTAGAGAGAGGCTCAAAAGCGGCAGTGTAGAAGAACAAATCCCAGTCAGCCTTATTCATAGCCCATCTGCTAGGGCGCCCAGAAGAGTGACGCTGTGGTAGTGACAAAAAGAGCGGAAAGTGGTCACTACCACACAGGTCGTCATGCACACTCCATTGGACAGACGGTAAGAGGCGAGGGCTACAGATGGAAAGGTCAATGGCGGAGTAGGTGCCATGCGCCACACTGAAGTGTGTGAAGGCGCCATCATTTAGCAGCGAGAGATCGAGCTGCGACAACAAATGTTCAACGATGGCGCCTCGACCTGTGGCCACTGACCCACCCCACAGAGGGTTATGGGTGTTGAAGTCGCCCAATAGCAAGGAAGGCGGCGGCAATTGGGCGACCAGTGCAGCCAGGACATGCTGCGAGACATCACCATCCGGTGGAATGTAAAGACTGCAGACGGTAATAGCCTGTGGCGTCCATACGCGTACAGCGACAGCCTCTAAAGGCGTCTGGAGAGGGACAGACTCGCTGTGCAGAGTGTGAAGGACATATATGCAGACGCCACCAGACACCCTTTCATAAGCTGCTCGGTTCTTGTAATAACCCCGATAGCCACGGAGGGCGGGGGTTCGCATCGCTGGAAACCAAGTTTCCTGGAGAGCAATGCAGAAGAAAGGGCGAAGGCTGAGAAGTTGGCGGAGCTCAGCTAAATGGTGGAAAAAACCGCCGCAGTTCCACTGGAGGATGGTATTGTCCATGGCTGAGAATGGCGTGAAAGGACTGGGAAGGCAATTTACGCCGCTTGTTCACTCACTGCCACTGATTCAGTACCCGTACGAGAGGCATCCATGGCGTCTGAGGGACCAGCGAGATCAAGGTCCTCAGCGGACGCTAGAATCTCGACTTCATCCTCAGACGCAGAGCGCGAAAGGTGCGGTGGGGTTGGTCTCACCGCAAGTTCTTTGGCCTTAGAGGTCTTTCTCTTGGACTTCTCTCGCTGAACCTTGGGTTTCACTGGCTGGGAAGGCTTCACCGATTCAGTCTCCGGGACAGAGGAGGATCGTGAAGCCCTATGCCCGGCCGCTGGTGAGGACTTATGCCACTGGTGGCCGTCATCCTTCCCGCTGGTGGAACCCTGGGAAGGGAGGGTCGCAAGGGAACTCTTACGGGCGAGAGTAGTCGAAGAAGTTAGACGCTTCTCCGGTTAAGAAGCAGGGACGGACGTCCCCGACGGGTGGGAGGAGGTTGCTCCTGAGGTAGGTGGTGCAGGAGCAACCCGTTGGGTAGAGCCCCCCCACGGGCAAGGGGGCAGGAGGAGTCTTACTGCTTATCGAGCTGGCTGGAAGTCTCGAAACTGATGGAGCTAGCACAGTTGTTGTAGCAGCTGCATAAGAAGATGTCATTCTCACAGGATGGAGTCTGTCATACTTCCGTTTGGCCTCAGTATAGGTCAGCCGGTCCAGGGTCTTATATTCCATGATTTTGCGCTCTTTCTGAAAGACTTTGCAGTCAGGCGAGCAAGGTGAATTGTGCTCCCCGCAGTTGACGCAGATGGGAGGCGGGGCACATGGAGTATCGGGATGAGATGGGCGTCCGCAATCGCGACATGTGAGGCTGGAAGTGCAGCGGGAAGACATATGGCCAAACTTCCAGCACTTGAAGCACCGCATCGGGGGAGGGATATAGGGCTTGACATCACATCGGTAGACCATCACCTTGACCTTTTCCGATAACGTATCACCCTCGAAGGCCAAGATGAAGGCACCGGTAGCAACCTGATTGTCCCTCGGACCCCGATGAACGCGCCGGACGAAATGAACACCTCTACGTTCTAAGTTGGCGCGCAGCTCGTCATCAGACTGCAAAAGGAAATCCCTATGGAAAATAACACCCTGGACCATATTTAAACTCTTATGTGGTGTAATAGAAACGTTAACATCCCCCATCTTGTCACAAGCAAGTAACCTGCGGGACTGGGCGGAGGATGCCGTTTGTATCAGTACTGACCCAGAGCGCATTTTAGACAAGCCCTCCACCTCCCCAAACTTGTCCTCTAAATACTCGACGAAGAACTGAGGCTTTGTGGAGAGAAAAGACTCCCCATCAGCTCTCGTGCAAACTAAGAATCGGGGCGAATAACTGTTACCGCCATGCTGAGACTTACGCTCTTCCCACGGCGTGGCCAGGGAGGGGAACGTTTTCGGATCGTACTTCTGAGCATTAAATTGAGCCCGAGAACGCTTAGAGACTGCTGGCGGCTGGCCGCCAGCGAGAGATGATGTACCACGCTTCATTGCTGGTCATCCGCCCTGATGCCACCTACTCCGACCAAGGGCCCTCCCCACGGGCGCCACCCAGCCACAGCAATAGCCACCTGGCAGGATGGCCATTGCCGGGAGTCCTGATGCCCCAGGGAGATGGGCATCTACTCCTTGGCATACGTGGGGAGTGAACGGCGCAGGCATCAGTAGAGCGATCCCTGTGTTGTCAGGGGGCTACAACCAAGAGGGTACATGGCGGCCCCACCACAACGGACTGGCTACCGTGCTGGATGTTAGGTGACATGTGGGCCATGGGCGTCGTCAGCGCAGAAAATGGCCCCGCACAGTGCTTGGCAGAAAGTGCACGCAGGGGCGCATCGATGCCCAAGAGATGGAGAGCGGGCAAGACTGCAATGCAACGACGAATAAAATGGCGAAAGTTCTCAACACAACACGGACACAATGCACCAAGTAAGGCGCCCTTCCCCAATCGGCTCGCTCTTCGGAAAAATTTTGAGATATGGAGGTCAAACCCGACAGGGGACCATCACATAAGGCCGAAACGTTTGAGACTCCTTTTAGGCGCCTCTTACGACAGGCAGGTATACCGCGGGCCTATTCTAACCCCCGAACCCGCAGGGGGGTTTTGCGTCGGATTCGATGATCTACACTCACAGGAGAACGACCATAAGGCGCCCGAGGCAGGAATATCCCCTAGGAGAAAAGTCGGCTGGAGGACGATGTATTGAATCTCGGCGCAATTTGAGTGTTCCATCGTCATTAGGATGCCATGAACGTTACAATTTACTATCAGTTACGCGTCGGATTCGAAAATCTAGACTCAAAGGAGCAGGACCATAAGGTGCCAGAGGCAGCAATAGACCCTTGGAGACATGTCGGCTAGAGGACAATGTGTTGAATCGCGACGCAATTTGAGTGATCCATCGTCATAAGGAGGCCCTGAACGTTACAATTAACTATCAGTCATGCGTAGGATTCGAAAATGTTGACTCAGAGGAGAACGACCGTAAGGTGCCCGAGGCAGCAATAGTCCCTTGGAGACAAGTCGGCTGGAGGACGATGAATTGAATCTCGACGCAATTTGTTTTCCATCGTCATTAGGAGGCACTGAACGTTACAATTAACTATCGGTTTTGCGTCGGATTCGATAATCTAGACTCACGGGAGAACGACCATAAGGAGCCCGAGGCAGCAATAGACCCTTGGAGACAAGTCGCCTGGAGGACGATGTATTGAATCTCGCCGCAATTTGAATGTTCCATCGTCATTAGGAGGCCGTGAACGCTACAATTAAATATCAGTTTTGCGTCGGATTCGAAAATCTAGACATACTGGAGAACGACCATAAGAGGCCCGAGACAGCAATAGACCCTTGGAGACAAGTCGGCTGAAGGACGATGAATTGCATCTCGATGCAATTTGAGTGTTCCATCGTCATTAGGAGGTCCTGAACGTTACAATTAACTATCAGTTTCGCGTCGGATTCGAAAATCTAGACTCACAGGAGATCGACCATAAGGTGCCCGAGGCAGCAATATCCCCTTGGCGACTAGTCGGCTGGAGGACGATGTATTGAATCTCGACGCATTTTGAGTGTTCCATCGTCATTAGGAGGTCCTGAACGTTACAATTAACTATCAGTTTTGCGTCGGATTCGAAAATCTAGACTCACAGGAGAACGACCATAAAAGGCCCGAGACAGCAATAGACACTTGGAGACAAATCGGCTGAAGGACGATGAATTGAATCTCGACGCAATTTGAGTGTCCCATCGTCATTGGAGCCCCTGAACGTTACAATTAACTATCACTTTTGCGTCGGATTCATTAATCTAGACTCACAGGAGAACGACCATAAGGTGCCAGAGGCTGCAATAGACACTTGGAGAAAAGTCGGCTGGAGGACGATGTATTGAACCTCGACGCATTTTAAGTGTTCCATTGTCATTACGAGGTCCTGAATGTTACAATTAACTATCAGTTTTGCTACGGATTCGAAATTCTAGACTCAGAGGAGACGGACCATATGGTGACCGAGGCAGCAATACACCTTTGGAGATATGTCGGCTGGAGGACGATGCATAGAATCTTGACGCAATTTGAATGTTCCATCGTCATTAGGAGGCCATGAACGTTACAATTAACCATCATTTTATCGTCGGATTCGAAAATCTAGACTCACAGGAGAACGAAAATAAGTTGCCCGAATCAGCAATATCCCCTTGGAGACAAGTCGGCTGGATGACGATGTATTGAATCTCGCCGCAATTTGAATGTTCCATCGTCATTAGGAGGCACTGAACGTTACAATTAACTATCAGTTTCGCGTCGGATTCGAAAATCTAGACTCACAGGAGATCGACCATAAGGTGCCCGAGGCAGCAATATCCCCTTGGCGACTAGTCGGCTGGAGGACGATGTATTGAATCTCGACGCATTTTGAGTGTTCCATCGTCATTAGGAGGTCCTGAACGTTACAATTAACTATCAGTTTTGCGTCGGATTCGAAAATCTAGACTCACAGGAGAACGACCATAAAAGGCCCGAGACAGCAATAGACACTTGGAGACAAATCGGCTGAAGGACGATGAATTGAATCTCGACGCAATTTGAGTGTCCCATCGTCATTGGAGCCCCTGAACCTTACAATTAACTATCAGTTATGAGTCGGATTCGATAATCTAGACTCACAGAAGAACGACCATTAGGTGCCACAGGCAGCAATAGACCCCTTGGAGACAAATCGCCTGGAGGACGATGTATTTAATCGCGAAGCAATTTGAGTGTTCCATCGTCATTAGGAGGCACTGAACGTTACAATTAATTATCATTTTGCGTCGGATTCGATAATCTTCACTCACAGGCGAACGACCATATGGTGCCCGAGACAGCTATGGACCTTGGAGACAAGTCTGCTGGAGGCCGATGTATTGCATCTCGACGCAATTTGAGCGTTTCATCGTCATTAGGAGGCCCTGAACATTACAATTAACTATCTGTTTCGCGTCGGATTCGAAAATCTAGACTCACAGGAGCACGACCATAAGGTGCCAGAGGCAGCAATAGACCCTTGGAGACATGTCGGCCAGAGGACAATGTATTGAATCGCGACGCAATTTGAGTGTTCCATCGTCATAAGGAGGCCCTGAACGTTACAATTAACTATCAGTTATGCGTAGGATTCGAAAATGTTGACTCAGAGGAGAACGACCGTAAGGTGCTCGAGGCAGCAATAGTCCCTTGGAGACAAGTCGGCTGGAGGACGATGAATTGAATCTCGACGCAATTTGTTTTCCATCGTCATTAGGAGGCACTGAACGTTACAATTAACTATCGGTTTTGCGTCGGATTCGATAATCTAGACTCACGGGAGAACGACCATAAGGAGCCCGAGGCAGCAATAGACCCTTGGAGACGAGTCGCCTGGAGGACGATGTATTGAATCTCGCCGCAATTTGAATGTTCCATCGTCATTAGGAGGCCGTGAACGTTACAATTAACTATCAGTTTTGCGTCGGATTCGAAAATCTAGACATACTGGAGAACGACCATAAGAGGCCCGAGACAGCAATAGACCCTTGGAGACAAGTCGGCTGAAGGACGATGAATTGCATCTCGATGCAATTTGAGTGTTCCATCGTCATTAGGAGGTCCTGAACGTTACAATTAACTATCAGTTTCGCGTCGGATTCGAAAATCTAGACTCACAGGAGATCGACCATAAGGTTCCCGAGGCAGCAATATCCCTTTGGCGACTAGTCGGCTGGAGGACGATGTATTGAATCTCGACGCATTTTGAGTGTTCCATCGTCATTAGGAGGTCCTGAACGTTACAATTAACTATCAGTTCTGCGTCGGATTCGAAAATCTAGACTCACAGGAGAACGACCATAAAAGGCCCGAGACAGCAATAGACCTTTGGAGAATAGTCGGCTGGAGGACAATGTATTGAACCTCGACGCAATTTGAGTGTTCCATTGTCATTACGAAGTCCTGAATGTTACAATTAACTATCAGTTTTGCGACGGATTCGAAATTCTAGACTCAGAGGAGACGGACCATATGGTGACCGAGGCAGCAATACACCTTTGGAGATAAGTCGGCTGGAGGACGATGCATTGAATCTTGACGCAATTTGAATGTTCCATCGTCATTAGGAGGCCATGAACGTTACAATTAACCATCATTTTATCGTCGGATTCGAAAATCTAGACTCACAGGAGAACGAAAATAAGTTGCCCGAATCAGCAATATCCCCGTGGAGACAAGTCGGCTGGATGACGATGTATTGAATCTCGGCGCAATTTGAGTGTTCCATCGTCATTAGGAGGCCCTGAACATTACAATTAACTATCAGTTTTGCGTCGGAATCGAAAATCTAGACTCACAGGAGAACGACCATAAGGTGCCCGAGGCAGCAATATCACCTTGGAGACAAGTCGGCTGGAGGACGATGTATTGAATCTCGACGCAATTTGAGTGTTCCATCGTCATTAGGACGCCCTGAACCTTACAATTAACTATCAGTTATGCGTCGGATTCGATAATCTAGACTCACAGAAGAACGACCATTAGGTGCCACAGGCAGCAATAGACCCCTTGGAGACAAATCGCCTGGAGGACGATGTATTTAATCGCGACGCAATTTGAGTGTTCCATCGTCATTGAGAGGCCCTGAACTTTACAATTAACCATCAGTTTTGCGTCGGATTCGAAAATCTAGACTGACAGGAGAACGACCATTAGGTGCCGGAGGCAGTAAAATCCCCTTGGAGACAAGTCTGCTGGAGGACGATGTACTGAATCTCGACGCAATTTGAGTGTTCTAACGCCATTAGGATGCCGTGAACGTTACAATTAACTATCATTTTGCGTCGGATTCTATAATCTAGACTCACAGGAGAACGACCGAAACGCGCCCGAGGCAACAATAGACCCTTGGAAACAAGTCGGCTGGAGGACGATGTATTGAATCGCGACGCAATTTGAGTGTTCCATCGCCATTAGAGGCTCTGAACGTTACAATTAACTATCAGTTTTGCGTCGGATTCGAAAATTTAGACTCATAGGAGACGGACCATATGGTGCCCGAGGCAGCAATATCCCCTTGGACACAAGTCAGCTGTAGGACGATGTATTGAATCTCGACGAAATTTGTGTGTTCCATCGTCATTAGGAGGCCCTGAACGTTACAATTAACTATCGTTTTGCGTCGGATTCGATAATCTACACTCACAGGCGAAAGACCATATGGTGCCCGAGACAGCTATGGACAATTGGAGACAAGTCTGCTGGAGGCCGATGTATTGCATCTCGACGCAATTTGAGTGTTCCATCGTCATTAGGAGGTCCTGACCGTTACAATTAACTACCAGTTTCGCGTCGGATTCGAAAATCTAGACTCACAGGAGCACGACCATAAGGTGCCACAGGTAGCAGTAGAGCCATGGAGGGAAGTCGGCTGGAGGACGATGTATTGAATCTCGACGCAATTTGAGTGTTCCATCGTCATTAGGAGGCCCTGAGCGTTACAATTAACTATCAGTTTCGCGTCGGTTTCGATAATCTAGACTCAAAGGGGACGGACCATATGGTGCCCGAGGCAGCAATAGACCCTTGGAGACAAGTTGCCTGGAGGCCGATGTATTGAATCTCGACGCAATTTGAGTGTTCCATCGTCATTAGGAGGCCCTGAATATCACAATTAACCATCAGTTTCGCGTCGGGTTCAAAAATCTAGACTCAAAGGAGTCGGACCATAAAGTGCCCGAGGCAGCAATGTCCCCTTGTAGACAAGTCGCCTGGAGGACGATGTAATGAATCTCGACGCAATTTGAGTGTTCCATCGTCATTAGGAGGTCCTGAACGTTACAATTAACTATCAGTTTCGCGTCGGATTCGAAAATCTAGACTCACAGGAGACGGACCATATGGTGCCCGAGGCAGCAATAAACCCTTGGAGACAAGTCGGCTGGAGGACGTTGTATTGAATCTCGACGCAATTTGAGTGTTCCATCGTCATTAGGAGGCCCTGAACGTTACAAGTAACTATCAGTTTCGCGTCGGATTCGAAAATCTAGACTCACAGTAGACGGACCATCTGGTGACCGAGGTAGCAATAGACCCTTGGAGACAAGTCGGCTGGAGGACGATGAATTGAATCTCGACGCAATTTGAGTATTCCAACGTCATTACGAGGCCCTGAACGCTTCAATTAACTATCAGTTTTGCGTCGGACTCAAAAATCTAGACTCACAGAAGACGGGCCATATGGTGACCGAGGATCGATACACCTTTGGAGACAAGTCGCCTGGAGGACGATGTGTTGAATCTTGACGCTATTTGAATGTGACATCGTCACTGGGAGGCCCTGAAAGTTACAATTAACTATCAGTTATGCGTCGGATTCGAAAATCTAGACTCACAGGAGAACGACCAAAAGGTGCCCGAGGCAGCAATAGACCCCTGGAGAAATGTCGGCTGGAGGCCGAGGTATTGAATCTCGACGCAATGTGAGTGTTCCATCGTCATTAGGAGGCCCCGAACATTACAATTGACCATCAGTTTAGCGTCGGATTCGAAATTCTAGACTCACAGGAGTCTGTCCATAAGGTGCCCGAGGCAGCGATATCCCCTTGGATACTAGTCGGCTGGAGGACGATGTATTGAATCTCGACGCAATTTGAGTGTTCCACCGTCAATAGGACTCCCTGAACGTTACAATTAACTATCAGTTTTTCGTCGGACTCGAAAATCTAGACTCACAGGAGACGGGCGATATGGTGACCGAGGCAGCGATAGACCCTTGGAGACAAGTCGCCTGGAGGACGATGTATTGAATCTCGACGCAATTTAAATGCTTCATCGTCATTAGAAGGCCCTGAACGTTACAACTAACTATCTGTTTCGCGTCGGATTCGAAAATCTAGACTCACAGGAGCACGAACATAAGGTGCCAAAGGCTGCAATAGACCCTTGGAGGCAAGTCGGCTGGAGGACGATTTATTGCATCTCGACGCAATTTGAGTGTTCCATCGTCATTATGAGGCCCTGAATGTTACAATTAACTATCAGTTTCGCGTCGGATTCGAAAATCTAGACTCACAGGAGCACGACCATAAGGTGCCAGAGGCAGCAGTAGAGCCTTGGAGGGAAGTCTGCTGGTGGACGATGTACTGAATCTCGTCGCAATTTGAGTGTTCCATCGTCATTAGGAGGCCTTGAACGTTACAAATAACTATCAGTTTTGCGTCGGATTCAATAATCTGAACTCACAGGAGAACGACCATAAGGAGCCCGAGGCAGCAATACACCCTTGGAGACAAGTCGGCTGAAGTACGATGAATAGAATCTCGACGCAATTTGAGTGATCCATCGTCATTAGAAGGCCCTGAACGTTACAATTAACTATCAGTTTTGCGTCGGATTCGAAACTCTAGACTCACAGGAGACAGACCATATGGTGCCCGAGGCAGAGATATCCCCTTGGAGACAAGTCGGATGGAGGACGATGTATTGAATCTCGACGCAATTTGAGTGTTCCATCGTCATTAGGAGGCCCTGAACGTTGCAATTAGCTATCAGTTTTGCGTCGGATTCAAAAATGTTGACTCAGAGGAGAACGACCATAAGGTGCCCGAGGCAGCAATACACCCTTGGAGACAAGTCGGCTGAAGTACGATGAATAGAAGTATTTTCACTGGGGGGAATGCAGTGGGGAAGCCAGTGGGCATTCTGGTGAGATCCTCTCCTGGAACTGCAGGTTATGTAGCAAGAGTAAGTTGATAGAGGAGCAGGAGCGTAAGATCTGTGCCCTTCAGGTGCAGTTGAAAAACGCACAGGAGGAGCTAGATAGGATGAGGAGGGAGAAGGGGGTTGGGGAATGGGAGCTGGCTGTTGGCAAGAGATCTGCTAGGAGAAGGAGATTTTCAGATAGTTTTACTATTGGTGTTTGTAATAGATATGACCAACTGTCAGAGTCTAGTGGAGAGGAATCTCTAGTAGCTGTAGATGTAGGAAGTATGCAGCAGACCTCAGCAGTTACGGTGGCTAGGACAGTTGCAAAGTCTAAGAGAAAGAAGAAGGTTCTGCTGTTAGGTAGTTCTCATGGTAGAGGTGTAGGCCAGCAGTTGCAGGAAGTTTTGGGGAGTGAGTACCAGGTCACCAGCATTGTGAAGCCTAATGCAGGATTGGCTCAGGTGACTTTTAACATAGGGGGGTTATGTAGGGATTTTACTAAAGAGGATCAGGTAGTGATTGTGGGTGGGGCTGGTAATAGTATTGATAGGGATGGGGAGTATGACATAGATGGTGACCTGGAAAAGATAGCCACTCAGACTGGCAACACGAATGTGCATTTCGTGGAACTGTTTCAGCGTCACGATCGGCCTCATCTTAATACAGCCGTCAGGCGTAATAACATGAGACTTGGGGGTGCGCTGATGACAGAAGGCATGAGTCACATTTCAGTGGTGTCGGTGGAGTCTATCAGTAGGACGGGTTTCACTAGACATGGCCTGCACCTCAACAGGTATGGGAAGGGGAGGTTGGCAAAACTTATAGGTGACAGCATAGGTGGGGGTGGTGGGATCACTCATGGGAAAATTCCGGTAGTTGTGGGTGTTAGAGCTGTACCTTTTTTAGATTGAAGTCAGCTGATAGGTATTCCTGCTTAAGGGAAGTCTCTCTAACAAAGAAACCACTCTCTACAAAGCTTGGGTATCCGATTAATGAGGGAATTAGTATATTTCATCAAAATATACAAGGTATTAGAGATAAAGTTAGTGAACTGCTTATAGATGTTGACTCTGAAATTATTGGTATATCTGAACATTTCTTAAATAAGGAGATAATTCAGAGGCTTCCTTTACCAGGATACAGGTTGGCTGGCAGCTTTTCTAGGAGCTCTTTGCGGTGTGGGGGAGTAGCCATGTATGTGAAAAACGGTATCCCATTTGAGTCAATTGATGTTTCAAAGTACTGCACTGAAAAGGTGTTTGAATGTTGTGCAGGTGTGGTTAAATTTAGTGGAGCTAAACTTCTTACTGTTGTTATTTATAGATCCCCAGACTCCGATTTCACAACATTTTTGCTAAAGCTAGAGGAGGTTCTTGGTTCACTTTATAGGAAATACAAAAAGTTAGTTATATGTGGTGACTTCAATATTAATTGTATAAGTGATTGTGCAAGGAAAAGGATGCTGGTAGACCTCCTTAATTCATATAATCTTATGCAAACCGTATTCTTTCCAACGAGAGTGCAAGGGAACAGTAGAACAACCATAGACAATATTTTTGTTCATTCGTCATTATTAGAAGGGCATTCTGTTAGCAAAAAGGTGAATGGCCTTTCAGATCATGATGCACAAATTTTAAGTCTAAAAGTTTTTTGTGCTGCAACACATGTTAAATATAGTTACCAACGTTTTAGGAAAGCTGATCCAGTTGCTGTACAGACTTTTGTAAACCTTATCAAGGAACAAGAGTGGCAAGATGTTTATAGTGCTGATACAGTAGACGATAAATATAATGCTTTCCTCAAGACTTTTCTCGTGCTCTTTGAAAGTTGCTTTCCGTTAGAACGTTCAAAACAGGGTACTAGCACAAACAGGCAGCCTGGGTGGCTGACTAAAGGGATAAGAATATCTTGTAGAACAAAGTGGCAATTATATCAAAACGTTAGAATCAGTCAAAATCTAAATGCAGCAGCCCATTACAAACAGTATTGTAAGGTGCTTAAAAAAGTTATTAGGAAGGCAAAAAGTATGTGGTATGCAGATAGAATAGCTAAGTCTCAGGATAAAATTAAAACCATATGGTCAGTCGTAAAGGAAGTGGCTGGTCTGCAGAGACAGGTCGAGAATATAGAATCAGTGCGTAGTGGGGATGTCCGTGTTACTGATAAGTCGCATATATGTACAGTACTTAATAATCACTTTCTGAATATAGCAGGTGAACTAAATAGAAACCTAGTCCCAACAGGGAATCATATAGCGCTCTTAGAAAAAAGTGTTCCGAGACTGTTACCTGAAATGCTCCTCCATGATACTGACAAGAGGGAGATTGAGTTAATAATTAAATCACTAAAGACCAAGAACTCTCATGGATATGACGGGGTATCTGGCAGAATACTGAAGTATTGTTCCACGTATGTTAGCTCAGTACTTAGCCATATCTGTAACTTTTCCTTTAGGAGTGGTCGGTTTCCTGACCGATTAAAGTACTCGGTAGTGAAGCCACTTTATAAAAAGGGAGACAGGGATATTGTTGACAATTATAGACCTATTTCTATGCCATCAGTGTTTGCTAAAGTTATTGAGAGGGTTGTATATACAAGGTTACTGCAGCATTTAAATTCACATAATTTGCTGTCAAATGTACAGTTTGGTTTTAGAAACGGTTTAACAACTGAAAATGCTATAGTCTCTTTTCTCTGTGAGGTTTTGGACGGATTAAATAAAAGGTTGCGAACGTTAGGTGTTTTCTTTGATTTAACGAAGGCTTTTGACTGTGTTGACCACAAAATATTACTGCAGAAGTTGGAACATTATGGAGTAAGGGGAGTAGCTTACAATTGGTTCGCCTCCTACTTTAAGAACAGAAAGCAGAAGGTAGTCCTCCGCAATATTGAGAGTGGTAATGATGTTCAGTCCCAATGGGGCACTGTTAAATGGGGCGTTCCCCAAGGGTCGGTGCTGGGGCCACTGCTGTTCCTTATTTATGTAAATGATATGCCTTCTAGTATTGCAGGTGATTCAAAAATATTTCTGTTTGCTGATGACACCACCTTGGTAGTGAAGGATCTTGTGTGTAATATTGAAACATTATCAAATAATGTAGTTCATGATATAAGTTCGTGGCTTGTGGAAAATAATTTGATGCTAAATCACAGTAAGACTCAGTTTTTACAGTTTCTAACCCACAATTCAACAAGAACTGACATTTTAATCAGACAGGATGGGCATGTTATAAGCGAGACGGAACAGTTCAAGTTCCTAGGCGTACAGATAGATAGTAAGCTGTTGTGGAAAGCCCATGTTCAGGATCTTGTTCAGAAACTAAATGCCGCTTTATTTACCATTAGAACAGTATCTGAAATAAGTGACATTTCAACACGAAAAGTAGTATACTTCGCATATTTTCATACGCTTATGTCATATGGTATTATTTTTTGGGGTAATTCTTCTGATTCAAAAAGGGTATTTTTGGCTCAAAAACGGGCTGTTCGAGCTATGTATGGTGTAAGTTCGAAAACCTCTTGTCGACCCCTATTCAATAGTCTGGGAATTTTGACATTGCCCTCACAGTATGTATTTTCTTTAATGTCGTTTGTTGTCAGCAATATTAGCTTATTCCCAAGAGTTAGCAGCTTTCACTCAGTTAATACTCGGCAGAAATCAAATCTGCATGTGGAATGCACTTCCTTGACTCTTGTGCAGAAAGGAGTGCAGTATTCTGCTGCATCCATTTTCAATAAGCTACCACAAGAACTCAAAAATCTTAGCAGTAGCCCAAACACTTTTAAGTCTAAACTGAAGAGTTTCCTCATGGTTCACTCCTTCTATTCTGTCGAGGAGCTCCTGGAAGAGATACAAAATTAAGCAAATTCCAGTGTACATTTTTGATTTTCTTTATTTAAACTAACGACTTGTCGCCTGAATATGTTTCTTATATTTCATTTTATCTGTTTCTACAATCGTGTTATAATTTCATGTATTGACTCGTTCCATGACCATGGAGACTTCTCCTAAATGTGGTCCCACGGAACAATAAATAAATAAATAAATAAAAAATAAATAGAATCTCGACGCAGTTTGAGTGATCTATCGTCATTAGAAGGCCCTGAAAGTTACAATTAACTATCAGTTTTGCGTCGGATTCGAAAATCTTGACTCAGAGGAGAACGACCATAAGGTGCCCGAGGCAGAGACAAGTCGGATGAAGTACCATGAATTGAATCTCGACTCAATTTGAGTCTTCCACCGTCATTAGGAGACCCTGAACGTTACAATTAACTTTCAGTTTTGCGTCGGATTCGATAATCTAGACTCACAGGAGAACGTACATAAGGAGCCTGAGGCAGCAATAGACCCTTGGAGACAAGTCGGCTGAAGGACGATGTATTGATTCTCTACGCAAATTGAGTGTTCCATCGTCATTACGAGGCCCGGAACGTTCCAATTAACTATCAGTTTTGGGTCTGATACTACAATCTAGACTCACAGGAGAACGACCAAAAGGCGCCCCAGGCAACAATAGACCCTTGGAAACAAGTCTGCTGGAGGACGATGAATTGAATCGCGACGCAATTTTAGTGATCCATCGTCATTAGGAGGCCCTGAACGTTACAAGTAACTGTCAGTTTTGCGTCTGATTCGAAAATCTTGACTCACAGGAGAGGGACCATATGGTGCCCGAGGCAGCAATATCCCCTTGGATGCAAGTCGGCTGGAGGGCGATGTATTGAATCTCGACGCAATTTTAGTGTTCCATCGTCATTAGGAAGCCCCGAACGTTACAATTAACTATCAGATTTGTCTCGGATTCGAAAATCTAGACTCACAGGAGAACGACCATATGGTGACCGAGGGATTAATAGACCCTTGGAGACAAGTCGGCAGGAGGACGATGTATTGAATCTCGCCGCAATTTGAGTGTTCCATTGTCATTAGGAGGCCGTGAACGTTACAATTAACTATTAGTTTTGCGTCGGATTCGAAAATCTAGACTCACAGGAGACGGACCATATGGTGCCCGAGGCAGCAATATCCCCTTGGAGACAAGTCGGCTGGAGGTTGATGTATTGAATCTCGACGCAATTTGAGTGTTCCTTCGTCATTAGGAGGCCATGAACATTACAATTAACCATCAGTTTAGCGTCGGATTCGTAAATCTAGACTCACAGGAGAACGACCACACGGTGCCCGAGGCAGCAATAGACCCTTGGAGACATGTCGGCTGGAGGCCGATTTATTGAATCTCGACGCAATTTGATTGTTCCATCGTCATTAGGAGGCCCTGAACGTTACAATTAACTATCAGTTTTGCGTCGGATTCGAAAATCTAGACTCACAGGAGAACGACCATAGGGTGCCCGAGGCAGCAATATCCCCTTGGAGACAAGTCGGCTGGAGGACGATGTATTGAATCTCGACGCCATTTGAATGTTCCATCGTCATTGGGAGGCCCTGAAAGTTACAATTAACTAACAGTTATGCGTCGGATTCGAAAATCTAGACTCACAGGAGAACGACCACAAGGTGCCCGAGGCAGCAATAGACCCTTGGAAACATGTCGGCTGGAGGCCGATTTATTGAATCTCGACGCAATTTGAGTGTTCCATCGTCATTAGGAGGCCATGAACATTACAATTAACCATCAGTTTAGCGTCGGATTCGAAAATCTAGAATCACAGGAGTCGGACCATAAGGTGCCCGAGGCAGCAATATCCAATTGCAGTCAAGTCGGCTGGAGGACGATGTATTGAATCTCGACGCAATTTGAGTGTTCCATCGTCATTAGGAGGCCCTGAACGTTACAATTATCTATCAGTTTCGCGTCGGATTAAAAAATCTAGACTCACAGGAGCACGACCATAAGGTGCCAGAGGCAGCAATAGACCCTTGGAGGCAAGTCGGCTGGAGGACGATGTATTGCATTTCGACGTAATTTGAGTGTTCCATCGTCATTAGGAGGCCTGAACGTTACAATTAACTATCAGTTTCGGGTCTGATTCGAAAATCTAGACTCACAGGAGAACGAGCATATGGTGCCCGAGGCAGCAATTTCCCCTTGGAGAAAAGTCGGCTGGAGGACGATGTATTGAATCTCGACGCAATTTGAGTGTTTCATCGTCATTAGGAAGCCATGAACTTTACAATTAACCATCAGTTTTGCGTCGGATTCGAAAATCTAGACTCAGAGCAGACGGACCATAAGGTGCCCGAGGCAGCAATATTCCCTTGGAGACAAGTCGCCTGGAGGACGAAATATTGAATCTCGACGCAATTGAGTGTTCCATCGTCATTAGGAGGCCCGGAACGTTCCTATTAACTATCAGTTTTGCGTCTGATTCTATAATCGAGACTCACTGGAGAACGACCAAAAGGCGCCCCAGGCAACAATAGCCCCTTGGAAACAAGTCTGCTGGAGGACGATGTATTGAATCGCGACGCAATTTGAGTGATCCATCGTCATTAGGAGGCCCTGAACGTTACAAGTAACTGTCAGTTTTGCGTTTGATTCGAACATCTTGATTCACAGGAGACGGATCATATGGTGCCCGAGGCAGCAATATCCCCTTGGAGGCAAGTCGGCTGGAGGACGATGTATTGAATCTCGACGCAATTTGAGTGTTCCATCGTCATTAGGAGGCCCTGAACATTTCAATTAACTATCAGTTTTGATTCGGATTCGAAAATCTAGTCGCACAGGAGAATGACCATATGGTGACCGAGGCACCAATAGACCCTTGAAGACAAGTCGGCTGGAGGACGATGTATTGAATCTCGACGCAATTTGAGTGTTCCATCGTTATTAGGACGCCCTGAACGTTACAATTAACAATCAGTTTTGCGTCGGATTCGAAAATCTAGACTCACTATAGAACGACCATAAGAGGACCGAGGCAGCAATATCATCTTGGAGACAAGTCGGCTGGAGGACGATGTATTGAATCTCGACACAATTTGAGTGGTCCATCGTCATTCGGAGGCCCTGAACGTTACAATTAACTATCAGTTTCGCATCGGATTCGGTAATCTAGACTCACAGAAAAAGGACCATATGGTGCCGGAGGCAGTAATATCCCCTTGGAGACAAGTCGGCTTGAGGACGATGTATTGAATCTACACGCAATTTGAGTGTTCCTTCGTCATTAGGAGGTCCTGAACGATACAATTAACTATCAGTATGGCGTCGGATTCAAAATTCTAGACTCATTGGAGACGGGCCATTGGAGACCGAGGCAGCAATAGACCCTTGGAGACAAGTCGGGTTGAGGACAAAGTATTGAATCTCAACGCAATTTGAGTGTTCCATCAATATTAGGAGGCCCTGAACGTTACAATTAACTATCAGTTTTGCCTCGGATACGAAAATCTAGACTCACAGCAGAACGACCATATGGTGCCCGACGCAGCAATAGACCCTTGGAGTCAAGTCGGCTGGAGGACGATGTATTGAATCTCGACGCAATTTGAGTGTTCCATCGTCATTAGAAGGTCCTGAACGTTACAATTAACTATCAGTTCTGCGTCGGATTCGATTATCTAGATTCACAGGAGAACGACCACAGGGTGCCCGAGGCAGAAATAGACCCTTGGAGACAAGTCGGCTGGAGGCCGATTTATTGAATCTCGACGTAATTTGAGTGTTCCATCGTCATTGACAGGCCCTGGAATATACAATTAACTATCAGTTTTGCGTCGGATTCGAAAATCTAGACTCACAGGAGAACGACCATAAGCTGCCCGAGGCAGGAATATCTCCCAGAGACAAGTCGGCTGGAAGACGATGTATTGAATCTCGACGCAATTTGAGTGTTCCATCGTCATTAGGAGGCCCTGAACGTTACAATTAACTATCAGTTTTGCGTCGGATTCGAAAATGTAGACTCAGAGGAGAACGACCAAAAGGTGCCCGAGGCAGCAATAGACCCTTGGAGACAAGGCGGCTGGAGGACGATGTATTGAATCTCGACGCAATTTGAGTGTTCCATCGTCATTAGGAGGCCCTGAACATTACAATTAACTATCAGTTTCGCGTCGGATACGAAAATCTAGACTCACCGGAGACGAACCATATGGTGCCCGAGGCAGCATTATCCCCTTGGAGACCAGTCGCCTGGAGGACGATGTATTGAATCTCGACGCAATTTGAGTGTTCCATCGTCATTAGGAGGCCCTGAACGTTACAATTAACTATCAGTTTTGCGTCGGATTCGAAAATGTAGACTCAGAGGAGAACGACCAAAAGGTGCCCGAGGCAGCAATAGACCCTTGGAGACAAGTCGGCTGGAGGACGATGTATTGAATCTCGACGCAATTTGAGTGTTCCATCGTCATTAGGAGGCCCTGAACATTACAATTAACTATCAGTTTCGCGTCGGATTCGAAATTCTAGACTCACCGGAGACGAACCATATGGTGCCCGAGGCAGCATTATCCCCTTGGAGACCAGTCGCCTGGAGGACGATGTATTGAATATCGACGCAATTTAAGTGTTCCATCGTCATTAACAGCCCCTGAACGTTACAATTAACTATCAGTTTTGCGTCGGATTCGAAAATGTAGACTCAGAGGAGAACGACCATAAGGTGCCCGAGGCTGCAATAGACCCTTGGAGACAAGTCGGCTGAAGGACGATGAATTGAATCTCGACGCAATTTGAGTATTCCATCGTCATTAGGAGGCCCTGAACGTTACAATTAACTATCAGTTTTGCGTCGGATTCGATAATCTAGACGCACAGGAGGACGACCAGAAGGTGCCCGAGGCAGCAATAGACCCTTGGAGACAAGTCGGCTGGAGGACGATGTATTGAATCTCGACGCAATTTGAGTGTTCCATCGTTATTAGGAGGCCATGAACGTTACAATTAACCATCACTTCGGCGTCGGATTCGAAAATCTAGACGCACAGGCAGCAATTGACCCTTGGAAACAATTCGCCTGGAGGACGATGTATTGAATCTCAACGCAATTTGAGTGATCCATCGTCATTAGGAGGTCCTGAAAGTTACAATTAACTATCAGTTTTGCCTCGGATTCTATAATCGAGACTCACAGGAGAACGACCACAGGGTGCCCGAGGCAGAAATAGACCCTTGGAGACATGTCGGCTGGAGGACGATGTATTGAATCTCGACGCAATTTGATTGTTCCATCGTCACTGAGAGGCCCTGAAAGTTACAATTAACTATCAGTTTTGCGTTGGATTCGAAAATCTAGACTCTCCGGAGAACGACCATAAGCAGCCCGAGGCAGGATTATCCCCTAGGAGACAAGTCGGCTGGAGGACGATGTATTGAATCTCGACGCAATTTGAGTGTTCAATTGACATTAGGAGGCTCTGAACGTTACAATTAACTATCAGTTTTGGGTCGGATTCGAAAATCTAGACTCACAGGAGAACGACCTTAAGGTGCCCGAGGCAGCAATATCGCCTTGGAGACAAGTCGGCTGGAGGACGATGTATTGAATCTCGACGCAATTTGAGTGTTCCATCGTCATTAGGAGGCCCTGAACGTTACAATTAACTATCAGTTTTGCGTCGGATTCGAAAATGTAGACTCAGAGGAGAACGACCAAAAGGTGCCCGAGGCAGCAATAGACCCTTGGAGACAAGTCGGCTGGAGGACGATGTATTGAATCTCGACGCAATTTGAGTGTTCCATCGTCATTAGGAGGCCCTGAACATTACAATTAACTATCAGTTTCGCGTCGGATTCGAAATTCTAGACTCACCGGAGACGAACCATATGGTGCCCGAGGCAGCATTATCCCCTTGGAGACCAGTCGCCTGGAGGACGATGTATTGAATATCGACGCAATTTAAGTGTTCCATCGTCATTAACAGCCCCTGAACGTTACAATTAACTATCAGTTTTGCGTCGGATTCGAAAATGTAGACTCAGAGGAGAACGACCATAAGGTGCCCGAGGCTGCAATAGACCCTTGGAGACAAGTCGGCTGAAGGACGATGAATTGAATCTCGACGCAATTTGAGTATTCCATCGTCATTAGGAGGCCCTGAACGTTACAATTAACTATCAGTTTTGCGTCGGATTCGATAATCTAGACGCACAGGAGGACGACCAGAAGGTGCCCGAGGCAGCAATAGACCCTTGGAGACAAGTCGGCTGGAGGACGATGTATTGAATCTCGACGCAATTTGAGTGTTCCATCGTTATTAGGAGGCCATGAACGTTACAATTAACCATCACTTCGGCGTCGGATTCGAAAATCTAGACGCACAGGCAGCAATTGACCCTTGGAAACAATTCGCCTGGAGGACGATGTATTGAATCTCAACGCAATTTGAGTGATCCATCGTCATTAGGAGGTCCTGAAAGTTACAATTAACTATCAGTTTTGCCTCGGATTCTATAATCGAGACTCACAGGAGAACGACCACAGGGTGCCCGAGGCAGAAATAGACCCTTGGAGACATGTCGGCTGGAGGACGATGTATTGAATCTCGACGCAATTTGATTGTTCCATCGTCACTGAGAGGCCCTGAAAGTTACAATTAACTATCAGTTTTGCGTTGGATTCGAAAATCTAGACTCTCCGGAGAACGACCATAAGCAGCCCGAGGCAGGATTATCCCCTAGGAGACAAGTCGGCTGGAGGACGATGTATTGAATCTCGACGCAATTTGAGTGTTCAATTGACATTAGGAGGCTCTGAACGTTACAATTAACTATCAGTTTTGGGTCGGATTCGAAAATCTAGACTCACAGGAGAACGACCTTAAGGTGCCCGAGGCAGCAATATCGCCTTGGAGACAAGTCGGCTGGAGGACGATGTATTGATTCTCTACGCAATTTGAGTGTTCCATCGTCATTAGGAGGCCCGGAACGTTCCAATTAACTATCAGTTTTGCGTCTGATTCTATAATCGAGACTCACAGGAGAACGACTAAAAGGCGCCCCAGGCAACAATAGACCCTTGGAAACAAGTCTGCCGGAGGACGATGAATTGAATCGCGACGCAATTTGAGTGATCCATCGTCATTAGGAGGCCCTGAACGTTACAAGTAACTGTCAGTTTTGCGTTTGATTAGAACATCTTGACTCACAGGAGACGGACCATATGGTGCCCGAGGCAGCAATTTCCCCTTGGAGGCAAGTCGGCTGGAGGACGATGTATTGAATCTCGACACAATTTGAGTGTTCCATCGTCATTAGGAGGCCCTGAACGTTTCAATTAACTATCAGTTTTGCCTCGGATTCGAAAATCTAGACTCACAGGAGAACGACCATATGGTGACCGAGGCACCAATAGACCCTTGGAGACAAGTCGGCTGGAGGACGATGTATTGAATCTCGACGCAATCTGAGTGTTCCATCGTCATTAGGAGGCCGTGAACGTTACAATTAACCATCAGTTTTGCGTCGGATTCGAAAATCTAGACTCACAGGAGACGGACCATATGGTGCCCGAGGCAGCAATATCCCCTTGGAGACAAGTCGGCTGGAGGACGATGTATTGAATCTCGACGCAATTTGAGTGTTCCATCGTTATTAGGACGCCCTGAACGTTACAATTAACAATCAGTTTTGCGTCGGATTCGAAAATCTAGCCTCACTATAGAACGACCATAAGAGGACCGAGGCTGCAATATCATCTTGGAGACAAGTCGGCTGGAGGACGATGTATTGAATCTCGACACAATTTGAGTGGTCCATTGTCATTCGGAGGCCCTGAACGTTGCAATTAACTATCAGTATGGCGTCGGATTCAAAATTCTAGGCTCACAGGAGACGGGCCATATGGTGACCGAGGCAGCAATAGACCCTTGGAGACAAGTCGGCGTGAGGACAAAGTATTGAATCTCAACGCAATTTGAGTGTTCCATCGTTATTAGGAGGCCCTGAACGATACAATTAACTATCAGTTTTGCATCGGATTCGAAAATCTAGACTCACAGGTGAACGACCATAAGGTGCCCGAGGCAGCAAGAGACCCTTCGAGACGAGTCGGCTGGAGGACGATGTATTGAATCGCGACGCAAATTGAGTGTTCCATCGTCATTAGGAGGCCCTGAACGTTACAATTAGTTATCAGTATTGCGTCGGATTCAATAATCTAAACTCACAGGAGGACGACCATAAGGTGCCCGAGGCAGCAATAGACCCTTGGAGACAAGTCGGCTTGAGGACGAAGTACTGAATCTCGACGCAATTTGAGTGTTCCATCGTCATTATTAGGCCCTGAACTTTACAATTAACTATCAGTTTTGCCTCGGATACGAAAATCTAGACTCACAGCAGAACGACCATATGGTGATCGACGCAGCAATAGAGCCTTGGAGTCAAGTCGGCTGGAGGACGATGTACTGAATATCGACGCAATTTGAGTGTTCCATCGTCATTAGAAGGTCCTGAACGTTACAATTAACTACCAGTTCTGCGTCGGATTCGATTATCTAGACTCACAGGAGAACGACCACAGGGTGCCCGAGGCAGAAATAGACCCTTGGAGACAAGTCGGCTGGAGGCCGATTTATTGAATCTCGACGTAATTTGAGTGTTCCATCGTCATTGACAGATCCTGAAATATACAATTAACTATCAGTTTTGCGTCGGATTCGAAAATCTAGACTCACAGGAGAACGACCATAAGCTGCCCGAGGCAGGAATATCCCCCATTAGACAAGTCGGCTGGAGGACGATGTATTGAATCTCGACGCAATTCGAGTGTTCCATCGTCATTAGGAGGCCCTGAACGTTACAATTAACTATCAGTTTTGCGTCGGATTCGAAAATCTAGACTCACAGGAGAACGACCTTAAGGTGCCCGAGGCAGCAACATCCCCTTGGAGACAAGTCGGCTGGAGGACGATGTATTGAATCTCGACGCAATTTGAGTGTTCCATCGTCATTAGGAGGCATTGAACGGTACAATTAACTATAAGTTTTGCGTCGAATTCGAAAATGTAGACTCAGAGGAGAACGACCAAAAGGTGCCCGAGGCAGCAATAGACCCTTGGAGACAAGTCGGCTGGAGGACGATTAATTGAATCTCGACGCAATTTGAGTGTTTCATCGTCATTAGGAGGCCCTGAACGTTACAATTAACTATCAGTTTTGCGTCGGATTCCATAATCTAGACGCACAGGAGGACGACCAGAAGGTGCCCGAGGCAGCAATAGACCCTTGGAGACAAGTCAGCTGGAGGACGATGTATTGAATCTCGACGCAATTTGAGTGTTCCATCGTCATTAGGAGGCCATGAACGTTACATTTAACCATCACTTCTGCGTCGGATTCGAAAATCTAGACGCACAGGCAGCAATAGACCCTCGGAAACAATTCGCCTGGAGGACGATGTATTGAATCTCAACGCAATTTGAGTGATCCATCGTCATTAGGAGGCCCTGAACGTTACAATTAACTATCAGTTTTGCCTCGGATTCGAAAATCTAGACTCACAGGAGGACGACCACAGGGTGCCCGAGGCAGAAATAGACCCTTGGAGACAAGTCGGCTGGAGGACGATGTATTGAATCTCGACGCAATTTGAGTGTTCCATTGTCATTAGGAGGCCCTGATCGTTACAATTAACTATCAGTTTTGGGTCGGATTCGAAAATCTAGACTCACAGGAGAACGACCTTAAGGTGCCTGAGGCAGCAATATCGCCTTGGAGACAAGTCGGCTGGAGGACGATGTATTGATTCTCTACGCAATTTGAGTGTTCCATCGTCATTAGGAGGCCCGGAACGTTCCAATTAACTATCAGTTTTGCGTCTGATTCTATAATCGAGACTCACAGGAGAACGACCAAAAGGCGCCCCAGGCAACAATAGACCCTTGGAAACAAGTCTGCTGGAGGACGATGAATTGAATCGCGACGCAATTTGAGTGATCCATCGTCATTAGGAGGCCCTGAACGTTACAAGTAACTGTCAGTTTTTCGTTTGATTCGAACATCTTGACTCACAGGAGACGGACCATATGGTGTCCGAGGCAGCAATTTCCCCTTGGAGGCAAGTCGGCTGGAGGACGATGTATTGAATCTCGACACAATTTGAGTGTTCCATCGTCATTAGGAGGCCGTGAACGTTTCAATTAACTATCAGTTTTGCCTCGGATTCGAAAATCTAGACTCACAGGAGAACGACCATATGGTGACCGAGGTACCAATAGACCCTTGGAGACAAGTCGGCTGGAGGACGATGTATTGAATCTCGACGCAATTTGAGTGTTCCATCGTCATTAGGAGGCCTTGAACGTTACAATTAACCATCAGTTTTGCGTCGGATTCGAAAATCTAGACTCACAGGAGACGGACCATATAGTGCCCGAGGCAGCAATATCCCCTTGGAGACAAGTCGGCTGGAGGACGATGTATTGAATCTCGACGCAATTTGAGTGTTCCATTGTTATTGAGACGCCCTGAAAGTTATAATTAACAATCAGTTTTGCGTCGGATTCGAAAATCTAGACTCACTATAGAACGACCATAAGAGGACCGAGGCAGCAATATCATCTTGGAGACAAGTCGGCTGGAGGACGATGTATTGAATCTCGACACAATTTGAGTGGTGCATCGTCATTCGGAGGCCCTGAACGTTACAATTAACTATCAGTTTCGCATCGGATTCGATAATCTAGACTCACAGAAAAAGGGCCATATGGTGCCGGAGGCAGTAATATCCTGTTGGAGACAAGTCGGCTTGAGAACGATGTATTGAATCTACACGCAATTTGAGTGTTCCATCGTCATTAGGAGGTCCTGAACGTTACAATTAACTATCAGTATGGCGTCGGATTCAAAATTCTAGATTCACAGGAGACGGGCAATATGGTGACCGAGGCAGCAATAGACCCTTAGAGACAAGTCGGCTGGAGGACGATGTATTGATTCGCGACGCAATTTGAGTGTTCCATCGTCATTAGGAGGCCTTGAACGTTACAATTAACTATCAGTATTGCGTCGGATTCAATAATCTAAACTCACAGGAGGACGGCCATAAGGTGCCCGAGGCAGCAATAGACCCTTGGAGACAAGTCGGCTTGAGGACGAAGTACTGAATCTCGACGCAATTTGAGTGTTCCATCGTCATTATTAGGCCCTGAACTTTACAATTAACTATCAGTTTTGCCTCGGATACGAAAATCTAGACCCACAGCAGAACGACGATATGGTGCCCGACGCAGCAATAGACCCTTGGAGTCAAGTCGGCTGGAGGACGATGTATTGAATATCGACGCAATTAGAGTGTTTCATCGTCATTAGTAGGTCCTGAACGTTACAATTAACTATCAGTTCTGCGTCGGATTCGATTATCTAGACTCACAGGAGAACGACCACAGGGTGCCCGAGGCAGAAATAGACCCTTGGAGACAAGTCGGCTGGAGGCCGATTTATTGAATCTCGACGTAATTTGAGTGTTCCATCGTCATTAGGAGGTCCTGAACGTTACAATTAACTATCAGTTTTCCGTCGGATTCGAAAATCTAGACTCATAGGCAGCTATAGACCCTCGGAAACAAGTCGCCTGGAGGACGATGTATTGAATCTCGACGCAATTTGATTGTTCCATCGTCATTGAGAGGCCCTGAAAGTTACATTTATCTATCAGTTTTGCGTTGGATTCGAAAATCTAGACTAACAGGAGAACGACCATAAGCTGCCCGAGGCAGGATTATCCCCTAGGAGACAAGTCGGCTGGAGGACGATGTATTGAATCTCGACGCAATTTGAGTGTTCCATTGTCATTAGGAGGCCCTGAACGTTACAATTAACTATCAGTTTTGCGTCGGATTCGAAAATCTAGACTCACAGGAGAACGACCTTAAGGTGCCCGAGGCAGCAATATCCCCTTGGAGGCAAGTCGGCTGGAGGACGATGTATTGATTCTCTACGCAATTTGAGTGTTCCATCGTCATTAGGAGGCCCGGAACGTTCCTATTAACTATGAGTTTTGCGTCTGATTCTATAATCGAGACTCACAGGAGAACGACCAAAAGGTGCCCCAGGCAACAATAGACCCTTGGAAACAAGTCTGCTGGAGGACGATGTATTGAATCGCGACGCAATTTGAGTGATCCATCGTCATTAGGAGGCCCTTGACGTTACAAGTAACTGTCAGTTTTGCGTTTGATTCGAACATCTTGACTCACAGGAGTCGGATCATATGGTGCCCGAGGCAGCAATATCCCCTTGGAGGCAAGTCGGCTGGAGGACGATGTATTGAATCTCGACGCAATTTGAGTGTTCCATCGTCATTAGGAGGCCCTGAACGTTTCAATTAACTATCAGTTTTGCCTCGGATTCGAAAATCTAGTCTCACAGGAGAACGGCCATATGGTGACCGAGGCGCAAATAGACCCTTGAAGACAAGCCGGCTGGAGGACGATGTATTGAATCTCGACGCAATTTGAGTGTTCCATCGTCATTAGGAGGCCTTGAACGTTACAATTAACCATCAGTTTTGCGTCGGATTCGAAAATCTAGACTCACAGGAGACAGGCCATATGGTGACCGAGGCAGCAATAGACCCTTGGAGACAAGTCGGCTTGAGGACAAAGTATTGAATCTCAACGCAATTTGAGTGTTCCGTCGTTATTAGGAGGCCCTGAACGTTACAATTAACTATCAGTTTTGCATCGGATTCGAAGATCTTAACTCACAGGAGAACGACCATAAGGTGCCCGACGCAGCAAGAGACCCTTCGAGACAAGTCGGCTGGAGGACGATGTATTGAATCGCGACGCAATTTGAGTGTTCCATCGTCATTAGGAGGCCCTGAACGTTAAAATTAACTATCTGTTTTGCGTCGGATTCAATAATCTAAACTCACAGGAGGACGACCATATGGTGACCGAGGCACCAATAGACCCTTGGAGACAAGTCGGCTGGAGGACGATGTATTGAAACTCGACGCAATTTGAGTGTTCCATCGTCATTAGGAGGCCGTGAACGTTACAATTAACCATCAGTTTTGCGTCGGATTCGAAAATCTAGACTCACAGGAGACGGACCATATGGTGCCCGAGGCAGCAATATCCGCTTGGAGACAAGTCGGCTTGAGGACGATGTATTGAATCTCGACGCAATTTGAGTGTTCCATCGTTATTAGGACGCCCTGAACGTTACAATTAACAATTAGTTTTGCGTCGGATTCGAAAATCTAGACTCACTATAGAACGACCATAAGAGTACCGAGGCAGCAATATCATCTTGGAGACAAGTCGGCTGGAGGACGATGTATTGAATCTCGACACAATTTGAGTGGTCCATCGTCATTCGGAGGCCCTGAACGTTACAATTAACTATCAGTATTGCGTCGGATTCAATAATCTAAACTCACTGGAGGACGACCATAAGGTGCCCGAGGCAGCAATAGACCCTTGGAGACAAGTCGGCTTGTGGACGAAGTACTGAATCTCGACGCAATTTGAGTGTTCCATCGTCATTATTAGGCCCTGAACTTTACAATTAACTATCAGTTTTGCCTCGGATACGAAAATCTAGACTCACAGCAGAACGACCTTATGGTGCCCGACGCAGCAATAGACCCTTGGAGTCAAGTCGGCTGGAGGACGATGTATTGAATCACGACGAAATTGGAGTGTTCCATCGTCATTAGAGGGTCCTGAACGTTACAATTAACTATCAGTTCTGCGTCGGATTCGATTATCTAGATTCACAGGAGAACGACCTTAAGGTGCCCGAGGCAGCAACATCCCCTTGGAGACAAGTCGGCTGGAGGACGATGTATTGAATCTCGACGCAATTTGAGTATTCCATCGTCATTAGGAGGCACTGAACGGTACAATTAACTATAAGTTTTGCGTCGGATTCGAAAATGTAGACTCAGAGGAGAACGACCAAAAGGTGCCCGAGGCAGCAATAGACCCTTGGAGACAAGTCTTCTGGAGGACGATGTATTGAATCTCGACGCAATTTGAGTGTTCCATCGTCATTAGGAGGCCCTGAACATTACAATTAACTATCAGTTTCGCGTCGGATTCGAAAATCTAGACTCACCGGAGACGAACCATATGGCGCCCGAGGCAGCATTATCCCCTTGGAGACAAGTCGCCTGGAGGACGATGTATTGAATCTCGACGCAATTTAAGTGTTCCATCGTCATTTGGAGCCCCTGAACGTTACAATTAACTATCAGTTTTGCGTCAGATTCGAAAATGTAGACTCAGAGGAGAACGACCATAAAGTGCCCGAGGCTGCAATAGACCCTTGGAGACAAGTCGGCTGAAGGACGATGAATTGAATCTCGACCCAATTTGAGTATTCCATCGTCATTAGGAGGCCCTGAACGTTACAATTAACTATCAGTTTTGCGTCGGATTCGATAATCTAGACGCACAGGAGGACGACCAGAAGGTGCCCAAGGCAGCAATAGACCCTTGGAGACAAGTCGGCTGGAGGACGATGTATTGAGTCTCGACGCAATTTGAGTGTTCCATCGTCATTAGGAGGCCATGAACGTTACAATTAACCATCACTTCTGCGTCGGATTCGAAAATCTAGACGCACAGGCAGCAATTGACCCTCGGAAACAATTCGCCTGGAGGACGATGTATTGAATCTCGACGCAATTTGAGTGATCCATCGTCATTAGGAGGCCCTGAAAGTTACAATTAACTATCAGTTTTGCCTCGGATTCGAAAATCTAGACTCACAGGAGAACGACCACAGGGTGCCCGAGGCAGAAATAGACCCTTGGAGACAAGTCGGCTGGAGGACGATGTATTGAATCTCGACGCAATTTGATTGTTCCATCGTCACTGAGAGGCCCTGAAAGTTACAATTAACTATCAGTTTTGCGTTGGATTCGAAAATCTAGACTCACCGGAGAACGACCATAAGCTGCCCGAGGCAGGATTATCCCCTAGGAGACAAGTCGGCTGGAGGACGATGTATTGAATCTCGACGCAATTTGAGTGTTCCATCGTCATTAGGAGGCCCGGAACGTTCCAATTAACTATCAGTTTTGCGTTTGATTCTATAATCGAGACTCACAGGAGAACGACCAAAAGGCGCCCCAGGCAACAATAGACCCTTGGAAACAAGTCTGCTGGAGGACGATGAATTGAATCGCGACGCAATTTGAGTGATCCATCGTCATTAGGAGGCCCTGAACGTTACAAGTAACTGTCAGTTTTGCGTTTGATTCGAACATCTTGACTCACAGGAGACGGACCATATGGTGACCGAGGCAGCAATAGACACTTGGAGACAAGTCGGCTTGAGGACAAAGTATTGAATCTCAACGCAATTTGAGTGTTCCATCGTTATTAGGAGGCCCTGAACGTTACAATTAACTATCTGTTTTGCATCGAATTCGAAAATCTAGACTCACAGGTGAACGACCATAAGGTGCCCGAGGCAGCAAGAGGCCCTTCGAGACGAGTCGGCTGGAGGACGATGTATTGAATATCGACGCAATTTGAGTGTTCCATCGTCATTAGAAGGTCCTGAACGTTACAATTAACTATCAGTTCTGCGTCGGATTCGATTACCTAGACTCACAGGAGAACGACCACAGGGTGCCCGATTCAGAAATAGACCCTTGGAGACAAGTCGGCTGGAGGCCGATTTATTGAATCTCGACGTAATTTGAGTGTTCCATCGTCATTGACAGGCCCTGAAATATACAATTAACTATCAGTTTTGCGTCGGATTCGAAAATCTAGACTCACAGGAGAACGACCATAAGCTGCCCGAGGCAGGAATATCCCCCAGGAGACAAGTCGGCTGGAGGATGATGTATTGAATCTCGACGCAATTTGAGTGTTCCATCGTCATCAGGAGGCCCTGAACGTTACAATTAACTATCAGTTTTGCGTCGGATTCGAAAATCTAGACTCACAGGAGAACGACCTTAAGGTGCCCGAGGCAGCAACATCCCCTTGGAGACAAGTCGGCTGGAGGACGATGTATTGAATCTCGACGCAATTTGAGTGTTCCATCGTCATTAGGAGGCACTGAACGGTACAATTAACTATAAGTTTTGCGTCGGATTCGAAAATGTAGACTCAGAGGAGAACGACCAAAAGGTGCCCGAGGCAGCAATAGACCCTTGGAGACAAGTCGGCTGGAGGGCGATGTATTGAATCTCGACGCAATTTGAGTGTTCCATCGTCATTAGGAGGCCATGAACGTTACAATTAACCATCACTTCTGCGTCGGATTCGAAAATCTAGACGCACAGGCAGCAGTAGACCCTCGGAAACAATTCGCCTGGAGGACGATGTATTGAATCTCGACGCAATTTGAATGATCCATCGTCATTAGGAGGCCCTGAACGTTACAATTAACTATCAGTTTTGCCTCGGATTCGAAAATCTAGACTCACAGGAGAATGACCACAGGGTGCCCGAGGCAGAAATAGACCCTTGGAGACAAGTCGGCTGGAGGACGATGTATTGAATCTCGACGCAATTTGATTGTTCCATCGCCACTGAGAGGCCCTGAAAGTTACAATTAACTATCAGTTCTGCGTTGGATTCGAAAATCTAGACTCACCGGAGAACGACCATAAGCTGCCCGAGGCAGGATTATCCCCTAGGAGACAAGTCGGCTGGAGGACGATGTATTGAATCTCGACGCAATTTGAGTGTTCCATCGTTATTAGGACGCCCTGAACGTTACAATTAACAATTAGTTTTGCGTCGGATTCGAAAATCTAGACTCACTATAGAACGACCATAAGAGTACCGAGGCAGCAATATCATCTTGGAGACAAGTCGGCTGGAGGACGATGTATTGAATCTCGACACAATTTGAGTGGTCCATCGTCATTCGGAGGCCCTGAACGTTACAATTAACTATCAGTATTGCGTCGGATTCAATAATCTAAACTCACAGGAGGACGACCATAAGGTGCCCGAGGCAGCAATAGACCCATGGAGACAAGTCGGCTTGTGGACGAAGTACTGAATCTCGACGCAATTTGAGTGTTCCATCGTCATTATTAGGCCCTGAACTTTACAATTAACTATCAGTTTTGCCTCGGATACGAAAATCTAGACTCACAGCAGAACGACCTTATGGTGCCCGACGCAGCAATAGACCCTTGGAGTCAAGTCGGCTGGAGGACGATGTATTGAATCACGACGCAATTTGAGTGTTCCATCGTCATTAGAAGGTCCTGAACGTTACAATTAACTATCAGTTCTGCGTCGGATTCGATTATCTAGATTCACAGGAGAACGACCACAGGGTGCCCGAGGCAGAAATAGACCCTTGGAGACAAGTCGGCTGGAGGCCGATTTATTGAATCTCGACGTAATTTGAGTGTTCCATCGTCATTGACAGGGCCTGAAATATACAATTAACTATCAGTTTTGCGTCGGATTCGAAAGTCTAGACTCACAGGAGAACGACCATAAGCTGCCCGAGGCAGGAATATCCCCCAGGAGACAAGTCGGCTGGAAGACGATGTATTGAATCTCGACGCAATTTGAGTGTTCCATCGTCATTAGGAGGCCCTGAACGTTACAATTAACTATCAGTTTTGCGTCGGATTCGAAAATCTAGACTCACTGGAGCCCGAGGCAGTAATAGACCCGTGGAGACAAGTCTGCTGGAGGACGATGTTTTGAATGTCGACGCAATTTGAGTGTTCCATCGTCATGTGGGGGCCCCGAATGTTACAATTAACTCTCAGTTTCGCGTCGGATTCGAAAATCTAGACTCACATTACACGGACCATTTGGTGCCCGCGGCAGCAATATCCACTTGGAGACAAGTCGGCTGGAGGCCGATTTATTGAATCTCGACGCAAATTGAGTGTTCCATCGTCATTGTGAGGCCCTTAACGTTACAATTAACTATCAGTTCTGCGTCGGATTCGAAAATCTAGACTCACAGGAGAACGACCATAAGCTGCCCGAGGCAGGAATATCCCCTAGGAGACAAGTCGGCTGGAGGACGATGTATTGAATCTCGACGCAATTTGAGTGTTCCATCGTCATTAGGAGGCCATGAACGTTACAATTAACCATCACTTTCGCGTCGGATTCGAAAATCTAGACTCACAGGCAGCAATAGACCCTCGGAAACAAGTCGCCTGGAGGACGATGTATTGAATCTCGACGCAATTTGAGTGTTCCATCGTCATTAGGAGGCCCTGAACGTTACAATTAACTATCAGTTTCGCGTCGGATTCGAAAATCTAGACTCACAGGAGCACGACCATAAGGAGCCAGAGGCAGCAATAGACGCTTGGAGACAAGTCGGCTGGAGGACGATAAATTGAATCTCGACACAATTTGAGTATTCCATCGTCATTAGGAGGCCATGAACGGTACAATTAACCATGGGTTTTGCGTCGGAGTCGAAAATCTAGGCTCACAGGGGAACGACCATAAGGTGCCCGAGGCAGCAATATCGCCTTGGAGACAAATCGGCTGGAGGACTTTGTATTGATTCTCGACGCAATTTGGGTGTTCCATCGTCATTAGGAAGATCTGAACGTTATAATTAACTACCAGTTTTGCGTCGGATTCGAAAATGTAGACTCAGAGGAGAACGACCATAAGGTGCCCGAGGCAGCAATAGACCTTCGGAGACAAGTCGCCTGGAGGACGTTGTATTGAATATCGCAGCAATTTCAGTGTTCCATCGTCATTAGGAGGCCCTGACCGTTACAATGAACTATCAGTTATGCCTCGGATTCGAAAATCTAGACACAGGAGAACGACCATATGGTGTCCGACACAGCAAACTACCCAGGAGACAAGTCGGCTGGAGGACGATCTATTGAATCTCGACGCATTTTGAGCGTCCCATTGTCATTAGGAGGTCCTGAACGTTACAACTAACCATGAGTTTAGCGTCGGATTCGAAAATCTAGACTCACAGGAGAACGACCATAAGGTGCCCGAGGCAGCAATATCCCCTTGGAGACAAGTCGGCTGGAGGACTATGTATTGATTCTCGACGCAATTTGGGTGTTCCATGGTCATTAGGAGGCCATGAACGTTACAATTAACCATCAGTTTCGCGTCGGATTCGAAAATCTAGACTCACAGGAGAACGACCATAAGGTGCCCGAGGCAGCAATAGACCCTTGGAGACAAGTCGGCTTGAGGACGAAGTACTGAATCTCGACGCAATTTGAGTGTTCCATCGTCATTATTAGGCCCTGAACTTTACAATTAACTATCAGTTTTGCCTCGGATACGAAAATCTAGACTCACAGCAGAACGACCATATGGTGATCGACGCAGCAATAGAGCCTTGGAGTCAAGTCGGCTGGAGGACGATGTATTGAATATCGACGCAATTTGAGTGTTCCATCGCCATTAGAAGGTCCTGAACGTTACAATTAACTATCAGTGCTGCGTCGGATTCGATTACCTAGACTCACAGGAGAACGACCACAGGGTGCCCGAGGCAGAAATAGACCCTTGGAGACAAGTCGGCTGGAGGACGATGTATTGAATCTCGACGCAATTTGATTGTTCCATCGTCATTGAGAGGCCCTGAAAGTTACAATTAACTATCAGTTCTGCGTTGGATTCGAAAATCTAGACTCACCGGAGAACGACCATAAGCTGCCCGAGGCAGGATTATCCCCTAGGAGACAAGTCGGCTGGAGGACGATGTATTGAATCTCGACGCAATTTGAGTGTTCCATTGTCATTAGGAGGCCCTGAACGTTACAATTAACTATCAGTTTTGGGTCGGATTCGAAAATCTAGACTCACAGGAGAACGACCTTAAGGTGCCCGAGGCAGCAATCTCGCCTTGGAGACAAGTCGGATGGAGGACGATGTATTGATTCTCTACGCAATTTGAGTGTTCCATCGTCATTAGGAGGCCCGGAACGTTCCAATTAACTATCAGTTTTGCGTCTGATTCTATAATCGAGACTCACAGGAGAAAGACCAAAAGGCGCCCCACGGCAACAATAGACCCTTGGAAACAAGTCTGCTGGAGGACGATGAATTGAATCGCGACGCAATTTGAGTGATCCATCGTCATTAGGAGGCCCTGAACGTTACAAGTAACTGTCAGTTTTGCGTTTGATTCGAACATCTTGACTCACAGGAGACGGACCATATGTTGCCCGAGGCAGCAATTTCCCCTTAGAGGCAAGTCGGCTGGAGGACGATGTATTGAATCTCGACACAATTTGAGTGTTCCATCGTCATTAGGAGGCCCTGAACGTTTCAATTAACTATCAGTTTTGCCTCGGATTCGAAAATCTAGACTCACAGGAGAACGACCATATGGTGACCGGGGCACCAATAGACCCTTGGAGACAAGTCGTCTGGAGGACGATGTATTGAATCTCGACGCAATTTTAATGTTCCATCGTCATTAGGAGGCCGTGAACGTTACAATTAACCATTAGTTTTGCGTCGGATTCGAAAATCTAGACTCACAGGAGACGGACCATATGGTGCCCGAGGCAGCAATTTCCCCTTAGAGGCAAGTCGGCTGGAGGACGATGTATTGAATCTCGACACAATTTGAGTGTTCCATCGTCATTAGGAGGCCCTGAACGTTTCAATTAACTATCAGTTTTGCCTCGGATTCGAAAATCTAGACTCACAGGAGAACGACCATATGGTGAACGAGGCACCAATAGACCCTTGGAGACAAGTCGTCTGGAGGACGATGTATTGAATCTCGACGCAATTTTAATGTTCCATCGTCATTAGGAGGCCGTGAACGTTACAATTAACCATCAGTTTTGCGTCGGATTCGAAAATCTAGACTCACAGGAGACGGACCATATGGTGCCCGAGGTAGCAATATCCCCTTGGAGACAAGTCGGCTGGAGGACGATGTATTGAATCTCGACGCTATTTGAGTGTTCCATCGTTATTAGGACGCCCTGAACGTTACAATTAACAATCAGTTTTGCGTCGGGGTCGAAAATCTAGACTCACTATAGAACGACCATAACAGGACCGAGGCAGCAATATCATCTTGGAGACAAGTCGGCTGGAGGACGATGTATTGAATCTCGACACAATTTGAGTGGTCCATCGTCATTCGGAGGCCCTGAACGTTGCAATTAAGTATCAGTTTCGCATCGGATTCGATGATCTAGACTCACAGAAAAAGGACCATATGGTGACGGAGGCAGTAATATCCCCTCGGTGACAAGTCGCCTGGAGGACGATGTATTGAATCTCGAAGCAATTTGAGTGTTCCATCGTCATTAGGAGGCCCTGAACGTTACAATTAACTATCAGTTTTGCGTCGAATTCGATAATCTAGACTCACAGGGGCCCGAGGCAGTAATAGACCCTTGGAGACAAGTCTGCTGGAGGACGATGTTTTGAATGTCGACGCAATTTGAGTGTTCCATCGGCATGAGGAGGCCCTGAATGTTACAATTAACTATCACTTTCGAGTCGGATACGAAAATCTAGACTCACAGGAGACGGACCATTTGGTGCCCGAGGCAGCAATATCCCCTTGGAGACAAGTCGCCTGGAGGACGATGTATCGAATCTCGACGCAATTTGAGTGTTCCATCGTCATTAGGAGGCCCTGTACTTTACAATTAACTATCAGTTACGCGTCGGATTCGAAAATCTAGACTCACAGGAGCACGACCACAAGGTGCCAGAGGTAGCGATAGACGCTTGGAGACAAGTCGGCTTGAGGACGATGTATTGAATATCGCCGCAATTTCAGTGTTCCATCGTCATTAGGAGGTCCTGACCGTTAAAATTAACTATCAGTTTTGCTTCGGATTCGATAATCTAGACTCACTGGAGCCCGAGGCAGTAATAGACCCGTGGAGACAAGTCTGCTGGAGGACGATGTTTTGAATGTCGACGCAATTTGAGTATTCCATCGTCATGTGGGGGCCGCGAATTAACTATCAGTTTCGCGTCGGATTCGAAAATCTAGACTCACATTAGACGGACCATTTGGTGCCCGCGGCAGCAATATCCACTTGGAGACAAGTCGGCTGGAGGCCGATTTATTGAATCTCGACGCAATTTGAGTGTTCCATCGTCATTGTGAGGCCCTTAACGTTACAATTAACTATCAGTTTTGCGTCGGATTCCAAAATCTAGACTCACAGGAGAACGACCATAAGCTGCCCGAGGCAGGAATATCCCCTAGGAGACAAGTCGGCTGGAGGACGATGTATTGAATCTCGACGCAATTTGAGTGTTCCATCGTCATTAGGAGGCCATGAACGTTACAATTAACCATCACTTTCGCGTCGGATTCGAAAATCTAGACTCACAGGCAGCAATAGACCCTCGGAAACAAGTCGCTGGAGGACGATGTATTGAATCTCGACGCAATTTGAGTGTTCCATCGTCATTAGGAGGCCCTGAACGTTACAATTAACTATCAGTTTCGCGTCGGATTCGAAAATCTAGACTCACAGGAGCGCGACCATAAGTTGCCAGAGGCAGCAATAGACGCTTGGAGACAAGTCGGCTGGAGGACGATAAATTGAATCTCGACACAATTTGAGTATTCCATCGTCATTAGGAGGCCATGAACGGTACAATTAACCATGGGTCTTGCGTCGGAGTCGAAAATCTAGACTCACAGGGGAACGACCATAAGGTGCCCGAGTCAGCAATATCGCCTTGGAGACAAATCGGCTGGAGGACTTTGTATTGATTCTCGACGCAATTTGAGTGTTCCATCGTCATTAGGAAGCTCTGAACGTTATAATTAACTACCAGTTTTGCGTCGGATTCGAAAATGTAGACTCAGAGGAGAACGACCATAAGGTGCCCGAGGCAACAATAGACCCTCGGAGACAAGTCGCCTGGAGGACGTTGTATTGAATATCGCCGCAATTTCAGTGTTCCATCGTCATTAGCAGGCCCTGACCGTTACAATTAACTATCAGTTATGCCTCGGATTCGAAAATCTAGACACAGGAGAACGACCATATGGTGCCCGACACAGCAAACTACCCAGGAGACAAGTCGGCTGGAATACGATCTATTGAATCTCGACGCATTTTGAGCGTCCCATTGTCATTAGGAGGTCCTGTACGTTACAATTAACTATCAGCTTTGCGTCGGATTCGAAAATCTAGACTCACAGGAGAACGACCTTAAGGTGCCCGAGGCAGTAATAGACCCTTGGAGACAAGTGGGCTGGAGGCCGATGTATTGAATATCGCCGCAATTTCAGTGTTTCATCGTCATTAGGAGGCCCGGAAAGTTACAATTAACTATCAGTTATGCCTCAGATTCGAAAATCTAGACACAGGAGAACGACCATATTGTGCCCGACGCAGCAATCTACCCAGGAGACAAGTCGGCTGGAGGACGATCTATTGAATCTCGACGCATTTTGAGCGTCCCATCGTCATTAGGAGGTCCTGAACGTTGCAATTAATTATCAGTTTTGCGTCGGATTCGATAATCTAGACTCACAGGAGCCCGAGGCAGTAATAAGCCCTTGGAGACAAGTCTGCTGGAGGACGATGTTTTGAATGTCGACGCAATTTGAGTGTTCCATCGTCATGTGGGGGCCGTGAATGTTACAATTAACTATCAGTTTCGCGTCGGATTCGAAAATCTAGACTCACAGGAGACGGATCATTTGGTGCCCGCGGCAGCAATATCCCCTTGGAGACAAGTCGCCTGGAGGACGATGTAGTGAATCTCGACGCAATTTGAGTGTTCCATCGTCGTTAGGAGGTCCTGAACGTTACAATTAACTATCAGTTTGGCGTCGGATTCGAAAATCTAGACACAGGAGAACGACCAAAGGGTGCCCGAGGCAGCAAAAGACCCTTGGAGACAAGTCGGCTGGAGGCCGATTTATTGAATCTCGACGCAATTTGAGTGTTCCATCGTCATTGTGAGGCCCTTAACGTTACAATTAACTATCAGTTTTGCGTCGGATTCGAAAATCTAGACACACAGGAGAACGACCATAAGCTGCCCGAGGCAGGAATATCCCCTAGGAGACAAGTCGGCTGGTGGACGATGTATTGAATCTCGACGCAATTTGAGTGTTCCATCGTCATTAGGAGGCCCTGAACGTTACAATTAACTATCAGTTTGCGTCGGATTCGAAAATGTAGACCCACAGGAGAACGACTTTTAGGTGCCCGAGGCAGAAATATCCCCTTGGAGACAAGTCGGCTGGAGGACGATGTATTGAATCTCGACGCAATTTGAGTGTTCCATCGTCATTAGGAGGCCCTGAACGTTACAACTAACTACCAGTTTTGCGTCGGATTCGAAAATGCAGACTCTGAGGAGAACGACCATAAGCTGCCCGAGGCAGCAATAGACCCTCGCAAACAAGTCGCCTGGAGGACGATGTATTGAATCTCGACGCAATTTGAGTGTTCCATCGTCGTTAGGAGGCCCTGAACGTTACAATTAACTATCAGTCTCGCGTCGGATACGAAAATCTAGACTCACACTAGCACGACCATAAGGAGCCAGAGGCAGCAATAGATGCTTGGAGACAAGTCGGCTGGAGGACGATGTATTGAATCTCGACGCAATTTCAGTGTTCCATCGGCATCAGGAGGTCCTGAACGTTACAAGTAACTATCAATTTCGCGTTACATTCGAAAATCTAGACTCACAGGAGCACGACCATAAGGTGCCAGAGGCAGCAATAGACGCTTGGAGACAAGTCGGCTGGATGACGATATATTGAATCTCGACACAATTTGAGTGTTCCATCGTCTTTAGGAGGCCATGAACGTTACAATTAACCATGAGTTTTGCGTCGGATTCGAAAATCTTGATTCACAGGAGAACGACCATAAGGTGCCCGAGGCAGCAATATCCCCTTGGAGACAAGTCGGCTGGAAGACGATGTATTGATTCTCGACGTAATTTGAGTGTTCCTTCGTCATTAGGAGGCCATGAACGTTACAATTAACCATCACTTTCGCGTCGGATTCGAAAATCTAGACTCACAGGCAGCAATAGACCCTCGGAATTAAGTCGCCTGGAGGACGATGTATTGAATCTCGACGCAATTTGAGTGTTCCATCGTCATTAGGAGGCCCTGAACGTTACAATTAACTATCAGTTTCGCGTCGGATACGAAAATCTAGACTCACAGGAGCACGACCATAAGGAGCCAGAGGCAGCAATAGATGCTTGGAGACAAGTCGGCTGGAGGACGATAAATTGAATCTCGACACAATTTGAGTGTTCGATCGTCATTAGGAGGCCATGAACGGTACAATTAACAATGGGTTTTGCGTCGGAGTCGAAAATCTAGACTCACAGGGGAACGACCACAAGGTGCCCGAGGCAGCAATATCCCCTTGGAGACAAATCGGCTGGAGGACTTTGTATTGAATCTCGACGCATTTTGAGCGTCCCATCGTCATTAGGAGGTTCTGAACGTTACAATTAACTATCAGTTTCGCTTCTGATTCGAAAATCTAGACTCACAGGAGACGGACCATATGGTGCCAGAGGCAGCAATATCCCCTTGGAGAGAAGTCTGCTGGAGGACGATGTATCGAATCTCGACGCAATTTGAGTGTTCCATCGTCATTAGGAGGCCACAAACGTTACAATTAACCATAAGCTTTGCGTCGGATTCGAAAATCTAGACTCGCAGGAGAACGACCAGAATGTGCCCGAGGCAGCAATATCTCCTTGGGAACAAGTCGGCTGGAGGACGATGTATTGAATCTCGACTCAATTTGAGTGTTCCATCGACATTAGGAGGCCCTGAACGTTACAAATAGCTATCAGTTTCGCGTCGGATTCGAAAATCTAGACTCACAGGAGCACGGCCATATGGTGCCAGAGGCAGCAATATCCCCTTGGAGACAAGTCGGCTGGAGGACGATGTATTGGTTCTCGACGCAATTAGTGTGTGCCATCGTCATTAGGAGGCCATGAACGTTACAATTAACCATCACTTTAACGTCGGATTCGAAAATCTAAACACACAGGCAGCAATAGAACCTCGGAAACAAGACGCCTGGAGGACGATGAATTGAATCTCGACGCATTTTGAGCGTCCCATCGTCATTAGGAGGTTCAGAACGTTACAATTAACTATCAGTTTTGCGTCGGACTCGAAAATCTAGACTCACAGGAGAACGACCACAAGGTGCCCGAGGCAGCAATAGACCCTTGGAGACAAGTCGGCTGGAGGCCGATGTATTTAATCTCGACACTATTTGAGTGTTCCATCGTCATTAGGAGGCCCTGAACGTTACAATTAATTATCAGTTTTGCGTCGGATTCCAAAATCTAGACTCACAAGAGAACGACCTTAAGGTGCCCGAGGCAGCAATAGACTCTTTTTAAACAAGTCTACTGAAGGACGATGAATTGAATATCGACGCAATTTCAGTGTTCCATCTTCATTAGGAGGCCCTGAACGTTACAATTAACTATCAGTTTTGCGTCGGATTCGATAAACTGGACTCACAGGATCCCGAAGCAGTAATAGACCATTGGAGACAAGTCGGCTGGAGGACGATGTTTTGAATGTCGACGCAATTTGAGTGTTCCATCGTCATGAGGAGGCCCTGAACGTTACAATTAACTATCAGTTTCGCGTCGGACTCGAAAATCTAGACTCACAGGAGCACGACCATAAGGTTCCAGAGGCAGCAATAGACGCTTGGAGACAAGTCGGCTGGAGGACGATATATTGAATCTCGATGTAATTTGAGTAATCCATCGTCGTTAGGAGGCCATGCACGTTACAATTAACTATCAGTTTTGCGTCGGATTCGAAAATGTAGACTCAACGGAGAACGACCATAAGGTTCCTGAGGCAGCAATATCCCCTTGGAGACAAATCGGCTGGAGGACGATGTATTGATTCTCGACGCAATTTGAGTGTTCCATCGTCATTATTAGGCCATGAACGTTACAATTAACCATCAGTTTTGCGTCGGATTCGAAAATCTAGACTCACAGGCAGCAATATCCGATTGGAGTCAAGTCGGCTTGAGGACGATGTATTGAATCTCGACACAATTTGAGTGTTCCATCGTCATTAGGAAGCCCTGAACGTTACAATTAACTATCAGTTATGCCTCGGATTCGAAAATCTAGACACAGGAGAACGACCATATGGTGCCCGACGCAGCAATCTACCCAGGAGACAAGTCGGCTGGAGGACGATCTATTGAATCTCGACGCAATTTGAGTGTTCCATCGTCATTAGGAGGCCCTGAACGTTACAATTAATTACCAGTTTTGCGTCGGATTCGAAAATGCAGACTCAGAGGTGAACGACCATAAGCTGCCCGAGGCAGCAATAGACCCTCGGAGACAAGTCGCCTGGAGGACGATGTATTGAATCTCGACGCAATTTGAGTGTTCCATCGTCATTAGGAGGCCCTGAACGTTACAATTAACTATCAGTTTCGCGTCGGATTCGAAAATCTAGACTCACAGGAGCGCGACCATAAGGTGCCAGAGGCAGCAATAGACGCTTGGAGACAAGTCGGCTGGAGGACGATAAATTGAATCTCGACACAATTTGAGTATTCCATCGTCATTAGGAGGCCATGAACGGTACAATTAACCATGGGTTTTGCGTCGGAGTCGAAAATCTAGACTCACAGGGGAACGACCATAAGGTGCCCGAGTCAGCAATATCGCCTTGGAGACAAATCGGCTGGAGGACTTTGTATTGATTCTCGACGCAATTTGAGTGTTCCATCGTCATTAGGAAGCTCTGAACGTTATAATTAACTACCAGTTTTGCGTCGGATTCGAAAATGTAGACTCAGAGGAGAACGACCATAAGGTGCCCGAGGCAGCAATAGACCCTCGGAGACAAGTCGCCTGGAGGACGTTGTATTGAATATCGCCGCAATTTCAGTGTTTCATCGTCATTAGGAGGCCCTGACCGTTACAATTAACTATCAGTTATGCCTCGGATTCGAAAATCTAGACACAGGAGAACGACCATATGGTGCCCGACACAGCAAACTACCCAGGAGACAAGTCGGCTGGAGGACGATCTATTGAATCTCGACGCATTTTGAGCGTCCCATTGTCATTAGGAGGTCCTGAACGTTACAATTAACTATCAGCTTTGCGTCGGATTCGAAAATCTAGACTCACAGGAGAACGACCTTAAGGTGCCCGAGGCGGTAATAGACCCTTGGAGACAAGTGGGCTGGAGGCCGATGTATTGAATATCGCCGCAATTTCAGTGTTTCATCGTCATTAGGAGGCCCGGAAAGTTACAATTAACTATCAGTTATGCCTCAGATTCGAAAATCTAGACACAGGAGAACGACCATATTGTGCCCGACGCAGCAATCTATCCAGGAGACAAGTCGGCTGGAGGACGATCTATTGAATCTCGACGCATTTTGAGCGTCCCATCGTCATTAGGAGGTCCTGAACGTTGCAATTAATTATCAGTTTTGCGTCGGATTCGATAATCTAGACTCACAGGAGCCCGAGGCAGTAATAAGCCCTTGGAGACAAGTCTGCTGGAGGACGATGTTTTGAATGTCGACGCAATTTGAGTGTTCCATCGTCATGTGGGGGCCGTGAATGTTACAATTAACTATAAGTTTCGCGTCGGATTCGAAAATCTAGACTCACAGGAGACGGATCATTTGGTGCCCGCGGCAGCAATATCCCCTTGGAGACAAGTCGCCTGGAGGACGATGTAGTGAATCTCGACGCAATTTGAGTGTTCCATCGTCGTTAGGAGGTCCTGAACGTTACAATTAACTATCAGTTTGGCGTCGGATTCGAAAATCTAGACTCACAGGAGAACGACCAAAGGGTGCCCGAGGCAGCAATAGACCCTTGGAGACAAGTCGGCTGGAGGCCGATTTATTGAATCTCGACGCAATTTGAGTGTTCCATCGTCATTGTGAGGCCCTTAACGTTACAATTAACTATCAGTTTTGCGTCGGATTCGAAAATCTAGACACACAGGAGAACGACCATAAGCTGCCCGAGGCAGGAATATCCCCTAGGAGACAAGTCGGCTGGAGGACGATGTATTGAATCTCGACGCAATTTGAGTGTTCCATCGTCATTAGGAGGCCCTGAACGTTACAATTAACTATCAGTTTGCGTCGGATTCGAAAATGTAGACCCACAGGAGAACGACTTTTAGGTGCCCGAGGCAGAAATATCCCCTTGGAGACAAGTCGGCTGGAGGACGATGTATTGAATCTCGACGCAATTTGAGTGTTCCATCGTCATTAGGAGGCCCTGAACGTTACAATTAACCATCAATTTCGCGTCGGATTCGAAAATCTAGACTCACAGGCAGCAATAGACCCTCGGAATTAAGTCGCCTGGAGGACGATGTATTGAATCTCGACGCAATTTGAGTGTTCCATCGTCATTAGGAGGCCCTGAACGTTACAATTAACTATCAGTTTCGCGTCGGATACGAAAATGCAGACTCTGAGGAGAGCGACCATAAGCTGCCCGAGGCAGGAATATCCCCTAGGAGACAAGTCGGCTGGAGGACGATGTATTGAATCTCGACGCAATTTGAGTGTTCCATCGTCATTAGGAGGCCCTGAACGTTACAATTAACTATCAGTTTGCGTCGGATTCGAAAATGTAGACCCACAGGAGAACGACTTTTAGGTGCCCGAGGCAGAAATATCCCCTTGGAGACAAGTCGCCTGGAGGACGATGTAGTGAATCTCGACGCAATTTGAGTGTTCCATCGTCGTTAGGAGGTCCTGAACGTTACAATTAACTACCAGTTTTGCGTCGGATTCGAAAATGCAGACTCTGAGGAGAACGACCATAAGCTGCCCGAGGCAGCAATAGACCCTCGCAAACAAGTAGCCTGGAGGACGATGTATTGAATCTCGACGCAATTTGAGTGTTCCATCGTCGTTAGGAGGCCCTGAACGTTACAATTAACTATCAGTCTCGCGTCGGATACGAAAATCTAGACTCACACTAGCACGACCATAAGGAGCCAGAGGCAGCAATAGATGCTTGGAGACAAGTCGGCTGGAGGACGATGTATTGAATCTCGACCCAATTTCAGTGTTCCATCGGCATTAGGAGGTCCTGAACGTTACAAGTAACTATCAATTTCGCGTTACATTCGAAAATCTAGACTCACAGGAGCACGACCATAAGGTGCCAGAGGGAGCAATAGACGCTTGGAGACAAGTCGGCTGGATGACGATATATTGAATCTCGACACAATTTGAGTGTTCCATCGTCTTTAGGAGGCCATGAACGTTACAATTAACCATGAGTTTTGCGTCGGATTCGAAAATCTTGATTCACAGGAGAACGACCATAAGGTGCCCGAGGCAGCAATATCCCCTTGGAGACAAGTCGGCTGGAAGACGATGTATTGATTCTCGACGTAATTTGAGTGTTCCTTCGTCATTAGGAGGCCATGAACGTTACAATTAACCATCACTTTCCCGTCGGATTCGAAAATCTAGACTCACAGGCAGCAATAGACCCTCGGAATTAAGTCGCCTGGAGGACGATGTATTGAATCTCGACGCAATTTGAGTGTTCCATCGTCATTAGGAGGCCCTGAACGTTACAATTAACTATCAGTTTCGCGTCGGATACGAAAATCTAGACTCACAGGAGCACGACCATAAGGAGCCAGAGGCAGCAATAGATGCTTGGAGACAAGTCGGCTGGAGGACGATAAATTGAATCTCGACACAATTTGAGTGTTCGATCGTCATTAGGAGGCCATGAACGGTACAATTAACAATGGGTTTTGCGTCGGAGTCGAAAATCTAGACTCACAGGGGAACGACCAGAAGGTGCCCGAGGCAGCAATATCTCCTTGGGAACAAGTCGGCTGGAGGACGATGTATTGAATCTCGACTCAATTTGAGTGTTCCATCGTCATTAGGAGGCCCTGAACGTTACAAATAGCTATCAGTTTCGCGTCGGATTCGAAAATCTAGACTCACAGGAGCACGGCCATATGGTGCCAGAGGCAGCAATATCCCCTTGGAGACAAGTCGGCTGGAGGACGATGTATTGATTCTCGACGCAATTAGTGTGTGCCATCGTCATCAGGAGGCCATGAACGTTACAATTAACCATCACTTTAACGTCGGATTCGAAAATCTCAACACACAGGCAGCAATAGAACCTCGGAAACAAGACGCCTGGAGGACGATGAATTGAATCTCGACGCATTTTGAGCGTCCCATCGTCATTAGGAGGTTCAGAACGTTACAATTAACTATCAGTTTTGCGTCGGACTCGAAAATCTAGACTCACAGGAGAACGACCACAAGGTGCCCGAGGCAGCAATAGACCCTTGGAGACAAGTCGACTGGAGGCCGATGTATTGAATCTCGACGCTATTTGAGTGTTCCATCGTCATTAGGAGGCCCTGAACGTTACAATTAATTATCAGTTTTGCGTCGGATTCCAAAATCTAGACTCACAAGAGAACGACCTTAAGGTGCCCGAGGCAGCAATAGACTCTTTTTAAACAAGTCTACTGAAGGACGATTAATTGAATATCGACGCAATTTCAGTGTTCCATCTTCATTAGGAGGCCCTGAACGTTACAATTAACTATCAGTTTTGCGTCGGATTCGATAAACTGGACTCACAGGATCCCGAAGCAGTAATAGACCATTGGAGACAAGTCGGCTGGAGGACGATGTTTTGAATGTCGACGCAATTTGAGTGTTCCATCGTCATGAGGAGGCCCTGAACGTTACAATTAACTATCAGTTTCGCGTCGGACTCGAAAATCTAGACTCATAGGAGCACGACCATAAGGTTCCAGAGGCAGCAATAGACGCTTGTAGACAAGTCGGCTGGAGGACGATATATTGAATCTCGATGTAATTTGAGTAATCCATCGTCGTTAGGAGGCCATGCACGTTACAATTAACTATCAGTTTTGCGTCGGATTCGAAAATGTAGACTCAACGGAGAACGACCATAAGGTTCCCGAGGCAGCAATATCCCCTTGGAGACAAATCGGCTGGAGGACGATGTATTGATTCTCGACGCAATTTGAGTGTTCCATCGTCATTATTAGGCCATGAACGTTACAATTAACCATCAGTTTTGCGTCGGATTCGAAAATCTAGACTCACAGGCAGCAATATCCGATTGGAGTCAAGTCGGCTTGAGGACGATGTATTGAATCTCGACACAATTTGAGTGTTCCATCGTCATTAGGAAGCCCTGAACGTTACAATTAACTATCAGTTATGCCTCGGATTCGAAAATCTAGACACAGGAGAACGACCATATGGTGCCCGACGCAGCAATCTACCCAGGAGACAAGTCGGCTGGAGGACGATCTATTGAATCTCGACGCAATTTGAGTGTTCCATCGTCATTAGGAGGCCCTGAACGTTACAATTAATTACCAGTTTTGCGTCGGATTCGAAAATGCAGACTCAGAGGTGAACGACCATAAGCTGCCCGAGGCAGCAATAGACCCTCGCAAACAAGTCGCCTGGAGGACGATGTAATACATCTCGACGCAATTTGACTGTTCCATCGTCATTAGGAGGCCCTGAACGTTACAAGTAACTATCAGTTTCGCATTAGATTCGAAAATCTAGACTCACAGGAGCACGACCATAAGGTGCCAGAGGCAGCAATAGACGCTTGGAGACAAGTCGGCAGGATGACGATATATTGAATCTCGACACAATTTGAGTGTTCCATCGTCATTAGGAGGCCATGAACGGTACAATTAACCATGGGTTTTGCGTCGGATTCGAAAATCTAGACTCGCAGGCAGCAATATCCCCTTGGAGTCAAGTCGGCTTGAGGACGATGTATTGAATGTCGACGCAATGTAAGTGTTCCATCGTCATTAGGAAGCCCTGAACGTTACAATTAACTACCAGTTTAGCGTCGGATTCGAAAATGTAGACTCAGAGGAGAACGACCATAAGGTGCCCGAGGCAGCAATAGACCCTCGGAGACAATTCGCCTGGAGGACGATGTATTGAATCTCGACGCAATTTGAGTGTTCCATCGTCATTAGGAGGCCCTGAATGTTACAATTAACTATCAGTTTTGCCTCGCATTCAAAAATCTAGACTCACACGAGAACGACAATATGGTGCCCGCCGAAGCAATCTACCCTGGAGACAAGTCGGCTGGAGGACGATCTATTGAATCTCGACGCATTTTGAGCGTCCAATCGTCATTAGGAGGTCCTGAACGTTACAATTAACTATCAGTTTTGCGTCGGATTCGAAAATCTAGACTCACAGGAGAACAACCACAAGGTGCCCGAGGCAGCAATTGACCCTTGGAGACAAGTCGGCTGGAGGCCGATGTATTGAATATCGACGCAATTTGAGTGTTCCCTCGTCATTAGGAGGCCCTGAACGTTACAATTAACTATCAGTTTTGCGTCGGATTCGAAAATCTAGACTCACAGGAGACGGTCCATTTGGTGCAAGAGGCAGCAATGTCCCCTTGAAGACAAGTCGCCTGGAGGACGATGTATTGAATCTCGACGCAATTTGAGTGTTCCATCGTCATTAGGAGCCCCTGAACGTTACAAGTAACTATCACTTTTGAGTCGGATTCGAAAATGTAGACTCAGAGGGGAACGACCATAAGGTGCCCGAGGCAGCAATAGACCCTTGGAGACAAGTCGGCTGAAGGACGATGAATTGAACTCGACGCAATTTGAGTGTTCCATCGTCATTAGGAGGCCCTGAACGTACAATAAACTATCAGTTTCGCTTCGGATTCGAAAATCTACACTTACAGGAGACAGACCATATGGTGCCAGAGGCAGCAATATCCCCTTGGAGAGAAGTCTACTGGAGGACGATGTATCGAATATCGACGCAATTTGAGTGTTCCATCGTCATTAGGAGGCCATAAACGTTACAATTGACCATCAGCTTTGCGTCGGATTCGAAAATCTAGACTCGCAGGAGAACGACCAGAAGGTGCCCGAGGCAGCAATATCCCTTTGGGAACAAGTCGGCTGGAGGACGATGTATTGAATCTCGACTCAATTTGAGTGTTCCATCGTCATTAGGAGGCCCTGAACGTTACAATTAGCTATCAGTTTTGCGTCGGATTCGAAAATCAAGACTCACAAGAGAACGACCTTAAGGTGCCCGAGGCAGACATATGGCCCTTGGAAACAAGTTTACTGTAGGACGATGAATTGAATCTCGACGCAATTTCAGTGTTCCATCTTCATTAGGAGGCCATGAACGTTACAATTAACCATCACTTTCGCGTCGGATTCGAAAATCTAGACTCACAGGCAGCAATAGACCCTCGGAAACAAGTCGCCTGGAGGACGATGTATTGAATCTCGACGCAATTTGAGTGTTCCATCGTCATTAGGAGGCCCTGAACGTTACAATTAACTATCAGTTTCGCGTCGGATACGAAAATCTAGACTCACAGGAGCACGACCATAAGGAGCCAGAGGCAGCAATAGACGCTTGGAGACAAGTCGGCTGGAGGACGATAAATTGAATCTCGACACAATTTGAGTGTTCCATCGTCATTAGGAGGCCATGAACGGTACAATTAACCATGGGTTTTGCGTCGGAGTCGAAAATCTAGACTCACAGGGGAACGACCATAAGGTGCCCGAGGCAGCAATATCCTCTTGGAGACAAATCGGCTGGAGGACTTTGTATTGATTCTCGACGCAATTTGAGTGTTCCATCGTCATTAGGAGGCCATGAACGTTACAATTAACCATCAGTTTAGCGTCGGATTCGAAAATCTAGACTCGCAGGCAGCAATATCCCCTTGGAGTCAAGTCGGCTTGAGGTCGATGTATTGAATGTCGACGCAATGTAAGTGTTCCATCGTCATTAGGAAGCCCTGAACGTTACAATTAACTACCAGTTTAGCGTCGGATTCGAAAATGTAGACTCAGAGGAGAACGACCATAAGGTGCCCGAGGCAGCAATAGACCCTCGGAGACAAGTCGCCTGGAGGACGATGTATTGAATCTCGACGCAATTTGAGTGTTCCATCGTCATTAGGAGGCCCTGAATGTTACAATTAACTATCAGTTTTGCCTCGCATTCAAAAATCTAGACTCACAGGAGAACGACAATATGGTGCCCGGCGAAGCAATCTATCCTGGAGCCAAGTCGGCTGGAGGACGATCTATTGAATCTCGACGCATTTTGAGCGTCCAATCGTCATTAGGAGGTCCTGAACGTTACAATTAACTATCAGTTTTGCGTCGGATTCGAAAATCTAGACTCACAGGAGAACAACCACAAGGTGCCCGAGGCAGCAATTGACCCTTGGAGACAAGTCGGCTGGAGGCCGATGTATTGAATCTCGACGCAATTTGAGTGTTCCCTCGTCATTAGGAGGCCCTGAACGTTACAATTAACTATCAGTTTTGCGTCGGATTCGAAAATCTAGACTCGCAAGAGAACGACCTTAAGGGGCCCGAGGCAGCAATAGACCCTTGGAGACAAGTCGGCAGGAGGACGATGTTTTGAATGTCGACGCAATTTGAGTGTTCCATCGTCATGAGGAGGCCCTGAATGTAACAATTAACTATCAGTTTCGCGTCGGATCGAAAATCTAGACTCACAGGAGACGGACCTTTTGGTGCAAGAGGCAGCAATGTCCCCTTGAAGACAAGTCGCCTGGAGGACGATGTATTGAATCTCGACGCAATTTGAGTGTTCCATCGTTATTAGGAGCCCCTGAACGTTACAAGTAACTATCACTTTTAAGTCGGATTCGAAAATGTAGACTCAGAGGGGAACGACCATAAGGTGCCCCAGGCAGCAATAGACCCTTGGTGACAAGTCGGCTGAAGGACGATGAATTGAACTCGACGCAATTTGAGTGTTCCATCGTCATTAGGAGGCCCTGAACGTACAATTAACTATCAGTTTTGCGTCGGATTCGGTGATCTAGACTCACAGGAGAACGACCATAATGTGCTGGAGGCAGCAATAGACCCTTGGAGACAAGTCGGCTGGAGGACGATGTATTGAATCTCGACGCAATTTGAGTGTTCCGTCGTCATTAGGAGGCCCTGAACGTTACAATTAAATATCAGTTTCGCTTCGGATTCGAAAATCTATACTTACAGGAGACAGACCATATGGTGCCAGAGGCAGCAATATCCCCTTGGAGAGAAGTCTACTGGGGAACGATGTATCGAATCTCGACGCAATTTGAGTGTTCCATCGTCATTAGGAGGCCATAAACGTTACAATTGACCATCAGCTTTGCGTCGGATTCGAAAATCTAGACTCGCAGGAGAACGACCAGAAGGTGCCCGAGGCAGCAATATCCCTTTGGGAACAAGTCGGCTGGAGGACGATGTATTGAATCTCGACTCAATTTGAGTGTTCCATCGTCATTAGGAGGCCCTGAACGTCACAATTAGCTATCAGTTTTGCGTCGGATTCGAAAATCTAGACTCACAAGAGAACGACCTTAAGGTGCCCGAGGCAGACATATGGCCCTTGGAAACAAGTTTACTGAAGGACGATGAATTGAATCTCGACGCAATTTCAGTGTTCCATCTTCATTAGGAGGCCATGAACGTTACAATTAACCATCACTTTCGCGTCGGATTCGAAAATCTAGACTCACAGGCAGCAATAGACCCTCGGAAACAAGTCGCCTGGAGGACGATGTATTGAATCTCGACGCAATTTGAGTGTTCCATCGTCATTAGGAGGCCCTGAACGTTACAATTAACTATCAGTTTCGCGTCGGATACGAAAATCTAGACTCACAGGAGCACGACCATAAGGAGCCAGAGGCAGCAATAGACGCTTGGAGACAAGTCGGCTGGAGGACGATAAATTGAATCTCGACACAATTTGAGTGTTCCATCGTCATTAGGAGGCCATGAACGGTACAATTAACCATGGGTTTTGCGTCGGAGTCGAAAATCTAGACTCACAGGGGAACGACCATAAGGTGCCCGAGGCAGCAATATCCTCTTGGAGACAAATCGGCTGGAGGACTTTGTATTGATTCTCGACGCAATCTGAGTGTTCCATCGTCATTAGGAGGCCATGAACGTTACAATTAACCGTCAGTTTAGCGTCGGATTCGAAAATCTAGACTCGCAGGCAGCAATATCCCCTTGGAGTCAAGTCGGCTTGAGGACGATGTATTGAATGTTGACGCAATGTAAGTGTTCCATCGTTGTTAGGAAGCCCTGAACGTTACAATTAACTACCAGTTTAGCGTCGGATTCGAAAATGTAGACTCAGAGGAGAACGACCATAAGGTGCCCGAGGCATTAATAGACCCTCGGAGACAAGTCGCCTGGAGGACGATGTATTGAATCTCGACGCAATTTGAGTGTTCCATCGTCATTAGGAGGCCCTGAATGTTACAATTAACTATCAGTTTTGCCTCGCATTCAAAAATCTAGACTCACAGGAGAACGACAATATGGTGCCCGGCGAAGCAATCTACCCTGGAGACAAGTCGGCTGGAGGACGATCTATTGAATCTCGACGCATTTTGAGCGTCCCATCGTCATTAGGAGGTCCTAAACGTTACAATTAACTACCAGTTTTGCGTCGGATTTGAAAATCTAGACTCACAAGAGAAAGACCTTAAGGGGCCCGAGGCAGCAATAGACCCTTGGAGACAAGTCGGCAGGAGGACGTTGTTTTGAATGTCGACGCAATTTGAGTGTTCCATCGTCATGAGGAGGCCCTGAATGTAAAAATTAACTATCAGTTTCGCTTCGGATTCGAAAATCTAGACTCACAGGAGACGGACCATATGGTGCAAGAGGCAGCAATGTCCCCTTGAAGACAAGTCGCCTGGAGGACGATGTATCGAATCTCGACGCAATTTGAGTGTTCCATCGTCATTAGGAATCCATAAACGTTACAATTGACCATCAGCTTTGCGTCGGATTCGAAAATCTAGACTCGCAGGAGAACGACCAGAAGGTGCCCGAGGCAGCAATATCCCCTTGGGAACAAGTCGGCTGGAGGACGATGTATTGAATCTCGACTCAATTTGAGTGTTCCATCGTCATTAGGAGGCCCTGAACGTTATAATTAGCTATCAGTTTTGCGTCGGATTCGAAAATCTAGACTCACAAGAGAGCGAGCTTAAGGTGCCCGAGGCAGCAATAGACCCTTGGAAACAAATCTACTGAAGGACGATGAATTGAATCTCCACGCAATTTCAGTGTTCCATCTTCATTAGGAGGCCATGAACGTTACAATTAACCATCACTTTCGCGTCGGATTCCAAAATCTAGACTCACAGGCAGCAATAGACCCTCGGAAACAAGTCGCCTGGAGGACGATGTATTGAATCTCGACGCACTTTAAGCGTCCCATCGTCATTAGGAGGTCCTGAACGTTACAATTAACTATCAGTTTAGCGTCGGATTCGAAAATCTAGATTCACAGGAGAACGACCACAAGGTGCCCGAGGCAGCAATAGACCCTTGGAGACAAGTGGGCTGGAGGCCGATGTATTGACTCTCGACGCAATTTGAGTGTTCCATCGTAAGATACTAGGATCTGAACGTTACAATTAACTATCAGTTTTGCGTCGGATTCGAAAATCTAGACTCACAGGAAAACGACCATAAGGTGCCCGAGGCAGCAATATCCCCTTGGAGACAAGTCGGCTGGAAGACGATGTATTGATTCTCGACGCAATTTGAGTGTTCCATCGTCATTAGGAGGCCATGAACGTTACAATTAACCATCACTTTCGCGTCGGATTTGAAAATCTAGACTCACAGGCAGCAATAGACCCTCGGAAACAAGTCGCCTGAAGGACGATGTATTGAATCTAGACGCAATTTGAGTGTTCCATCGTCATTAGGAGGCCCTGAACGTTACAATTAACTATCAGTTTCACGTCGGATTCGAAAATCTAGACTCACAGGAGCACGACCATAAGGTTCCAGAGGCAGCAATAGACGCTTGGAGACAATTCGGCTGGAGGACAATATATTGAATCTCGATGTAATTTGAGTAATCCATCGTCGTTAGGTGGCCATGAACGTTACAATTAACTATCAGTTTTGCGCCGGATTCGAAAATGTAGACTCAACGGAGAACGACCATAAGGTTCCCGAGGCAGCAATATCCCCTTGGAGACAATTCGGCTGGAGGACGATGTATTGAATCTCGACGCAATTTGAGTGTTCCATCGTCATGAGGAGGCCCTGAATGTAACAATTAACTATCAGTTTCGCTTCGGATTCGAAAATCTAGACTCACAGGAGACGGACCATATGGTGCAAGAGGCAGCAATGTCCCCTTGAAGACAAGTCGCTTGGAGGACGATGTATTGAATCTCGACGCAATTTGAGTGTTCCATCGTCATTAGGAGGCCCTGAACGTACAATTAACTATCAGTTCTGCGTCGGATTCGGTGATCTAGACTCACAGGAGAACGACCATAAGGTGCTGGAGGCAGCAATAGACCCTTGGAGACAAGTCGGCTGGAGCACGATGTATTGAATCTCGACGCAATTTGAGTGTTCCGTCGTCATTAGGAGGCCCTGAACGTTACAATTAAATATCAGTTTCGCTTCGGATTCGAAAATCTAGACTCACAAGAGAACGACCTTAAGGTGCCCGAGGCAGCAATAGACCCTTGGAAACAAGTCTACTGAAGGACGATGAATTGAATCTAGACGCAATTTCAGTGTTCCATCTTCATTAGGAGGCCATGAACGTTACAATTAACCATCACTTTCGCGTCGGATTCGAAAATCTAGACTCACAGGCAGCAATAGATCCTCGGAAACAAGTCGCCTGGAGGACGATGTATTGAATCTCGACGCAATTTGAGTGTTCCATCGTCATTAGGAGGTCCTTAACGTTACAATTAACTATCAGTTTCGCTCCGGATTCGAAAATCTAGACTCACAGGAGCACGACCATAAGGTTCCAGAGGCAGCAATAGACGCTTGGAGACAAGTCGGCTGGAGGACGGTATATTGAGTCTCGATGTAATTTGAGTAATCCATCGTCGTTAGGAGGCCATGAACGTTAAAATTAACTATCAGTTTTGCGTCGGATTCGAAAATGTAGACTCAACGGAGAACGACCATAAGGTTCCCGAGGCAGCAATATCCTATTTGGAGCCAAATCGGCTGGAGGACGATGTATTGATTCTCGACGCAATTTGAGTGTTCCATCGTCATTATTAGGCCATGAACGTTACAATTAACCATCAGTTTAGCGTCGGATTCGAAAATCTAGACTCACAGGCAGCAATATCCGATTGGAGTCAAGTCGGCTTGAGAACGATGTATTGAATCTCGACACAATTTGAGTGTTCCACCGTCATTAGGAAGCCATGAACGTTACAATTAACTACCAGTTTTGCGTCGGATTCGAAAATGTGGACTCAGAGGAGAACGACCATAAGGTGCCCGAGGCTACAATAGACCCTCGGAGCCAAGTCGTCTGGAGGACGATGTATCGAATCTCGACGCAATTTGAGTGTTCCATCGTCATTAGGAGGCCCTGAACGTTACAATTAACTATCAGTTACTCGCCGGATTCGAAAATCTTGACTCACAGGAGAACGGATACAAGGTGCCCGAGGCAGCAATTGACCCTTGGAGACAAGTCGGCTGAAGGACGATGAATTGAATCTCGACGCAATTTGAGTGTTCCATCTTCATTAGGAGGCCCTGAACGTTACAATTAACTATCAGTTTTGCGTCGGATTCGATAAACTAGACTCACAGGATCCCGAGGCAGTAATAGACCCTTGGAGACAAGTCGGCTGGAGGATGATGATTGAATGTCGACGCAATTTGAGTGTTCCATCGTCATTAGGAGCCCCTGAACGTTACAATAAACTATCAGTTTTGCGTGGGATACGAAAATGTAGACTCAGAAGAGAACGACCATAAGGTGCCCGAGGCAGCAATAGACCCTTGGAGACAAGTCGGCTGAAGGACGATGAATTGAACTCGACGTAATCTGAGTACTCCATCGTCATTAGGAGGCCCTGAACGTTACAATTAACTATCAGTTTTGCGTCGGATTCGGTAATCTAGACTCACAGGAGAACGTCCATAAGGTGCTGGAGGCAGCAATAGACCCTTGGAGACAAATCCGCTGGAGGACGATGTTTTGAATGTCGACGCAATTTGAGTGTTCCATCGTCATGAGGAGGCCCTGAATGTAACAATTAACTATCAGTTTCGCTTCGGATACGAAAATCTAGACTCACAGGAGACGGACCATATGGTGCAAGAGGCAGCAATGTCCCCTTGAAGACAAGTCGCCTGGAGGACGATGTATTGAATCTCGACGCAATTTGAGTGTTCCATCGTCATTAGGAGCCCCTGAACGTTACGATTAACTATCACTTTTGAGTCGGATTCGAAAATGTAGACTCAGAGGGGAACGACCGTAAGGTGCCCGAGGCAGCAAGAGACCCTTGGAGACAAGTCGGCTGAAGGACGATGAATTGAACTCGGCGCAATTTGAGTGTTCCATCGTCATTAGGAGGCCCTGAACGTACAATTAACTATCAGTTTTGCGTCGGATTCGGTGATCTAGACTCACAGGAGAACGACCATAAGGTGCTGGAGGCAGCAATAGACCCTTGGAGACAAATCGGCTGGAGGACGACGTATTGAATCTCGACGCAATTTGAGTGTTCCGTCGTCATTAGGAGGCCCTGAACGTTACAATTAAATATCAGTTTCGCTTCGGATTCGAAAATCTAGACTTGCAGGAGACGGACCATATGGTGCCAGAGGCAGAAATCTACCCTGGAGACAAGTCGGCTGGAGGACGATCTATTGAATCTGGACGCATTTTGAGCGTCCCATCGTCATTAGGAGGTCCTGAACGTTACAGTTAACTATCAGTTACTCGCCGGATTCGAAAATCTAGACTCACAGGAGAACGGATACAAGGTGCCCGAGGCAGCAATAGACCCTTGGAGACAAGTCGGCTGAAGGACGATGAATTGAATCTCGACGCAATTTGAGTGTTCCATCTTCATTAGGAGGCCCTGAACGTTACAATTAACTATCAGTTTTGCGTCGGATTCGATATACTAGACTCACAGGATCCCGAGGCAGTAATAGACCCTTGGTGACAAGTCGGCTGGAGGACGATGATTGAATGTCGACGCAATTTGAGTGTTCCATCGGCATTAGGAGCCCCTGAACGTTACAATAAACTATCAGTTTTGCGTGGGATACGAAAATGTAGACTCAGAAGAGAACGACCATAAGGTGCCCGAGGCAGCAATAGACCCTTGGAGACAAGTCGGCTGAAGGACGATGAATTGAACTCGACGCAATTTGAGTACTCCATCGTCATTAGGAGGCCCTGAACGTTACAATTAACTATCAGTTTTGCGTCGGATTCGGTAATCTAGACTCACACTAGAACGTCCATAAGGTGCTGGAGGCAGCAATAGACCCATGGAGACAATTCCGCTGGAGGACAATTTATTGAATCTCGACGCCATTTGAGTGTTCCATCGTCATTAGGAGGCCATAAACGTTACAATTAACCATCAGTTTTGCGTCGGAGTCGAAAATCTAGACTCACAGGAGAACAATCAGATGGTGCCCGAGGCAGCAATACACCCTTGGAGACAAGTCGGCTGGACGACGATGTATTGATTCTCGACGCAATTTGAGTGTTCCATCGTCATTAGGAGGCCCTGAACGTTACAATTAACTATCAGTTTCGCGTCGGATTCGAAAATCTAGACTCACAGGAGCACGACTATAAGGTTCCAGAGGCAACAATAGACGCTTGGAGACAATTCGGCTGGAGGACAATATATTGAATCTCGATGTAATTTGAGTAATCCATCGTCGTTAGGTGGCCATGAACGTTACAATTAACTATCAGTTTTGCGCCGGATTCGAAAATGTAGACTCAACGGAGAACGACCATAAGGTTCCCGAGGCAGCAATATCCCCTTGGAGACAAATCGGCTGGAGGACGATGTATTGATTCTCGACGCAATTTGAGTGTTCCATCGTCATTATTAGGCCATGAACGTTACAATTAACCATCAGTTTAGCGTCGGATTCGAAAATCTAGACTCACAGGCAGAAATATCCGATTGGAGTCAAGTCTGCTTGAGGACGATGTATTGAATCTCGACGCAATTTGAGTGTTCCATCGTCATTAGGAAGCCCTGAACGTTACAATTAACTACCAGTTTTGCGTCGGATTCGAAAATGTGGACTCATAGGAGAACGACCATAAGGTGCCCGAGGCAACAATAGACCCTCGGAGACAAGTCGTCTGGAGGACGATGTATTGAATCTCGACGCAATTTTAGTGTTCCATCGTCATTAGGAGGCCCTGAACGTTACAATTTACTATCAGTTTTGCCTCGGATTCGAAAATGTTGACTCACAGGAGAACGACCATATTTTGCCCGACGCAGCAATCTACCCTGGAGACAAGTCGGCTGGAGGACGATCTATTGAATCTCGACGCATTTTGAGCGTCCCATCGTCATTAGGAGGTTCTGAACGTTACAATTAACTATCAGTTTCTCGTCGGATTCGAAAATCTAGACTCACAGGAGAACGACCACAAGGTGCCCGAGGCAGCAATAGACCCTTGGAGACAAGTAGGCTGAAGGACGATGAATTGAATTTCGACGCAATTTGAGTGTTCCATCTTCATTAGGAGGCCCTGAACGTTACAATTAACTATCAGTTTTGCGTCGGATTCGATAAACTAGACTCACAGGATCCCGAGGCAGTAATAGACCCTTGGAGACAAGTCGGCTTTAGGACGATGTATTGAATCTCGACGCCATTTGAGTGTTCCATCGTCATAAGGAGGCCCTGAACGTGACAATTAAATATCAGTTTCGCGTCGGATTCGAAAATCTAGACTCACAGGAGACGGACCATATGGTGCCAGAGGCAGCAATATCCCCTTGGAGAGAAGTCTGCTGGAGGACGATGTATCGAATCTCGACGCAATTTGAGTGTTCCATCGTCATTAGGAGGCCCTGAACGTTACAATTAGCTACCAGTTTTGCGTCGGATAAGAAAATGTAGACTCAGAGGAGAACGACCATGAGGTGACCGAGGCAGCAATAGACCCTTGGAGACAAGTCGGCTCGAGGACGATGTATTGAATCTCGACGCAATTTCAGTGTTCCATCGTCATTAGGAGGCCATAAACGTTACAATTAACCAATCCTTTTGCGTCGGATTCGAATATCTAGACTCACAGGAGAACGATCAGAAGGTGCCCGAGGCAGCAATATCCCCTTGGAGACAAGTCGGCTGGAGGACGATGTATTGATTCTCGACGCAATTTGAGTGTTCCATCGTCATTAGGAGGCCCTGAACGTCACAATTAACTATCAGTTTTGCGTCGGATTTGAAAATGTAGACTCACAGGAGAACGACCTTAAGGTGCCTGAGGCAGCAATATCCCCTTGGAGACAAGTCGGCTGGAGGACGATGTATTGATTCTCGACGCAATTTGTTTGTTCCATCGTCAATAGGAGGCCATGAACGTTACAATTAACCATCACTTTTGCGTCGGATTCGAAAATCTAGACACACAGGCATTAATAGAACCTCGGAAACAAGACGCCTGGAGGACGATGTATTGAATCTCGACGCTCTTTGAGCGTCCCATCGTCATTAGGAGGTCCTGAACATTACAATTAACTATCAGTTTTGCGACGGATTCGAAAATCTAGACTCACAGGAGAACGACCACAAGGTGCCCGAGGCAGCAATAGACCCTTGGAGACAAGTCGGCTGGTGGCCGATGTATTGAATCTCGACGCAATTTGAGTGTTCGCTCGTCATTAGGAGGCCCTGCGCGTTACAATTAACTATCAGTTTTGCGTCGGATTCGAAAATCTAGACCCACAAGAGAACGACCTTAAGGTTCCCGAGGCAGCAATAGACCCTTGGAAACAAGTCTACTGAAGGAAGATGAATTGAATCTCGACGCAATTTCAGTGTTCCATCGTCATTAGGATGCCCTGAACGTTACAATTAAATATCAGTTTCGCGTCGGATTCGAAAATCTAGACTCACAGGAGACGGACCATATGGTGCCAGAGGCAGCAATATCCCCTTGGAGAGAAGTCTGCTGGAGGACGATGTATCGAATCTCGTCGGAATTTGAGTGCTTCATCGTCATTAGGAGGCCCTTAACGTTACAATTAACTATCAGTTTTGCGTCGGATTCGATAATCTAGACTCACAGGAGCCCGAGGCCATAATAGACCCTTGGAGACAAGTCGGCTGGAGAACGATGTTTTGAATGTCGACGCAATTTGAGTGTTCCATCGTCATGAGGAGGCCCTGAACGTTACAATTAACTACCAGTTTTGCGTCGGATTCGTAAGTGTAGACTCAGAGGAGAACAACCATAAGGTGCCAGAGGCAGCAATAAACCCTTGGAGACAAGTCGGCTCGAGGACGATATATTGAATCTCGACGCAATTTGAGTGTTCCATCGTCATTAGGAGGCCATAACCGTTACAATTAACCATCAGTTTTGCGTCGGATTCGAAAATCTAGACTCACAGGAGAACGACCAAAAGGTGCCCGAGGCAGCAATATCCCCTTGGGAACAAGCCGGCTGGTGGACGATGTATTGATTCTCGACGCAATTTGAGTGTTCCATCGTCATTAGGAGGCCATGAACATTTTGCGTCGGATTCGAATATCTAGACTCACAAGCAGCAATATCCCCTTGGAGACAAGTCGGCTTGAGGACGATGTATTGAATCTCGACGCAATTTGAGTGTTCCATCGTCATTAGAAGGCCCTGAACGTTACAATTAACTATCAGTTTTGCGTCGGATTCGAAAATGTAGAATCACAGGAGAACGACCATAAGGTGCCCGAGGCAGCAATATCCCCTTGGAGACAAGTCGGCTGTAGGAAGATGTATTGATTCTCGACGCAATTTGAGTGTTCCATCGTCATTAGGAGGCCATGAACGTTTTGCATCGGTCTCGAAAATCTAGACTCACAGGCAGCAATATCACCTTGGAGACAAGTCGGCTTGAGGACGATGTATTGAATCTCGACGCAATTTGAGTGTTCCGTCGTCATTAGGAGGCCCTGAACGTTATCATTAACTATCAGTTTTGCGTCGGATTCGAAAATGAAGACTCACAGGAGAACGACCTTAAGGTGCCCGAGGCAGCAATAACCCCTTGGAGACAAGTCGGCTGGAGGACGATGTATTGAATCTCGACGCAATTTGAGTATTCCATTGTCATTAGGAGGCCCTGAACGTTACAATTAACTACCAGTTTTGCGTCGGATTCGAAAATGTAGACTCAGAGGAGAACGACCATAAGGAGCCCCAAGCAGCAATAGACCCTCGCAAACAAGTCGCCTGGAGGACGATGTATTGAATTTCGATGGAATTAGAGTGTTCCATCGCAATTAGGAGGCCCTGAACGTTGTAATTAACTATCAGTTTTCCGTCGGATTCGAAAATCTAGACTTACAGGAGAACGACCATATGGTGCCCGACGCAGCAATCTACCCTGGAGACAAGTCGGCTGGAGGACGATCTATTGAATCTCGACGCATTTTGAGCGTCCCATGGACATTGGGAGGTCCTGAACGTTACAATTAACTATCAGTTTTGCGTCGGATTCGAAAATCTAGACTCATAGGCAGCAATAGACCCTCGGAAACAAGTCGCCTGGAGGACGATGTATTGAATCTCGAAGGAATTTGAGTGTTCCATCGTCATTAGGAGGCCCTGAACGTTACAATTAACTATCAGTTTTGTGTCGGATTCGAAAATCTAGACTCACAGGCAGAAATAGACCCTCGGAAACAAGTCGCTTGGAGGACGATGTATTGAATCTCGACGCAATTTGAGTGTTCCATCGTCATTAGGAGGCCCTGAACGTTACAATTAACTATCAGTTTCGCGTCCGATCCGAAAATCTAGACTCACAGGAGCACGGCCATAAGGTTCCAGAGGCAGCAATAGACGCTTGGAGACAAGTCGGCTGGAGGACGATCTATTGAATCTCGACGCATTTTGAGCGTCCCATGGTCATTAGGAGGTCCTGAACGTTACAATTAACTATCAGTTTTCCGTCGGATTCGAAAATCTAGACTCATAGGCAGCTATAGACCCTCGGAAACAAGTCGCCTGGAGGACGATGTATTGAATCTCTACGCAATTTGAGTGTTCCATCGCCATTAGGAGGCCCTGAACGTTACAATTAACTATCAGTTTCGCGTCGGATTCGAAAATCTAGACTCACAGGAGCACGACCATAAGGTGCCAGAGGCAGCAATCGACGCTTGGAGACAAGTCGGCTGGAGGACGATATATTGAATCTCGACACATTTTGAGTGTTCCATCGTCATTAGGAGGCCATAAACGTTACAATTAACCATCAGTTTTGCGTCGGATTCGAAAATCTAGACTCACAGGAGAACGACCAGAAGGTGCCCGAGGCAGCAATATCCCCTTGGGAACAAGCCGGCTGGAGGACGATGTATTGATTCTCGACGCAATTTGAGTGTTCCATCGTCATTAGGAGGCCATGAACATTTTGCGTCGGATTCGAAAATCTAGACTCACAAGCAGCAATATCCCCTTGGAGACAAGTCGGCTTGAGGACGATGTATTGAATCTCGACGCAATTTGAGTGTTCCACCGTCATTAGAAGGCCCTGAACGTTACAATTAACTATCAGTTTTGCGTCGGATTCGAAAATGTAGACTCAGAGGAGGGCGACCATAAGGTGCCCGAGGCAGCAATAGACCCTTGTAGACAAGTCGGCTGAAGGACGAAGAATTGAACTCGACGCAATTTGAGTATTCCATCGTCATTAGGAGGCCCTGAACTTTACAATTAACTATCAGTTTTGCGTCGGATTCGGTAATCTAGACTCACAGGAGAACGTCCATAAGGTGCTGGAGGCAGCAATAGACCCTTGGAGACAAATCGGCTGGAGGACGATGTATTGAATCTCTACGCAATTTGAGTGTTCCATCGTCATTAGGAGGCCCTGAACTTTACAATTAACTATCAGTTTTGCGTCGGATTCGGTAATCTTGACTCACAGGAGCCGGACCATATGGTGCCCGAGGCAGCAAATTCCCCGTGGAGACAAATCGCCTGGAGGACGATGTATTGAATCTCGACGCAATTTGAGTGTTCCATCTTCATTAGGAGCCCCTGAACGTTACAATTAACTATCAGTTTTGCGTCGGATTCGGTAATCTAGACTCACCGGAGAACGACCATAAGGTGCTGGGGGCAGCAATAGACCCTTGGAGACAAGCCGGCTGGAGGACGATGAATTGATTCTCGACGCAATTTCAGTGTTCCATCGCCATTAGGAGGCCATGAACGTTTTGCATCGGATTCGAAAATCTAGACTCACAGGCAGCAATATCCCCTTGGAGACAAGTCGGCTTGAGGACGATGTATTGAATCTCGACGCAATTTGAGTGTTCCGTCGTCATTAGGAGGCCCTGAACGTTACCATTAACGATCATTTTTCCGACGGATTCGAAAATGTACACTCGCAGGAGAACGACCTTAAGGTGCCCGAGGCAGCAATAACCCCTTGGAGACAAGACAGCTGGAGGACAATGTATTGAATCTGGACGCAATTTGAGTGTTCCATCGTCATTAGGAGGCCATAAGCGTTACAATTACCCATCAGTTTTGCGTCGAATTCGAAAATGTAGAATCACAGGAGAACGACCATAAGGTGCCCGAGGCAGCAATATCCCCTTGGAGACAAGTCGGCTGGAGGAAGATGTATTGATTCTCGACGCAATTTGAGTGTTCCATCGTCATTAGGAGGCCATGAACGTTTTGCATCGGTCTCGAAAATCTAGACTCACAGGCAGCAATATCACCTTGGAGACAAGTCGGCTTGAGGACGATGTATTGAATCTCGACGCAATTTGAGTGTTCCGTCGTCATTAGGAGGCCCTGAACGTTATCATTAACTATCAGTTTTGCGTCGGATTCGAAAATGAAGACTCACAGGAGAACGACCTTAAGGTGCCCGAGGCAGCAATAACCCCTTGGAGACAAGTCGGCTGGAGGACGATGTATTGAATCTCGACGCAATTTGAGTATTCCATTGTCATTAGGAGGCCCTGAACGTTACAATTAACTACCAGTTTTGCGTCGGATTCGAAAATGTAGACTCAGAGGAGAACGACCATAAGGAGCCCCAAGCAGCAATAGACCCTCGCAAACAAGTCGCCTGGAGGACGATGTATTGAATTTCGATGGAATTAGAGTGTTCCATCGCAATTAGGAGGCCCTGAACGTTGTAATTAACTATCAGTTTTCCGTCGGATTCGAAAATCTAGACTTACAGGAGAACGACCATATGGTGCCCGACGCAGCAATCTACCCTGGAGACAAGTCGGCTGGAGGACGATCTATTGAATCTCGACGCATTTTGAGCGTCCCATGGACATTGGGAGGTCCTGAACGTTACAATTAACTATCAGTTTTGCGTCGGATTCGAAAATCTAGACTCATAGGCAGCAATAGACCCTCGGAAACAAGTCGCCTGGAGGACGATGTATTGAATCTCGAAGGAATTTGAGTGTTCCATCGTCATTAGGAGGCCCTGAACGTTACAATTAACTATCAGTTTTGTGTCGGATTCGAAAATCTAGACTCACAGGCAGAAATAGACCCTCGGAAACAAGTCGCTTGGAGGACGATGTATTGAATCTCGACGCAATTTGAGTGTTCCATCGTCATTAGGAGGCCCTGAACGTTACAATTAACTATCAGTTTCGCGTCCGATCCGAAAATCTAGACTCACAGGAGCACGGCCATAAGGTTCCAGAGGCAGCAATAGACGCTTGGAGACAAGTCGGCTGGAGGACGATCTATTGAATCTCGACGCATTTTGAGCGTCCCATGGTCATTAGGAGGTCCTGAACGTTACAATTAACTATCAGTTTTCCGTCGGATTCGAAAATCTAGACTCATAGGCAGCTATAGACCCTCGGAAACAAGTCGCCTGGAGGCCGATGTATTGAATCTCTACGCAATTTGAGTGTTCCATCGCCATTAGGAGGCCCTGAACGTTACAATTAACTATCAGTTTCGCGTCGGATTCGAAAATCTAGACTCACAGGAGCACGACCATAAGGTGCCAGAGGCAGCAATCGACGCTTGGAGACAAGTCGGCTGGAGGACGATATATTGAATCTCGACACATTTTGAGTGTTCCATCGTCATTAGGAGGCCATAAACGTTACAATTAACCATCAGTTTTGCGTCGGATTCGAAAATCTAGACTCACAGGAGAACGACCAGAAGGTGCCCGAGGCAGCAATATCCCCTTGGGAACAAGCCGGCTGGAGGACGATGTATTGATTCTCGACGCAATTTGAGTGTTCCATCGTCATTAGGAGGCCATGAACATTTTGCGTCGGATTCGAAAATCTAGACTCACAAGCAGCAATATCCCCTTGGAGACAAGTCGGCTTGAGGACGATGTATTGAATCTCGACGCAATTTGAGTGTTCCACCGTCATTAGAAGGCCCTGAACGTTACAATTAACTATCAGTTTTGCGTCGGATTCGAAAATGTAGACTCAGAGGAGGGCGACCATAAGGTGCCCGAGGCAGCAATAGACCCTTGTAGACAAGTCGGCTGAAGGACGAAGAATTGAACTCGACGCAATTTGAGTATTCCATCGTCATTAGGAGGCCCTGAACTTTACAATTAACTATCAGTTTTGCGTCGGATTCGGTAATCTAGACTCACAGGAGAACGTCCATAAGGTGCTGGAGGCAGCAATAGACCCTTGGAGACAAATCGGCTGGAGGACGATGTATTGAATCTCTACGCAATTTGAGTGTTCCATCGTCATTAGGAGGCCCTGAACTTTACAATTAACTATCAGTTTTGCGTCGGATTCGGTAATCTAGACTCACAGGAGCCGGACCATATGGTGCCCGAGGCAGCAAATTCCCCGTGGAGACAAATCGCCTGGAGGACGATGTATTGAATCTCGACGCAATTTGAGTGTTCCATCTTCATTAGGAGCCCCTGAACGTTACAATTAACTATCAGTTTTGCGTCGGATTCGGTAATCTAGACTCACCGGAGAACGACCATAAGGTGCTGGGGGCAGCAATAGACCCTTGGAGACAAGCCGGCTGGAGGACGATGAATTGATTCTCGACGCAATTTCAGTGTTCCATCGCCATTAGGAGGCCATGAACGTTTTGCATCGGATTCGAAAATCTAGACTCACAGGCAGCAATATCCCCTTGGAGACAAGTCGGCTTGAGGACGATGTATTGAATCTCGACGCAATTTGAGTGTTCCGTCGTCATTAGGAGGCCCTGAACGTTACCATTAACGATCATTTTTCCGACGGATTCGAAAATGTACACTCGCAGGAGAACGACCTTAAGGTGCCCGAGGCAGCAATAACCCCTTGGAGACAAGACAGCTGGAGGACAATGTATTGAATCTGGACGCAATTTGAGTGTTCCATCGTCATTAGGAGGCCATAAGCGTTACAATTACCCATCAGTTTTGCGTCGAATTCGAAAATGTAGAATCACAGGAGAACGACCATAAGGTGCCCGAGGCAGCAATATCCCCTTGGAGACAAGTCGGCTGGAGGAAGATGTATTGATTCTCGACGCAATTTGAGTGTTCCATCGTCATTAGGAGGCCATGAACGTTTTGCATCGGTCTCGAAAATCTAGACTCACAGGCAGCAATATCACCTTGGAGACAAGTCGGCTTGAGGACGATGTATTGAATCTCGACGCAATTTGAGTGTTCCGTCGTCATTAGGAGGCCCTGAACGTTATCATTAACTATCAGTTTTGCGTCGGATTTGAAAATGTAGACTCACAGGAGAACGACCTTAAGGTGCCCGAGGCAGAAATAACCCCTTGGAGACAAGTCGGCTGGAGGACGATGTATTGAATCTCGACGCAATTTGAGTATTCAATCGTCATTAGGAGGCCCTGAACGTTACAATTAACTATCAGTTTTGCGTCGGATTCGATAATCTAGACTCACAGGAGGACGACCATAAGGTGCCCGAGGCAGCAATTGACCCTCGGAGACAAGTCGGCAAGAGGAGGATGTATTGAATCTCGACGCAATTTCAGTGTTCCATCGTCATTAGGAGGCCCTGAACGTTGCAATTAACTATCAATTTCGCGTCAGATTCGAAAATCTAAGCTCACAGGAGACGGACCATATGGTGCCCGAGGCAGCAATATCCCGTTGGAGACAAGTCGGCTTGAGGACGATGTATTGAATCTCGACGCAATTTGAGTGTTCCATCGTCATTAGGAGGCCCTGAACGTTACAATTAACTACCAGTTTTGCGTCGGATTCGAAAATGTAGACTCAGAGGAGAACGACCATAAGGAGACCCAAGCAGCAATAGACCCTCGCAAACAAGTCGCCTGGAGGACGATGTATTGAATTTCGATGGAATTTGAGTGTTCCATCGCAGTTAGGAGGCCCTGAACGTTGTAATTAACTATCAGTTTTCCGTCGGATTCGAAAATCTAGACTTACAGGAGAACGACCATATGGTGCCCGACGCAGCAATCTACCCTGGAGACAAGTCGGCTGGAGGACGCTCTATTGAATCTCGACGCATTTTGAGCGTCCCATGGACATTGGGAGGTCCTGAACGTTACAATTAACTATCAGTTTTGCGTCGGATTCGAAAATCTAGACTCATAGGCAGCAATAGACCCTCGGAAACAAGTCGCCTGGAGGACGATGTATTGAGTCTCTACGCAATTTGAGTGTTCCATCGTCATTAGGAGGCCCTGAACGTTACAATTAACTATCAGTTTCGCGTCGGATTCGGAAATCTAGACTCACAGGAGCACGACCATAAGATGCCAGAGGCAGAAATAGACGCTTGGAGACAAGTCGGCTGGAGGACGATATAATGAATCTCGACACAATTTGAGTGTTCCATCGTCATTAGGAGGCCATGAATGTTACAATTAACCATCAGTGTTGCGTCGGATTCGAAAATCTAGACTCACAGGAGAACGACCATAAGGTTCCCGAGGCAGCAATATCCCCTTGGAGACAAATCGGCTGGAGGACGATGTATTGATTCTCGACGCAATTTGAGTGTTCCATCGTCATAAGGAGGCCATGAACGTTACAATTAACCATCAGTTTTGCGTCGGATTCGAAAATCTAGACTCACAGGCAGCAATATCCCCTTGGAGACGGATTGAGGACGATGTATTGAATCTCGACGCAATTTGAGTGTTCCATCGTCATTAGGAGACCCTGAACGTTACAATTAACTATCAGTTTTGCGTCGGATTCGAAAATGTAGTCTCAGAGGAGAACGACCATAAGGAGCACCATGCAGCAATAGAATCTCGCAAACAAGTCGCCTGGAGGACGATGTATTGAATCTCGAAGGAATTTGAGTGTTCCATCGTCATTAGGAGGCCCTGAACGTTACAATTAACTATCAGTTTTGTGTCGGATTCGAAAATCTAGACTCACAGGCAGCAATAGACCCTCGGAAACAAGTCGCTTGGAGGACGATGTATTGAATCTCGACGCAATTTGAGTGTTCCATCGTCATTAGGAGGCCCTGAACGTTACAATTAACTATCAGTTTCGCGTCCGATCCGAAAATCTAGACTCACAGGAGCACGACCATAAGGTTCCAGAGGCAGCAATAGACGCTTGGAGACAAGTCGGCTGGAGGACGATCTATTGAATCTCCACGCAATTTGTGTGTTCCATCGTCATTAGGAGGCCCTGAACGTTACAATTAACTATCAGTTTTGCGTCAGACTCGAAAATGTGGACTCACAGGAGTACGACCTTTAGGTGCCCGAGGCAGCTATATCCGCTTGGAGACAAGTCGGCTGGAGGACGATGTATTGAATCTCGACGCAATTTGAGTATTCAATCGTCATTAGGAGTGCCTGAACGTTACAATTAACTATCAGTTTTGCGTCGGATTCGATAATCTAGACTTACAGGAGGACGACCATAAATTTACTCGAGGCAGCAATAGACCCTTGGAGACAAGTCGGCTGGAGGACGATGTATTGAAACTTGACGCAATTTTAGTGTTCCATCGTCATTAGGAGGCCCTGAACGTTGCAATTAACTATCAATTTCGCGTCGGATTCGAAAATCTAGACTCACAGGAGACTGACCATATGGTGCCCGAGTCAGCGATATGCCCTTGGAGACAAGTCGGCTTGAGGACGATGTATTGAATCTCAACGCAATTTTAGTGTTCCATCGTCATTAGGAGGCCCTGAACGTTACAATTAACTACAAGTTTTGCGTCGGATTCGAAAATGTAGACTCAGAGGAGAACGACCATAAGGAGCACCATGCAGCAATAGAACCTCGCAAACAAGTCGCCTGGAGGACGATGTATTGAATCTCGAAGGAATTTGAGTGTTCCATCGTCATTAGGAGGCCCTGAACGTTACAATTAACTATCAGTTTTGTGTCGGATTCGAAAATCTAGACTCACAGGCAGCAATAGACCCTTGGAATCAAGTCGCTTGGAGGACGATGTATTGAATCTCGACGCAATTTGAGTGTTCCATCGTCATTAGGAGGCCCTGAACGTTACAATTAACTATCAGCTTCGCGTCCGATCCGAAAATCTAGACTCGCAGGAGCACGTCTATAAGGTGCCAGAGGCAGCAATAGACGCTTGGAGACAAGTCGGCTGGAGGACGATATATTGAATCTCGACACAATTTGAGTGTTACATCGTCATTGAGAGGCCCTGAAAGTTACAATTAACTATCAGTTTTGCGTCGGATTCGAAAATTTAGACTCACAGGAGAACGACCTTAAGGTGCCCGAGGCAGCAACATCCCCTTGGAGACAAGTCGGCTGGAGGACGATGTATTGAATCTTGACGCAATTTGAGTGTTCCATCGTCCTTAGGAGGCCCTGAACGGCACAATTAACTATCAGTTTTGCGTTGGATTCGATAATCTAGACTCACAGGAGAACGACCATAAGGTGCCCGATGCAGCAATAGACCCTTGGAGACATGTCGGCTGGAGGACGATGTGTTGAATATCGACGCAATTTGAGTGTTCCATTGTCATTAGGAGGCACTGAACGTTACAATTAAAAATCAGTTTCGCGTCGGATTCGAAAATCTAGACTCACAGGATTCGGGCCATGTGGTGCCAGAGGCAGCAATATGACCTTGGAAACAAGTCGGCTTGAGGACGATCTATCGAATCTCGACGCAATTTGTGTGTTCCATCATCATTAGGAAGCCCTGAACGTTACAATTAACTATCAGTTTTGCGTCGGACTCGAAAATGTGGACTCACAGGAGACGGACCATATGGTGCCCGAGGCAGCAATAGGCCCTTGGAGACAAGTCGGCTGGAGGCCGATGTATTGAATCTCGACGCAATTTGAGTGTTCCATCGTCCTTAGGAGGCCCTGAATATTACAATTAACGATCAGTTTAGCGTCGGATTCGAAAATCTAGACTCACAGGAGCCCGGGGCAGTAATAGACCCTTGGAGACAAGTCGGCTGGAAGACGATGTATTGAATCTCGACGCAATTTGAGTGTTCGCTCGTCATTAGGAGGCCCTGCACGTTACAATTAACTATCAGTTTTGCGTCGGATTCGAAAATCTAGACCCACAAGAGAACGACCTTAAGGTTCCCGAGGCAGCAATAGACCCTTGGAAACAAGTCTACTGAAGGACGAAGAATTGAACTCGACGCAATTTGAGTATTCCATCGTCATTAGGAAGCCCTGAACGTTACAATTAACTACCAGTTTTGCGTCGGATTCGTAAGTGTAGACTCAGAGGAGAACAACCATAAGGTGCCAGAGGCAGCAATAGACCGTTGGAGACAAGTCGGCTCGAGGACGATATATTGAATCTCGACGCAATTTCAGTGTTCCATCGTCAATAGGAGGCCATAAACGTTACAATTAACCATCAGTTTTGCGTCGGATTTGAAAATCTAGACTCACAGGAGAACGACCAGAAGGTGCCCGAGGCAGCAATATCCCCTTGGGAACAAGCCGGCTGGAGGACAATGTATTGATTCTCGACGCAATTTGAGTGTTCCATCGTCATTAGGAGGCCATGAACATTTTGCGTCGGATTCGAAAATCTAGACTCACAAGCAGCAATATCCCCTTGGAGACAAGTCGGCTTGAGGACGATGTATTGAATCTCGACGCAATTTGAGTGTTCCATCGTCATTAGAAGGCCCTGAACGTTACAATTAACTATCAGTTTTGCGTCGGATTCGAAAATTCAGACTCAGAGGAGAACGACCATAAGGTGCCCGAGGCAGCAATAGACCCTTGTAGACAAGTCGGCTGAAGGACGAAGAATTGAACTCGACGCAATTTGAGTATTCCATCGTCATTAGGAGGCCCTGAACTTTACAATTAACTATCAGTTTTGCGTCGGATTCGGTAATCTAGACTCACAGGAGAACGTCCATAAGGTGCTGGAGGCAGCAATAGACCCTTGGAGACAAATCGGCTGGAGGACGATGTATTGAATCTCTACGCAATTTGAGTGTTCCATCGTCATTAGGAGGCCCTGAACTTTACAATTAACTATCAGTTTTGCGTCGGATTCGGTAATCTAGACTCACAGGAGCCGGACCATATGGTGCCCGAGGCAGCAAATTCCCCGTGGAGACAAATCGCCTGGAGGACGATGTATTGAATCTCGACGCAATTTGAGTGTTCCATCTTCATTAGCAGCCCCTGAACGTTACAATTAACTATCAGTTTTGCGTCGGATTCGGTAATCTAGACTCACCGGAGAACGACCATAAGGTGCTGGAGGCAGCAATAGACCCTTGGAGACAAGTCGGCTGGAGGACGATGTATTGATTATCGACGCAATTTCAGTGTTCCATCGCCATTAGGAGGCCATGAACGTTACAATTAACTATCAGTTTTTCGTCGGATTCGAAAATCTAGACTCACAGGAGAACGACCACAAGGTGCCCGAGGCAGCAATAGACCTTTGGAGACAAGTCGGCTGGAGGCCGATGTATTGAATCTCGACGCAATTTGAGTGTTCCATCGTCATTGAGAGGCCCTGAAAGTTACAATTAACTATCAGTTTTGCGTCGGATTCGAAAATCTAGACTCACAGGAGCACGACCATAAGGTTCCAGAGGCAGCAATAGACGCTTGGAGACAAGTCGGCTGGAGGACGATCTATTGAATCTCCACGCAATTTGTGTGTTCCATCGTCATTAGGAGGCCCTGAACGTTACAATTAACTATCAGTTTTGCGTCAGACTCGAAAATGTGGACTCACAGGAGTACGACCTTTAGGTGCCCGAGGCAGCTATATCCGCTTGGAGACAAGTCGGCTGGAGGACGATGTATTGAATCTCGACGCAATTTGAGTATTCAATCGTCATTAGGAGTGCCTGAACGTTACAATTAACTATCAGTTTTGCGTCGGATTCGATAATCTAGACTTACAGGAGGACGACCATAAATTTACTCGAGGCAGCACTAGACCCTTGGAGACAAGTCGGCTGGAGGACGATGTATTGAAACTTGACGCAATTTTAGTGTTCCATCGTCATTAGGAGGCCCTGAACGTTGCAATTAACTATCAATTTCGCGTCGGATTCGAAAATCTAGTCTCACAGGAGACTGACCATATGGTGCCCGACTCAGCGATATGCCCTTGGAGACAAGTCGGCTTGAGGACGATGTATTGAATCTCAACGCAATTTTAGTGTTCCATCGTCATTAGGAGGCCCTGAACGTTACAATTAACTACAAGTTTTGCGTCGGATTCGAAAATGTAGACTCAGAGGAGAACGAACATAAGGAGCACCATGCAGCAATAGAATCTCGCAAACAAGTCGCCTGGAGGACGATGTATTGAGTCTCGAAGGAATTTGAGTGTTCCATCGTCATTAGGAGGCCCTGAACGTTACAATTAACTATCAGTTTTGTGTCGGATTCGAAAATCTAGTCTCACAGGCAGCAATAGACCCTTGGAATCAAGTCGCTTGGAGGACGATGTATTGAATCTCGACGCAATTTGAGTGTTCCATCGTCATTAGGAGGCCCTGAACGTTACAATTAACTATCAGCTTCGCGTCCGATCCGAAAATCTAGACTCGCAGGAGCACGACTATAAGGTGCCAGAGGCAGCAATAGACGCTTGGAGACAAGTCGGCTGGAGGACGATATATTGAATCTCGACACAATTTGAGTGTTACATCGTCATTGAGAGGCCCTGAAAGTTACAATTAACTATCAGTTTTGCGTCGGATTCGAAAATTTAGACTCACAGGAGAACGACCTTAAGGTGCCCGAGGCAGCAATATCCCCTTGGAGACAAGTCGGCTGGAGGACGATGTATTGAATCTTGACGCAATTTGAGTGTTCCATCGTCCTTAGGAGGCCCTGAACGGCACAATTAACTATCAGTTTTGCGTTGGATTCGATAATCTAGACTCACAGGAGAACGACCATAAGGTGCCCGATGCAGCAATAGACCCTTGGAGACATGTCGGCTGGAGGACGATGTGTTGAATATCGACGCAATTTGAGTGTTCCATTGTCATTAGGAGGCACTGAACGTTACAATTAAAAATCAGTTTCGCGTCGGATTCGAAAATCTAGACTCACAGGAGACGGGCCATGTGGTGCCAGAGGCAGCAATATGACCTTGGAAACAAGTCGGCTTGAGGACGATCTATCGAATCTCGACGCAATTTGTGTGTTCCATCATCATTAGGAAGCCCTGAACGTTACAATTAACTATCAGTTTTGCGTCGGACTCGAAAATGTGGACTCACAGGAGACGGACCATATGGTGCCCGAGGCAGCAATAGGCCCTTGGAGACAAGTCGGCTGGAGCCCGATGTATTGAATCTCGACGCAATTTGAGTGTTCCATCGTCCTTAGGAGGCCCTGAATATTACAATTAACGATCAGTTTAGCGTCGGATTCGAAAATCTAGACTCACAGGAGCCCGAGGCAGTAATAGACCCTTGGAGACAAGTCGGCTGGAAGACGATGTATTGAATCTCGACGCAATTTGAGTGTTCGCTCGTCATTAGGAGGCCCTGCACGTTACAATTAACTATCAGTTTTGCGTCGGATTCGAAAATCTAGACCCACAAGAGAACGACCTTAAGGTTCCCGAGGCAGCAATAGACCCTTGGAAACAAGTCTACTGAAGGACGAAGAATTGAACTCGACGCAATTTGAGTATTCCATCGTCATTAGGAAGCCCTGAACGTTACAATTAACTACCAGTTTTGCGTCGGATTCGTAAGTGTAGACTCAGAGGAGAACAACCATAAGGTGCCAGAGGCAGCAATAGACCGTTGGAGACAAGTCGGCTCGAGGACGATATATTGAATCTCGACGCAATATGAGTGTTCCATCGTCAATAGGAGGCCATAAACGTTACAATTAACCATCAGTTTTGCGTCGGATTCGAAAATCTAGACTCACAGGAGAACGACCAGAAGGTGCCCGAGGCAGCAATATCCCCTTGGGAACAAGCCGGCTGGAGGACAATGTATTGATTCTCGACGCAATTTGAGTGTTCCATCGTCATTAGGAGGCCATGAACATTTTGCGTCGGATTCGAAAACCTAGACTCACAAGCAGCAATATCCCCTTGGAGACAAGTCGGCTTGAGGACGATGTATTGAATCTCGACGCAATTTGAGTGTTCCATCGTCATTAGAAGGCCCTGAACGTTACAATTAACTATCAGTTTTGCGTCGGATTCGAAAATTCAGACTCAGAGGAGAACGACAATAAGGTGCCCGAGGCAGCAATAGACCCTTGTAGACAAGTCGGCTGAAGGACGAAGAATTGAACTCGACGCAATTTGAGTATTCCATCGTCATTAGGAGGCCCTGAACTTTACAATTAACTATCAGTTTTGCGTCGGATTCGGTAATCTAGACTCACAGGAGAACGTCCATAAGGTGCTGGAGGCAGCAATAGACCCTTGGAGACAAATCGGCTGGAGGACGATGTATTGAATCTCTACGCAATTTGAGTGTTCCATCGTCATTAGGAGGCCCTGAACTTTACAATTAACTATCAGTTTTGCGTCGGATTCGGTAATCTAGACTCACAGGAGCCGGACCATATGGTGCCCGAGGCAGCAAATTCCCCGTGGAGACAAATCGCCTGGAGGACGATGTATTGAATCTCGACGCAATTTGAGTGTTCCATCTTCATTAGCAGCCCCTGAACGTTACAATTAACTATCAGTTTTGCGTCGGATTCGGTAATCTAGACTCACCGGAGAACGACCATAAGGTGCTGGAGGCAGCAATAGACCCTTGGAGACAAGTCGGCTGGAGGACGATGTATTGATTATCGACGCAATTTCAGTGTTCCATCGCCATTAGGAGGCCATGAACGTTTTGCATCGGTCTCGAAAATCTAGACTCACAGGCAGCAATATCACCTTGGAGACAAGTCGGCTTGAGGACGATGTATTGAATCTCGACGCAATTTGAGTGTTCCGTCGTCATTAGGAGGCCCTGAACGTTACAATTAACTACCAGTTTTGCGTCGGATTCGAAAATGTAGACTCAGAGGAGAACGACCATAAGGAGCCCCAAGCAGCAATAGACCCTCGCAAACAAGTCGCCTGGAGGACGATGTATTGAATTTCGATGGAATTTGAGTGTTCCATCGCAATTAGGAGGCCCTGAACGTTGTAATTAACTATCAGTTTTCCGTCGGATTCGAAAACCTAGACTTACAGGAGAACGACCATATGGTGCCCGACGCAGCAATCTACCCTGGAGACAAGTCGGCTGGAGGACGATCTATTGAATCTCGACGCATTTTGAGCGTCCCATGGACATTGGGAGGTCCTGAACGTTACAATTAACTATCAGTTTTGCGTCGGATTCGAAAATCTAGACTCATAGGCAGCAATAGACCCTCGGAAACAAGTAGCCTGGAGGACGATGTATTGTGTCTCTACGCAATTTGAGTGTTCCATCGTCATTAGGAGGCCCTGAACGTTACAATTAACTATCAGTTTCGCGTCCGATCCGAAAATCTAGACTCACAGGAGCACGACCATAAGGTTCCAGAGGCAGCAATAGACGCTTGGAGACAAGTCGGCTGGAGGACGATCTATTGCATCTCGACGAATTTTGAGCGTCCCATGGTCATTAGGAGGTCCTGAACGTTACAATTAACTATCAGTTTTCCGTCGGATTCGAAAATCTAGACTCATAGGCAGCAATAGATCCTCGGAAACAAGTCGCCTGGAGGACGATGTATTGAATCTCTACGCAATTTGAGTGTTCCATCGTCCTTAGGAGGCTATGAACGTTACAATTAACTATCAGTTTCGCGTCGGATTCGAAAATCTAGACTCACAGGAGCACGACCATAAGGTGCCAGAGGCAGCAATCGACGCTTGGAGACAAGTCGGCTGGAGGACGATGTATTGATTCTCGACGCAATTTGAGTGTTCCATCGTCATAAGGAGGCCATGGACGTTACAATTAACCATCAGTTTTGCGTCAGATTCGAAAATCTAGACTCACAGGCAGCAATATCCCCTTGGAGACGGATTGAGGACGATGTATTGAATCTCGACGCAATTTGAGTGTTCCATCGTCATTAGGAGGCCCTGAACGTTACAATTAACTACCAGTTTTGCGTCGCATTCGAAAATGTAGACTCAGAGGACAACGACCATTAGTTGCCCGAGGCAGCAATAGACCCTCGGAGACAAGAGTCGCCTGGAGGACGATGTATTGAATCTCGACGAAATTTGAATGTTCCATCGTCATTAGGAGACCCTGAACGTTACAATTAACTATCAGTTTTGCCTCGGAATCGAAAATCTAGACTCACAGGAGAACGACCATATGGTGCCCGACGCAGCAATCTACCCTGGAGACAAGTCGGCTGGAGGACGATCTATTGAATCTCGACGCAATTTGAGTGTTCCATCGTAATTAGGAGGCCCTGAACGTTACAATTAACTACAAGTTTTGCGTCGGATTCGAAAATGTAGACTCAGAGGAGAACGACCATAAGGAGCACCATGCAGCAATAGAATCTCGCAAACAAGTCGCCTGGAGGACGACATATTGAATCTCGAAGGAATTTGAGTGTTCCATCGTCATTAAGAGGCCCTGAACGTTACAATTAACTATCAGTTTTGTGTCGGATTCGAATATCTAGACTCACAGGCAGCAATAGACCCTCGGAATCAAGTCGCTTGGAGGACGATGTATTGAATCTCGACGCAATTTGAGTGTTCCATCGTCATTAGGAGGCCATGAATGTTACAATTAACTATCAGCTTCGCGCCCGATCCGAAAATCTAGACTCACAGGAGCACGACTATAAGGTGCCCGAGGCAGCAATATCCCCTTGGAGACAAGTCGGCTGGAGGACGATATATTGAATCTCGACACAATTTGAGTGTGCCATCGTCATTAGGAGGCCATGAATGTTACAATTAACCACCAGTTTTGCGTCGGATTCGAAAATCTAGACTCACAGGCAGCAATATCCCCTTGGAGACAAGTCGGCCTGAGGATAATGTTTTGAATCTCGACGCAATTTGAGTGTTCCATCGTCATTAGGAGGCCCTGAACGTTACAATTAACTATCAGTTTTTCGTCGGATATGAAAATCTAGACTCACAGGGCACGACCATAAGGTTCCAGAGGCAGCAATAGACGCTTGGAGACAAGTCGGCTGGAGGACGATCTATTGAATCTCCACGCAATTTGTGTGTTCCATCGTCATTAGGAGGCCCTGAACGTTACAATTAACTATCAGTTTTGCGTCGGACTCGAAAATGTGGACTCACAGGAGTACGACCTTTAGGTGCCCGAGGCAGCTATATCCGCTTGGAGACAAGTCGGCTGGAGGACGAAGTATTGAATCTCGACGCAATTTGAGTATTCAATCGTCATTAGGAGGCCCTGAACGTTACAATTAACTATCAGTTTTGCGTCGGATTCGAAAGTCTAGACTCACAGGAGCACGACCATAAGGTTCCAGAGGCAGCAATAGACGCTTGGAGACAAGTCGGCTGGAGGACGATCTATTGAATCTCCACGCAATTTGTGTGTTCCATCGTCATTAGGAGGTCCTGAACGTTACAATTAACTATCAGTTTTGCGTCGGACTCGAAAATGTGGACTCACAGGAGTACGACCTTTAGGTGCCCGAGGCAGCTATATCCGCTTGGAGACAAGTCGGCTGGAGGACGATGTATTGAATCTCGACGCAATTTGAGTATTCAATCGTCATTAGGAGGCCCTGAACGTTACAATTAACTATCAGTTTTGCGTCGGATTCGATAATCTAGACTTACAGGAGGACGACCATAAATTTACTCGAGGCAGCAATAGACCCTTGGAGACAAGTCGGCTGGAGGACGATGTATTGAAACTTGACGCAATTTGAGTGTTCCATCGTCCTTAGGAGGCCCTGAATATTACAATTAACGATCAGTTTAGCGTCGGATTCGAAAATCTAGACTCACAGGAGCCCGAGGCAGTAATAGACCCTTGGAGACAAGTCGGCTGGAAGACGATGTATTGAATCTCGACGCAATTTGAGTGTTCGCTCGTCATTAGGAGGCCCTGCACGTTACAATTAACTATCAGTTTTGCGTCGGATTCGAAAATCTAGACCCACAAGAGAACGACCTTAAGGTTCCCCAGGCAGCAATAGACCCTTGGAAACAAGTCTACTGAAGGACGATGAATTGAATCTCGACGCAATTTCAGTGTTCCATCGTCATTAGGAGGCCCAGAACGTTACAATTAAATATCAGTTTCGCGTCGGATTCGGAAATCTAGACTCACAGGAGACGGACCATATGGTGCCAGAGGCAGCAATATCCCCTTGGAGAGAAGTCTGCTGGAGGACGATGTATCGAATCTCGTCGGAATTTGAGTGTTTCATCGTCATTAGGAGGCCCTTAACGTTACAATTAACTATCAGTTTTGCGTCGGATTCGATAATCTAGACTCACAGGAGCCCGAGGCAATAATAGACCCTTGGAGACAAGTCGGCTGGAGAACGATGTTTTGAATGTCGACGCAATTTGAGTGTTCCATCGTCATTAGAAGGCCCTGAACCCTACAATTAACTATCAGTTTTGCGTCGGATTCGAAAATGTAGACTCAGAGGAGAACGACCATAAGGTGCCCGAGGCAGCAATAGACCCTTGTAGACAAGTCGGCTGAAGGACGAAGAATTGAACTCGACGCAATTTGAGTATTCCATCGTCATTAGGAAGCCCTGAACGTTACAATTAACTACCAGTTTTGCGTCGGATTCGTAAGTGTAGACTCAGAGGAGAACAACCATAAGGTGCCAGAGGCAGCAATAGACCGTTGGAGACAAGTCGGCTCGAGGACGATATATTGAATCTCGACGCAATTTGAGTGTTCCATCGTCATTAGGAGGCCATAAACGTTACAATTAACCATCAGTTTTGCGTCGGATTCGATAATCTAGACTCACAGGAGAACGACCAGAAGGTGCCCGAGGCAGCAATATCCCCTTGGGAACAAGCCGGCTGGAGGACGATGTATTGATTCTCGACGCAATTTGAGTGTTCCATCGTCATTAGGAGGCCATGAACATTTTGCGTCGGATTCGAAAATCTAGACTCACAAGCAGCAATATCCCCTTGGAGACAAGTCTGCTTGAGGACGATGTATTGAATCTCGACGCAATTTGAGTGTTCCATCGTCATTAGAAGGCCCTGAACGTTACAATTAACTATCAGATTTGCGTCGGATTCGAAAATTCAGACTCAGAGGAGAACGACCATAAGGTGCCCGAGGCAGCAATAGACCCTTGTAGACAAGTCGGCTGAAGGACGAAGAATTGAACTCGACGCAATTTGAGTATTCCATCGTCATTAGGAGGCCCTGAACTCTACAATTAACTATCAGTTTTGCGTCGGATTCGGTAATCTAGACTCACAGGAGAACGTCCATAAGGTGCTGGAGGCAGCAATAGACCCTTGGAGACAAATCGGCTGGAGGACGATGTATTGAATCTCTACGCAATTTGAGTGTTCCATCGTCATTAGGAGGCCCTGAACTTTACAATTAACTATCAGTTTTGCGTCGGATTCGGTAATCTAGACTCACAGGAGCCGGACCATATGGTGCCCGAGGCAGCAAATTCCCCGTGGAGACAAATCGCCTGGAGGACGATGTATTGAATCTCGACGCAATTTGAGTGTTCCATCTTCATTAGCAGCCCCTGAACGTTACAATTAACTATCAGTTTTGCGTCGGATTCGGTAATCTAGACTCACCGGAGAACGACCATAAGGTGCTGGAGGCAGCAATAGACCCTTGGAGACAAGTCGGCTGGAGGACGATGTATTGATTCTCGACGCAATTTCAGTGTTCCATCGCCATTAGGAGGCCATGAACGTTTTGCATCGGTCTCGAAAATCTAGACTCACAGGCAGCAATATCACCTTGGAGACAAGTCGGCTTGAGGACGATGTATTGAATCTCGACGCAATTTGAGTGTTCCGTCGTCATTCTGAGGCCCTGAACGTTATCATTAACTATCAGTTTTGCGTCGGATTCGAAAATGTAGACTCACAGGAGAACGACCTTAAGGTGCCCGAGGCAGCAATAACCCCTTGGAGACAAGTCGGCTGGAGGACGATGTATTGAATCTCGACGCAATTTGAGTATTCCATCGTCATTAGGAGGCCCTGAACGTTACAATTAACTATCAGTTTTGCGTCGGATTCGATAATCTAGACTCACAGGAGGACGAGCATAAGGTGCCCGAGGCAGCAATTGACCCTCGGAGACAAGTCGGCAAGAGGAGGATGTATTGAATCTCGACGCAATTTCAGTGTTCCATCGTCATTAGGAGGCCCTGAACGTTGCAATTAACTATCAATTTCGCGTCAGATTCGAAAATCTAGACTCACAGGAGACGGACCATATGGTGCCCGAGGCAGCAATATCCCGTTGGAGACAAGTCGGCTTGAGGACGATGTATTGAATCTCGACGCAATTTGAGTGTTCCATCGTCATTAGGAGGCCCTGAACGTTACAATTAACTACCAGTTTTGCGTCGGATTCGAAAATGTAGACTCAGAGGAGAACGACCATAAGGAGCCCCAAGCAGCAATAGACCCTCGCAAACAAGTCGCCTGGAGGACGATGTATTGAATTTCGATGGAATTTGAGTGTTCCATCGCAATTAGGAGGCCCTGAACGTTGTAATTAACTATCAGTTTTCCGTCGGATTCGAAAATCTAGACTTACAGGAGAACGACCATATGGTGCCCGACGCAGCAATCTACCCTGGAGACAAGTCGGCTGGAGGACGATCTATTGAATCTCGACGCATTTTGAGCGTCCCATGGACATTGGGAGGTCCTGAACGTTACAATTAACTATCAGTTTTGCGTCGGATTCGAAAATCTAGACTCATAGGCAGCAATAGACCCTCGGAAACAAGTCGCCTGGAGGACGATGTATTGAGTCTCTACGCAATTTGAGTGTTCCATCGTCATTAGGAGGCCCTGAACGTTACAATTAACTATCAGTTTCGCGTCGGATTCGGAAATCTAGACTCACAGGAGCACGACCATAAGGTGCCAGAGGCAGCAATAGACGCTTGGAGACAAGTCGGCTGGAGGACGATATAATGAATCTCGACACAATTTGAGTGTTCCATCGTCATTAGGAGGCCATGAATGTTACAATTAACCATCAGTGTTGCGTCGGATTCGAAAATCTAGACTCACAGGAGAACGACCATAAGGTTCCCGAGGCAGCAATATCCCCTTGGAGACAAATCGGCTGGAGGACGATGTATTGATTCTCGACGCAATTTGAGTGTTCCATCGTCATAAGGAGGCCATGAACGTTACAATTAACCATCAGTTTTGCGTCGGATTCGAAAATCTAGACTCACAGGCAGCAATATCCCCTTGGAGACGGATTGAGGACGATGTATTGAATCTCGACGCAATTTGAGTGTTCCATCGTCATTAGGAGGCCCTGAACGTTACAATTAACTATCAGTTTTGCGTCGGATTCGAAAATGTAGTCTCAGAGGAGAACGACCATAAGGAGCACCATGCAGCAATAGAATCTCGCAAACAAGTCGCCTGGAGGACGATGTATTGAATCTCGAAGGAATTTGAGTGTTCCATCGTCATTAGGAGGCCCTGAACGTTACAATTAACTACAAGTTTTGCGTCGGATTCGAAAATGTAGACTCAGAGGAGAACGACCATAAGGAGCACCATGCAGCAATAGAATCTCGCAAACAAGTCGCCTGGAGGACGATGTATTGAATCTCGAAGGAATTTGAGTGTTCCATCGTCATTAGGAGGCCCTGAACGTTACAATTAACTATCAGTTTTGTGTCGGATTCGAAAATCTAGACTCACAGGCAGCAATAGACCCTTGGAATCAAGTCGCTTGGAGGACGATGTATTGAATCTCGACGCAATTTGAGTGTTCCATCGTCATTAGGAGGCCCTGAACGTTACAATTAACTATCAGCTTCGCGTCCGATCCGAAAATCTAGACTCGCAGGAGCACGACTATAAGGTGCCAGAGGCAGCAATAGACGCTTGGAGACAAGTCGGCTGGAGGACGATATATTGAATCTCGACACAATTTGAGTGTTACATCGTCATTGAGAGGCCCTGAAAGTTACAATTAACTATCAGTTTTGCGTCGGATTCGAAAATTTAGACTCACAGGAGAACGACCTTAAGGTGCCCGAGGCAGCAATATCCCCTTGGAGACAAGTCGGCTGGAGGACGATGTATTGAATCTTGACGCAATTTGAGTGTTCCATCGTCCTTAGGAGGCCCTGAACGGCACAATTAACTATCAGTTTTGCGTTGGATTCGATAATCTAGACTCACAGGAGAACGACCATAAGGTGCCCGATGCAGCAATAGACCCTTGGAGACATGTCGGCTGGAGGACGATGTGTTGAATATCGACGCAATTTGAGTGTTCCATTGTCATTAGGAGGCACTGAACGTTACAATTAAAAATCAGTTTTTCGTCGGATTCGAAAATCTAGACTCACAGGAGACGGGCCATGTGGTGCCAGAGGCAGCAATATGACCTTGGAAACAAGTCGGCTTGAGGACGATCTATCGAATCTCGACGCAATTTGTGTGTTCCATCATCATTAGGAAGCCCTGAACGTTACAATTAACTATCAGTTTTGCGTCGGACTCGAAAATGTGGACTCACAGGAGACGGACCATATGGTGCCCGAGGCAGAAATAGGCCCTTGGAGACAAGTCGCCTGGAGGCCGATGTATTGAATCTCGACGCAATTTGAGTGTTCCATCGTCCTTAGGAGGCCCTGAATATTACAATTAACCATCAGTTTAGCGTCGGATTCGAAAATCTAGACTCACAGGAGCCCGAGGCAGTAATAGACCCTTGGAGACAAGTCGGCTGGAAGACGATGTATTGAATCTCGACGCAATTTGAGTGTTCGCTCGTCATTAGGAGGCCCTGCACGTTACAATTAACTATCAGTTTTGCGTCGGATTCGAAAATCTAGACCCACAAGAGAACGACCTTAAGGTTCCCCAGGCAGCAATAGACCCTTGGAAACAAGTCTACTGAAGGACGATGAATTGAATCTCGACGCAATTTCAGTGTTCCATCGTCATTAGGAGGCCCAGAACGTTACAATTAAATATCAGTTTCGCGTCGGATTCGGAAATCTAGACTCACAGGAGACGGACCATATGGTGCCAGAGGCAGCAATATCCCCTTGGAGAGAAGTCTGCTGGAGGACGATGTATCGAATCTCGTCGGAATTTGAGTGTTTCATCGTCATTAGGAGGCCCTTAACGTTACAATTAACTATCAGTTTTGCGTCGGATTCGATAATCTAGACTCACAGGAGCCCGAGGCAATAATAGACCCTTGGAGACAAGTCGGCTGGAGAACGATGTTTTGAATGTCGACGCAATTTGAGTGTTCCATCGTCATTAGAAGGCCCTGAACCCTACAATTAACTATCAGTTTTGCGTCGGATTCGAAAATGTAGACTCAGAGGAGAACGACCATAAGGTGCCCGAGGCAGCAATAGACCCTTGTAGACAAGTCGGCTGAAGGACGAAGAATTGAACTCGACGCAATTTGAGTATTCCATCGTCATTAGGAAGCCCTGAACGTTACAATTAACTACCAGTTTTGCGTCGGATTCGTAAGTGTAGACTCAGAGGAGAACAACCATAAGGTGCCAGAGGCAGCAATAGACCGTTGGAGACAAGTCGGCTCGAGGACGATATATTGAATCTCGACGCAATTTGAGTGTTCCATCGTCATTAGGAGGCCATAAACGTTACAATTAACCATCAGTTTTGCGTCGGATTCGATAATCTAGACTCACAGGAGAACGACCAGAAGGTGCCCGAGGCAGCAATATCCCCTTGGGAACAAGCCGGCTGGAGGACGATGTATTGATTCTCGACGCAATTTGAGTGTTCCATCGTCATTAGGAGGCCATGAACATTTTGCGTCGGATTCGAAAATCTAGACTCACAAGCAGCAATATCCCCTTGGAGACAAGTCGGCTTGAGGACGATGTATTGAATCTCGACGCAATTTGAGTGTTCCATCGTCATTAGAAGGCCCTGAACGTTACAATTAACTATCAGATTTGCGTCGGATTCGAAAATTCAGACTCAGAGGAGAACGACCATAAGGTGCCCGAGGCAGCAATAGACCCTTGTAGACAAGTCGGCTGAAGGACGAAGAATTGAACTCGACGCAATTTGAGTATTCCATCGTCATTAGGAGGCCCTGAACTCTACAATTAACTATCAGTTTTGCGTCGGATTCGGTAATCTAGACTCACAGGAGAACGTCCATAAGGTGCTGGAGGCAGCAATAGACCCTTGGAGACAAATCGGCTGGAGGACGATGTATTGAATCTCTACGCAATTTGAGTGTTCCATCGTCATTAGGAGGCCCTGAACTTTACAATTAACTATCAGTTTTGCGTCGGATTCGGTAATCTAGACTCACAGGAGCCGGACCATATGGTGCCCGAGGCAGCAAATTCCCCGTGGAGACAAATCGCCTGGAGGACGATGTATTGAATCTCGACGCAATTTGAGTGTTCCATCTTCATTAGCAGCCCCTGAACGTTACAATTAACTATCAGTTTTGCGTCGGATTCGGTAATCTAGACTCACCGGAGAACGACCATAAGGTGCTGGAGGCAGCAATAGACCCTTGGAGACAAGTCGGCTGGAGGACGATGTATTGATTCTCGACGCAATTTCAGTGTTCCATCGCCATTAGGAGGCCATGAACGTTTTGCATCGGTCTCGAAAATCTAGACTCACAGGCAGCAATATCACCTTGGAGACAAGTCGGCTTGAGGACGATGTATTGAATCTCGACGCAATTTGAGTGTTCCGTCGTCATTCTGAGGCCCTGAACGTTATCATTAACTATCAGTTTTGCGTCGGATTCGAAAATGTAGACTCACAGGAGAACGACCTTAAGGTGCCCGAGGCAGCAATAACCCCTTGGAGACAAGTCGGCTGGAGGACGATGTATTGAATCTCGACGCAATTTGAGTATTCCATCGTCATTAGGAGGCCCTGAACGTTACAATTAACTATCAGTTTTGCGTCGGATTCGATAATCTAGACTCACAGGAGGACGAGCATAAGGTGCCCGAGGCAGCAATTGACCCTCGGAGACAAGTCGGCAAGAGGAGGATGTATTGAATCTCGACGCAATTTCAGTGTTCCATCGTCATTAGGAGGCCCTGAACGTTGCAATTAACTATCAATTTCGCGTCAGATTCGAAAATCTAGACTCACAGGAGACGGACCATATGGTGCCCGAGGCAGCAATATCCCGTTGGAGACAAGTCGGCTTGAGGACGATGTATTGAATCTCGACGCAATTTGAGTGTTCCATCGTCATTAGGAGGCCCTGAACGTTACAATTAACTACCAGTTTTGCGTCGGATTCGAAAATGTAGACTCAGAGGAGAACGACCATAAGGAGCCCCAAGCAGCAATAGACCCTCGCAAACAAGTCGCCTGGAGGACGATGTATTGAATTTCGATGGAATTTGAGTGTTCCATCGCAATTAGGAGGCCCTGAACGTTGTAATTAACTATCAGTTTTCCGTCGGATTCGAGAATCTAGACTTACAGGAGAACGACCATATGGTGCCCGACGCAGCAATCTACCCTGGAGACAAGTCGGCTGGAGGACGATCTATTGAATCTCGACGCATTTTGAGCGTCCCATGGACATTGGGAGGTCCTGAACGTTACAATTAACTATCAGTTTTGCGTCGGATTCGAAAATCTAGACTCATAGGCAGCAATAGACCCTCGGAAACAAGTCGCCTGGAGGACGATGTATTGAGTCTCTACGCAATTTGAGTGTTCCATCGTCATTAGGAGGCCCTGAACGTTACAATTAACTATCAGTTTCGCGTCGGATTCGGAAATCTAGACTCACAGGAGCACGACCATAAGGTGCCAGAGGCAGCAATAGACGCTTGGAGACAAGTCGGCTGGAGGACGATATAATGAATCTCGACACAATTTGAGTGTTCCATCGTCATTAGGAGGCCATGAATGTTACAATTAACCATCAGTGTTGCGTCGGATTCGAAAATCTAGACTCACAGGAGAACGACCATAAGGTTCCCGAGGCAGCAATATCCCCTTGGAGACAAATCGGCTGGAGGACGATGTATTGATTCTCGACGCAATTTGAGTGTTCCATCGTCATAAGGAGGCCATGAACGTTACAATTAACCATCAGTTTTGCGTCGGATTCGAAAATCTAGACTCACAGGCAGCAATATCCCCTTGGAGACGGATTGAGGACGATGTATTGAATCTCGACGCAATTTGAGTGTTCCATCGTCATTAGGAGGCCCTGAACGTTACAATTAACTATCAGTTTTGCGTCGGATTCGAAAATGTAGTCTCAGAGGAGAACGACCATAAGGAGCACCATGCAGCAATAGAATCTCGCAAACAAGTCGCCTGGAGGACGATGTATTGAATCTCGAAGGAATTTGAGTGTTCCATCGTCATTAGGAGGCCCTGAACGTTACAATTAACTATCAGTTTTGTGTCGGATTCGAAAATCTAGACTCACAGGCAGCAATAGACCCTCGGAAACAAGTCGCTTGGAGGACGATGTATTGAATCTCGACGCAATTTGAGTGTTCCATCGTCATTAGGAGGCCCTGAACGTTACAATTAACTATCAGTTTCGCGTCCGATCCGAAAATCTAGACTCACAGGAGCACGACCATAAGGTTCCAGAGGCAGCAATAGACGCTTGGAGACAAGTCGGCTGGAGGACGATCTATTGAATCTCGACGCATTTTGAGCGTCCCATGATCATTAGGAGGTCCTGAACGTTACAATTAACTATCAGTTTTCCGTCGGATTCGAAAATCTAGACTCATAGGCAGCAATAGACCCTCGGAAACAAGTCGCCTGGAGGACGATGTATTGAATCTCTACGCAATTTGAGTGTTCCATCGTCCTTAGGAGGCTATGAACGTTACAATTAACTATCACTTTCGCGTCGGATTCGAAAATCTAGACTCACAGGAGCACGACCATAAGGTGCCAGAGGCAGCAATCGACGCTTGGAGACAAGTCGGCTGGAGGACGATGTATTGATTCTCGACGCAAGTTGAGTGTTCCATCGTCATAAGGAGGCCATGAACGTTACAATTAACCATCAGTTTTGTGTCAGATTCGAAAATCTAGACTCACAGGCAGCAATATCCCCTTGGAGACGGATTGAGGACGATGTATTGAATCTCGACGCAATTTGAGTGTTCCATCGTCATTAGGAGGCCCTGAACGTTACAATTAACTACCAGTTTTGCGTCGCATTCGAAAATGTAGACTCAGAGGACAACGACCATTAGTTGCCCGAGGCAGCAATAGACCCTCGGAGACAAGAGTCGCCTGGAGGACGATGTATTGAATCTCGACGAAATTTGAGTGTTCCATCGTCATTAGGAGACCCTGAACGTTACAATTAACTATCAGTTTTGCCTCGGAATCGAAAATCTAGACTCACAGGAGAACGACCATATGGTGCCCGACGCAGCAATCTACCCTGGAGACAAGTCGGCTGGAGGACGATCTGTTGAATCTCGACGCAATTTGAGTGTTCCATCGTCATTAGGAGGCCCTGAACGTTACAATTAACTATCAGTTTTGCGTCGGATTCGAAAATCTAGACTCACAGGAGCACGACCATAAGGTTCCAGAGGCAGCAATAGACGCTCGGAGACAAGTCGGCTGGAGGACGATCTATTGAATCTCCACGCAATTTGTGTGTTCCATCGTCATTAGGAGGCCCTGAACGTTACAATTAACTACAAGTTTTGCGTCGGATTCGAAAATGTAGACTCAGAGGAGAACGACCATAAGGAGCACCATGCAGCAATAGAATCTCGCAAACAAGTCGCCTGGAGGACGATGTATTGAATCTCGAAGGAATTTGAGTGTTCCATCGTCATTAGGAGGCCCTGAACGTTACAATTAACCATCAGTTTTGCGTCGGATTCGAAAATCTAGACTCACAGGCAGCAATATCCCCTTGGAGACAAGTCGACCTGAGGACAATGTTTTGAATCTCGACGCAATTTGAGTGTTCCATCGTCATTAGGAGGCCCTGAACGTTACAATTAACTATCAGTTTTTCGTCGGATATGAAAATCTAGACTCACAGGGCACGACCATAAGGTTCCAGAGGCAACAATAGACGCTTGGAGACAAGTCGGCTGGAGGACGGTGTATTGAATCTCGACGCAATTTTAGTGTTCCATCGTCATTAGGTGGCCCTGAACGTTGCAATTAACTATCAATTTCGCGTCGGATTCGAAAATCTAGACTCACTGGAAACTGACCATATGGTGCAAAAATCAGCAATATTCCCTTGGGGACAAGTCGGCTTGAGGACGATTTATTGAATCTCGACGCAATTTGAGTGTTCCATCGTCGTTAGGAGGCCCTGAACGTTACAATTAACTATCAGTTTTGCGTCGGATTCGAAAATCTAGACTCACAGGCAGCAATAGACACTCGGAAACAAGTCGCCTGGAGGACGATGTATTGAATCTCGACGCAGTTTGAGTGTTCCATCGTCATTAGGAGGCTCCGAACGTTACAATTAACTATCAGTTTAGCGTCCGATTCGAAAATCTAGACTCACAGGAGCACGACCATAAGGTGCCAGAGGCAGCAATAGACGCTTGGAGACAAGTCGGCTGGAGGACGATATATTGAATCTCGACACAATTTGAGTGTTCCATCGTCATTAGGAGGCCATGAATATTACAATTAACCATTAGTTTTGCGTCGGATTCGAAAATCTAGACTCACAGGCAGCAATATCCCCTTGGAGACAAGTCGGGTTGAGGACGATGTATTGAATTTCGACGCAATTTGAGTGTTCCATCGTCATTAGGAGCCCCTGAACGTTACAATTAACTACCAGTTCTGCGTCGGATTCGAAAAGGTAGACTCAGAGGAGAATGACCATAAGTTGCCCGAGGCAGCAATAGACCCTCGGAGACAAGAGTCGCCTGGTGGACGATGTATTGAATCTCGACGAAATTTGAGTGTTCCACGGTCATTAGGAGGCCCTGAACGGTACAATTAACTATCAGTTTTGCCTCGGATTCGAAAATCTAGACTCACAGGAGAACGACCATATGGTGCCATACGCAGCAATCTACCCGGAGACAAGTCGGCTGGTGGACGATCTATTGAATCTCGACGCATTTTGAGCGTCCCATGGTCATTAGGAGGTCCTGAACGTTACAATTAACTATCAGTTTTGCGTCGGATTCGAAAATCTAGACTCACAGGAGAACGACCACAAGGTGCCCGAGGCAGCAATAGACCTTTGGAGACAAATCGGCTGGAGGCCGATGTATTGAATCTCGACGCAATTTGAGTGTTCCATCGTCATTGAGAGGCCCTGAACGTTACAATTAACTATCAGTTTTGCGTCGGATTCGAAAATCTAGACTCACAGGAGAACGAACATAAGGTGTCCGAGGCAGAAATATCCCCTAGGACACAAGTCGGCTGGAAGACGATGTATTGAATCTTGACGCAATTTGAGTGTTCCATCGTCATTAGGAGGCCCTGATCGTCACAATTAACTATCAGTTTTGCGTCGGATTCGAAAATGTAGACTCAGAGGCGAACGACCATAAGGTGCCCGAGGCAGCAATAGATCCTTGGAGACAAGTCGGCTGCAGGACGATGAATTGAATCTCGACGCAATTTGAGTATTCCATCGTCGTTAGGAGGCCCTGAACGTTACAATTAACTATCAGTTTTACGTCGGATTCGATAATCTAGACTCACAAGAGAACGACCATAAGGTGCCCGAGGCAGCAATAGACTCTAGGAGACATGTCGGCTGGAGGACGATGTATTGAATCTCGACGCAATTTGAGTGTTCCATTGTCATTAGGAGGCCCTGAACGTTACAATTATATATCAGTTTCGCGTCGGATTCGAAAATCTAGACTCACAGGAGACGGACCATATGGTGCCAGAGGCAGCAATATCCCCTTGGAGAGAAGTCTGCTGGAGGACGATGTATCGAATCTCGACGCAATTTGAGTGTTCCATCCGCATTAGGAGGCCCTGAACGTTCCAATTAACTACCAGTTTTGCGTCGGATTCGAAAATGTAGACTCAGAGGAGAACGACCATTAGGTGCCCGAGGCAGCGAGAGACCCTCGGATACAAGGCACCTGGAGGACGATGTATTGAATCTCGACGCAATTTGAGTGTTCCATCGTCATTAGGAGGCCCTGAACGTTACAATTAACTATCAGATTCGCGTCGGATTCTAAAATCTAGACTCACAGGAGCACGACCATAAGGTGCCCGAGGCAGCAATAGCCGCTTGGAGACAAGTCGGCTGGAGGACGATATATTGAATCTAGAAGCAATTTGAGTGTTCCATCGTCATTAGGAGGCCTTGAACGTTACAATTAACTACCGGTTTTGCGTCGCATTCGAAAATGTAGACTCAGAGGAGAACGACCATAAGGTGCCCGAGGCAGCAATAGACCCTCGGAGACAAGACGCCTGGAGGACGATGTATTGAATCTCGACGAAATTTGAGTGTTCCATCGTCATTGAGAGGCCCTGAACGTTACAATTAACTATCAGTTTTGCGTCGGATTCGAAAATCTAGACTCACAGAAGAACGACCATAAGGTGCCGGAGGCAGAAATATCCCCTTGGACACAAGTCGGCTGGAGGACGATGTATTGAATCTAGACGCAATTTGAGTGTTGCATCGTTAATAGGGGGCCCTGAACGTTACAATTAACTATCAGTTTTGCGTCGGTTTCGAGAATCTAGACTCACAAGAGAACGACCTTAAGGTGCCCGAGGCAGCAATATGCCCTTGGAGACAAGTCGGCTGGAGGACGATGTAATGAATCTTGACGCAATTTGAGTGTTCCAACGTCATTAGGAGGCCCTGAACGTTACAATTAACTATCAGTTTTGAGTCGGATTCGAAAATGTAGACTCACAGGAGAACGATCTAAAGGTGCCCGAGGCAGCAATATCCCCTTGGAGACAAGTCGGATGGAGGACGATGTGTTGAATCTCGACGCAATTTGAGTATTCCATCGTCATTTGGAGGCCCTGAACATTACAATTAACTATCAGTTTTGCGTCGGATTCGATAATCTAGACTCACAGGAGGACGACCATAAGGTGCCCGAGGCAGCAATAGACCCTTGGAGACAAGTCGGCTGGAGGACGATGTATTGAATCTCGACTCAATTTGAGTGTTCCAACGTCATTAGGAGACCCTGAACGTTGCAATTAACTATCAATTTCGCGTCGGATTCGGAAATCTAGACTCACAAGAGACGGACCATATGGTGCCCGCGGCAGCAATTCCCCTTGGCGACAAGTCGGCTTGATGACGATGTATTGAATCTCGACGCAATTTGAGTGTTCCATTGTCATTAGGAGGCCCTGAACGTTACAATTAACTACCAGTTTTGCGTCTGATTCGAAAATGTAGACTCAGAGGAGAACGAACATAAGGTGCCCGAGGCAGCAATAGCCCCTTGGAGACAAGTCGGCAGGAGGACGATATATTGAATCTCGACGGGATTTGAGTGTTCCATCGTCATTGAGAGGCCCTGAACGTTACAATTAACTATCAGTTTAGCGTCGGATTCGAAAACCTAGAATCACAAGAGAACGACCTTAAGGTGCCCGAGGCAGCAATATCCCCTTGGAGACAAGTCGGCTGGAGGACGATGTATTGAATCTTGACGCAATTTGAGTGTTCCATCGTCATTAGGAAGCACTGAACGGTACAATTAACTATCCGTTTTGCGTTGGATTCGAAAATGTAGACTAAGAGGAGGACTATAAGGTTCCCGTGGCAGCAATACACCCTTGGAAACAAGTCTACTGAAGGACGATGAATTGAATCTCGACGTAATTTGAGTGTTCCATCGTCATTCGGAGGCCCTGAACGTTACAATTAACTATTAGTTTAGCGTCGGATTCGATAATCTAGACTCACAGGAGGCGGAGACAGTAATAGACCCTTGGAGACAAGTCGGCTGGAGGACGATGTTTTGAATCTCGACGCAATTTGAGTGTTCCATCGTGATTAGGAGGCCCTGAATGTTACGATTAACTATCAGTTTCGCGTCGGACTCGAAAATGTGGACTCACAGGAGTATGACCTTAAGGTGCCCGAGGCAGCAATAGACTCTTGGAGTCATGTCGGCTGGAGGACGATGTATTGAATCTCGACGCAATTTGAGTGTTCCATCGTCATTGAGAGGCCCTGAACGTTACAATTAACTATCAGTTTTGCGTCGGATTCGAAAATCGAGACTCACAGGAGAACGAACATAAGGTGCCCGAGGCAGAAATATCCCCTAGGACACAAGTCGGCTGGAAGACGATGTACTGAATCTTGACGCAATTTGAGTGTTCCATCGTCATTAGGAGGCCATGATCGTCACAATTAACTATCAGTTTTGCGTCGGATTCGAAAATCTAGACTCACAGGAGAACGAACATAAGGTGCCCGAGGCAGAAATATCCCCTAGGACACAAGTCGGCTGGAAGACGATGGATTGAATCTTGACGCAATTTGAGCGTTCCATCGTCATTAGGAGGCCCTGATCGTCACAATTAACTATTAGTTTTGCGTCGGATTCGAAAATGTAGACTCACAGGAGAACGACCATAAGGTGCCCGAGGCAGCAATAGACTCTTGGAGACATGTCGGCTGGAGGACGATGTATTGAATCTCGACGCAATTTGAGTGTTCCATTGTAATTAGGAGGCCCTGAACGTTACAATTATATATCAGTTTCGCGTCGGATTCGAAAATCTAGACTCACAGGAGACGGACCATATGGTGCCAGAGGCAGCAATATCCCCTTGGAGAGAAGTCTGCTGGAGGACGATGTATCGAATCTCGACGCAATTTGAGTGTTCCATCCTCATTAGGAGGTCCTGAACGTTACAATTAACTACCAGTTTTGCGTCGGATTCGAAAATGTAGACTCAGAGGAGAACGACCATTAGGTGCCCGAGGCAGCAATAGACCCTCGGATACAAGTCACCTGGAGGACCATGTATTGAATCTCGACGCAATTTGAATGTTCCATCGTCATTAGGAGGCCCTGAACGTTACAATTAACTATCAGATTCGCGTCGGATCGAAAATCTAGACTCACAGGAGCACGACCATAAGGTGCCAGAAGCAGCAATAGCCGCTTGGAGACAAGTCGGCTGGAGGACGTATATTGAATCTAGACGCAATTTGAGTGTTCCATCGTCATTAGGAGGCCTTGAACGTTTCAATTAACTACCGGGTTTGCGTCGCATTCGAAAATGTAGACTCAGAGGAGAACGACCATAAGGTGCCCGAGGCAGCAATAGACCCTCGGAGACAAGACGCCTGGAGGACGATGTATTGAATCTCGACGCAATTTGAGTGTTCCATCGTCATTAGGAGGCCCTGAACGTTACAATTAACTATCAGATTCGCGTCGGATTCGAAAATCTAGTCTCACAGGAGAACGACCATAAGGTGCCGGAGGCAGAAATATCCCCTAGGACACAAGTCGGCTGGAGGACGATGTATTGAATCTAGACGCAATTTGAGTGTTGCATCGTTAATAGGGGGCCCTGAACGTTACAATTAACTATCAGTTTTGCGTCGGTTTCGAAAATCTAGACTCACAAGAGAACGACCTTAAGGTGCCCGAGGCAGCAATATGCCCTTGGAGACAAGTCGGCTGGAGGACGATGTATTGAATCTTGACGCAATTTGAGTGTTCCAACGTCATTAGGAGGCCCTGAAAGTTACAATTAACTATCAGTTTTGAGTCGGATTCGAAAATTTAGACTCACAGGAGAACGACCTTAAGGTGCCCGAGGCAGCAATATCCCCTTGGAGACAAGTCGGCTGGAGGACGATGTATTGAATCTCGACGCAATTTGAGTATTCCATCGTCATTTGGAGGCCCTGAACATTACAATTAACTATCAGTTTTGCGTCGGATTCGAAAATCTAGACTCACAGGAGGACGACCATAAGGTGCCCGAGGCAGCAATAGACCCTTGGAGACAAGTCGGCTGGAGGACGATGTATTGAATCTCGACGCAATTTGAGTGTTCCATCGTCATTAGGAGACCCTGAACGTTGCAATTAACTATCAATTTCGCGTCGGATTCGGAAATCTAGACTCACAGGAGACGGACCATATGGTGCCCGCGGCAGCAATTCCCCTTGGCGACAAGTCGGCTTGATGACGATGTATTGAATCTCGACGCAATTTGAGTGTTCCATTGTCATTAGGAGGCCCTGAACGTTACAATTAACTACCAGTTTTGCGTCTGATTCGAAAATGTAGACTCAGAGGAGAACGAACATAAGGTGCCCGAGGCAGCAATAGCCCCTTGGAGACAAGTCGGCAGGAGGACGATGTATTGAATCTCGACGGGAGTTGAGTGTTCCATCGTCATTGAGAGGCCCTGAACGTTACAATTAACTATCAGTTTAGCGTCGGATTCGAAAACCTAGAATCACAAGAGAACGACCTTAAGGTGCCCGAGGCAGCAATATCCCCTTGGAGACAAGTCGGCTGGAGGACGATGTATTGAATCTTGACGCAATTTGAGTGTTCCATCGTCATTAGGAAGCACTGAACGGTACAATTAACTATCCGTTTTGCGTTGGATTCGAAAATGTAGACTCAGAGGAGGACTATAAGGTTCCCGTGGCAGCAATAGACCCTTGGGTACAAGTCTACTGAAGGACGATGAATTGAATCTCGACGTAATTTGAGTGTTCCATCGTCATTCGGAGGCCCTGAACGTTACAATTAACTATTAGTTTTGCGTCGGATTCGATAATCTAGACTCACAGGAGCCCGAGACAGTAATAGACCCTTGGAGACAATTCGGCTGGAGGACGATGTTTTGAATCTCGACGCAATTTGAGTGTACCATCGTCATTGAGAGGCCCTGAACGTTACAATTAACTATCAGTTTTGCGTCGGTTTCGAAAATCTAGACTCACAAGAGAACGACCTTAAGGTGCCCGAGGCAGCAATATGCCCTTGGAGACAAGTCGGCTGGAGGACGATGTATTGAATCTTGACGCAATTTGAGTGTTCCAACGTCATTAGGAGGCCCTGAAGGTTACAATTAACTATCAGTTTTGAGTCGGATTCGAAAATGTAGACTCACAGGAGAACGACCTTAAGGTGCCCGAGGCAGCAATATCCCCTTGGAGACAAGTCGGCTGGAGGACGATGTATTGAATCTCGACGCAATTTGAGTATTCCATCGTCATTTGGAGGCCCTGAACATTACAATTAACTATCAGTTTTGCGTCGGATTCGATAATCTAGACTCACAGGAGGACGACCATAAGGTGCCCGAGGCAGCAATAGACCCTTGGAGACAAGTCGGCTTGAGGACGATGTATTGAATCTCGACGCAATTTGAGTGTTCCATCGTCATTAGGAGACCCTGAACGTTGCAATTAACTATCAATTTCGCGTCGGATTCGGAAATCTAGACTCACAGGAGACGGACCATATGGTGCCCGCGGCAGCAATTCCCCTTGGCGACAAGTCGGCTTGATGACGATGTATTGAATCTCGACGCAATTTGAGTGTTCCATTGTCATTAGGAGGCCCTGAACGTTACAATTAACTACCAGTTTTGCGTCTGATTCGAAAATGTAGACTCAGAGGAGAACGAACATAAGGTGCCCGAGGCAGCAATAGCCCCTTGGAGACAAGTCGGCAGGAGGACGATGTATTGAATCTCGACGGGATTTGAGTGTTCCATCGTCATTGAGAGGCCCTGAACGTTACAATTAACTATTGGTTTTTCGTCGGATTCGATAATCTAGACTCACAGGAGCCCGAGACTGTAATAGACCCTTGGAGACAAGTCTCCTGGGGGACGATGTTTTGAATCTCGACGCAATTTGAGTGTTCCGTCGTCATTAGGAGGCCCTGAATGTTACGATTAACTATCAGTTTCGCGTCGGATTCGAAAATCTAGACTCACTGGAGACGGAGTATATGGTGCCCGAAGCAGCAATATCCCCTTGGAGACAAGTCGCCTGGAGGACGATGTATTGAATCTCGACGCAATTTGAGTTGTTGTTGTTGTTGTTGGGTCTTTTAAGGGGGACTAAACAGCGAAGGTCATCAGTCCCCCATTCCAAAATCAGGCGAGCCGAAAATCTACGGAGCAGATAAAAGCCAAAGGTGGAGGAGACGTCCCCCCAGGCGCTAAAAGAACACAAATGCAGCAACAAACACTACAGACAAGAACAGGACAGAGGAACACCAGACAGAAAGAAACAGAAGGAAGGAGGATGGCCGGAGACTGGTTGACTGACCATGAGAAAAAAAAAGGGAAAGAGTCAACCATCTGATGGCACACCAGAACAGCAACAGACACAAGGACGAAAGACACAGAAAGGTAAAGGCGCAGGACCTCCCTAAATCGAACCATATAAACGACTACTACGGATAAAATATAAAACATTGTCAGCCATGGAGGCATCGTCGGATAAAACCAAAGCCAAAGTGCCCAGGAGCTTAAAAGATTGCCGGAGTGTGCGCAGTCGAGGACACTCCAGCATAATGTGGCCGACCGTCAGACGGGACCCACACAGACACAAGGGGGGATCCCCCTGACGCAACAGATGGCCGTGCGTCAGGTATGTATGGCCGATGCGTAGCCGCCACAGGACTACCGAGTCCCTGCGAGAAGCCCGCAGGGAGGAACGCCACACATCGGTCGTCCCCTTGACAGCCCGCAGTTTATTCAGGGCTGTCATTCCACGCCACTCAGCAGCCCACATCCCAATCAGCTTACGGCGCAACACCATCTGCTGTTCGCGAGCCGTAAGGCCGACCTCCAAAGCCGGGGCGTCGATCGCCCCTTTGGCCAGCCTGTCTACAAGTTCGTTCCCTGGGATGCCAACATGACCGGGCGTCCAAACCAAGACCGCCGAACGACCAGAACGGGCAATGGCGGAAACAGACTCCTGAATGGAGGACACCAGAGGAGAGGAGGGATAGCAGCGGTCGATGACCTGAAGGCTGCTCAGGGAGTCACTGCAGATGACGATGGACCTACCTGAGCAGAAACGCATATGCTCAAGAGCGCGCAAGATGGCCACCAGCTCTGCAGTAAAAATACTGCAGCCAGCCGGCAAGGAGCGTTGCTCAAAATGGGCAGAGTGAGCAAAGGCGTAGACAGTGCGACCATCAACCAGGGAACCATCAGTGTAGACAGGCTCACAGCCCGGAAATGATTCGAGGAGCGCAAGAAAACGGCGACGGAGGGCCACAGGCGGAACCGAGTCCTTAGGGCCCTGTGCCAAATCCAGACGGACAGACGGCCGGGACAAACACCAGGGAGGCGTAGGTGTACGGACCCGGAAGGGAGGCAGAAGAGGGAATGACCCCAGTTCTGACAGCAGGGACTGGACACGGACAGCTACGGAAAGCCCAGATCTAGGTCGCCGTTCGGGCAGACGGAGGACCATGGCAGGGAAAAGCAGACGACGATTGGGATGGCCTGGCGAGCAAAGGACGTGGACAGCATAGTCGGCAAGCAGACGATGGCGGCGAATCCGCAGCGGGGGAACCCCGGCCTCCACCAGTAGACTATCCACGGGACTAGTGCGAAAAGCGCCAGTGGCAAGCCGAACCCCACAGTGGTGTATGGGGTCTAACAACTTCAACACTGAGGGTGACGCAGACCCATAGGCCAGGCTCCCATAATCAAGCCGGGACTGCACAAGGGCTCTGTACAATCGCAGTAGCGTGCAGCGATCTGCTCCCCAAGAAGTGTGGCTTAGGCAGCGGAGGGCGTTGAGGTGCCGCCAGCATTTTTGCTTCAGCTGAGTAACATGAGGAACCCATGTGAGCCGGGCATCAAACACGAGTCCCAAGAAGCGGCAAGTGTCCACCACTTCAAGCAGGTGACCGTCGAGGTAAAGTTCAGGATGAGGGTGGACCGTCCGACGCCTGCAGAAGTGCATAACTCGAGTCTTGGGTGCAGAGAACTGAAGACCGTGAGTCAGAGCCCATGATGCTGCCTTGCGAACGGCGACTTGCAGCCTGCGTTCGGCGACTCCCGTAGTCGTGGAGCTAAATGAGATGCAGAAGTCGTCGGCATACAAAGAAGGAGACACCGACGACCCCACTGCTGCTGCCAGACCATTAATGGCCACTAGGAATAAGGAGACGCTCAACACCGAGCCCTGCGGGACCCCATTTTCCTGTATATAAGAGGACCTAGAGGTGGCACCGACTTGCACCCGGAAAGAGCGGCGCAATAAAAAGCTTTGAAGAAAAGCCGGGAGCCGACCACGAAGACCCCACTCATGCAACGTGGCGAGGATGTGATGCCTCCATGTGGTGTCATACGCCATCCGCAGATCGAAAAAGACAGCAACGTGATGCTGACGTCGGGCAAAGGCCGTACGGACAGCAGATTCCAGCCGCACCAAATTGTCCACTGCAGACCGGCCCCGACGGAAGCCACCCTGGGATGGAGCGAGGAGACCGCGCGACTCAAGGACCCAACACAAACGCCGCCCCACCATACGTTCGAGCAATTTGCACAAAACGTTGGTGAGGGTAATGGGACGATAGCTGTCCACCGCCAGGGGGTCCGCACCGGGCTTCAAGATGGAGCCAATAAGACCCTCTCGCCATTGCGACGGGAACACGCCTTCGCTCCAAATGCGATTAAATATCGCGAGAATGTGTCTCTGGCAGTCCCTGGAGAGATGCTTCAGCATCTGCGCGTGGATGCAGTCGGGGCCTGGTGCTGTATCAGGGCAATCGGCGAGGGCAGCGAGGAATTCCCTCTCGCTGAAAGGAGCATTGTATGTTTCATAATGACGCGTGTGGAATGAGAACGGCGTCCGCTCGGCTCGCTCCTTTAGAGAGCGAAAGGCGGGGGGATAGGATGCAGTCGCAGAGCTCTGAGCAAAGTGCGCGGCTAGCCGTTCAGCAATGGCGGCAGCGTCCGTGCAGACAGCGCCATCCAAGGAGAGCCCAGGGGTCTGGGATCCAGAAATCCGCCGGATCCGGGACCACACGAGCGAGGAGGAGACACGGAAGCCCAGGGAGGAGACGTACCTCTCCCAGCACTCCTGCTTACGCCGTGCAATAAGACGAGGGGCGAAGGCACGGAGCCTCTTAAAAGCGATGAGGGTCTCCAGAGACGGGTGCCGCCTATGACGCTGGAGAGCCCGCCTACGGTCGCGAATAGCCTCAGCAATCTCCGGCGACCACCAGGGGACAGCCTTCCGCCGAGGGAGGCCAGAGGAACGGGGGATGGCAGCCTCGGCCGCTGAAATGATGGACGTGGTGAAAACACGGACCACCTCGTCAATGTCACCCTGTGGGGGAGACGCAATGGTGACAGCAGAAGTAAAAGCTGGCCAGTCAGCCCTGTGGAGAGCCCAGTGGGGCAAGCGCCCAGAAGAATGACACTGGGGCAGTGACAAATAGATGGGAAAATGGTCACTACCACACAGGTCAGGATGCACTCTCCAGTGGAGGGATGGGACAAGTCCAGAGCTGCAAATAGAGAGATCGATGGCCGAGAACGAGCCATGGGCCACACTGAAATGCGTGGGAGCACCGGTGTTCAAGAGGCTAAGGTCGAGCTGAGCCAACACATGCTCCACGGCCCGACCGTGATCATCGGAGACAGTCCCACCTCATAGAGGGTTGTGGGCATTGAAATCGCCCAGCAGCAAAAAAGGTGGCGGCAGTTGGGCTATCAGAGCAGCCAGGACATGCTGCGTGACAGCACCATCAGGTGGAAGGTAAATACTGCAGACGGTGATAGCCTGTGGCGTCCACACCCGAACAGCGACAGCCTCTAAAGCTGTTTGTAGAGGTACAAACTCGCTGTGAAGAGAGTTAAGGACATATATGCAGACGCCACCAGACACCCTTTCATAAGCTGCCCGGTTCTTAAAATAACCCCGATAGCCACGGAGGGCGGGGGTCCGCATTGCTGGAAACCAAGTTTCCTGCAGAGCAATGCAAAGGAAAGGATGATGGCTGAGAAGTTGGCGGAGCTCAGCTAGATGGTGGAAAAAACCGCTGCAGTTCCACTGGAGGATGATATTAGCCATGGATGGGAAAGGCGTGAAGGGATTGGGGAGGCAGATTACGCCTCCGGGGCCCCTGCTGCTACTGAGTCACCACCTGGACAACAACCGTCTACTGCATCCGAGGGACTGGCGAGATCCATGTCCTCAGCGGACGCCAGAATCTCCACCTCATCCTCAGACGCAGAGCTTGTAGGAAGCGGTGGAATGGGTGCCACCGCAATGTCGGTAGCCTTGGGGAGTTTCTTCTTCTTCTGCTTCTCGCGCTGCGCCTTGGGTGGTTCAGGCTGGGAGGGCGTCACCGGGTCAGTCTCAGGGACAGACGATGACCGTGTGTCCCGACGACCAGGGACTGGCGGTTGTTTGAGACACTTGCGGCCGTCGGCTTTGGAACCGGTCAGATAATGTGAAGGGAGGTCCCCAAGGGACCCCTTCCTTACGAGAGTAGCCGAAGAAGTCTTACGCTTCTCCAGCTGGGAAGGGGGGACTGATGTCCCCGATGGTTGGGGGGGTGTTCCTCCTGAAGTAGATGGAGCAGGAGCAACAGGAGGTTTAGTGCCCCCCACCATCAAGGGGGCAGGTGTGGGACTTCGACTCTGAAAGCTGACTGGAGCGGATGGAATTAAAGAAGGAGTGACAGTTGCGGCATAAGAAGCTGTCATGCGCACTGGATGAAGCCGATCATATTTACGCTTCGCCTCAGTGTACGTCAGGCAGTCGAGAGTCTTTATTTTCATGATCTTCCGCTCCTTCTGCAGAATCGGACAGTCTGGCGAGCAAGGCGGATGGTGCGCACCACAGTTCACACAGATTGGAGGCGGCGCACAGGGATGATCAGGATGGGAAGGTCGACCGCAATCGCGACAGACGAGGTCGGAAGCACAGCGTGATGACATGTGGCCAAACTTCCAACACTTGAAGCACCGCATCGGGGGAGGGATATACGGCTTGACATCACAACGGTACACCATCACCTCGACTTACTCAGGTAACGTGTCACCCTCGAAGGCCAAGATGAAGGCACCGGTGGCAACCTGACGATCCCTCGGACCCTGGTGGACGCGCCGGACGAAATGGACACCTCGGCGCTCCAAGTTGGCGCGCAGCTCGTCGTCGGACTGTAAAAGGAGATCCCTGTGAAAGATAATACCCTGGACCATGTTCAGACTTTTATGGGGCGTGATAGTGACGGAGACATCCCCCAGCTTAGTACAAGCGAGCAAGGCCCGCGACTGGGCGGAGGATGCCGTTTTTATCAACACCGATCCCGACCGCATCTTGGACAAGCCCTCCACCTCCCCAAACTTGTCCTCTAAATGCTCGACAAAGAACTGAGGCTTCACGGACATAAAAGATTCCCCGTCAGCTCTGGTACAGACGAGATACCGGGGCGAGTATCGTTCGCTCTCATTCATAGCCCTTCGTTCCTCCCATGGTGTGGCCAGGGAGGGGAACGATTTGGGGTCATACACATTAGCCTTAAAGTGAGCTTTGGAACGCTGAGAGACGGCTGACGGCTGGCCGCCAGCGAGAGATGATGTACCACGCTTCATTGCGGGTCATCCGCCCTGATGCCACCTACTCCGACCAAGGGCCCTCTCCATGGGCGCCACCCAGCCACAGCAAAGGCCACCTGGCAGGATGGCCATTGCCGGGAGTCCCGATGCCCCAGGGTGATTGGCATCTACTCCTTGGCATACGTGGGGAGTTACCGGCGCAGGCAACAGTAGAGTGATCCCTGTGTTGTCAGGGGGCTACAACCAAGAGGGTACATGGCGGCCCCACCACAACGGACTGGCTACCGTGCTGGACGTTAGGTGCATAAATGGCCAAGCACGTCGTCGCAGTTAAAAGAAACACTGCAGAGTGCAGCGTGGTAATCGCCCAAGAGATCAAAAACGAGCGGGACACCTTTGCAACGACGAGAAAGACGGCTAAAGGTCTAATTGCACGACGGATACAGTGCACCATGTAAGGCGCCCTTCCACAATTGGCTCGCTCTTCGGAATAATTTAGAAAGATGGAGGTCAAATCCGAGAGGGGACCATCACATAAGGCCGAAACATGTGAGACTCCTTTTAATCGCCTCTTACGACAGGCAGGAATACCACCGGCCTATTGTAACCCCCGAACCCGCAAGGGGGAATCTGAGGTTTCCATCGTCATTAGGAGGCCCTGAACGTTACTATTAACCATCAGTTTCCCGTCGGATTCGAAAATCTAGACTCACAGGTGCACGACCATAAGGTGCCAGCGGCAGCAATAGACGCTTAAAGACAAGTCGGCTGGAGGACGATGTATTGACTCTCGACGCAATTTGACTGTTCCATCGTCATTAGGAGGCGCTCAACGTTACAATTAACTATCAGTTTTGCGTCGGATAAGAAAATCTAGACTCACAGGAGAACGACCATAAGGTTTCCGAGGCAGCAAAATCCCCTTGGAGACAAATCGGTTGGAGGACGATGTATTGATTCTCGACGCAATTTGAGTGTTCCATTGTCATTAGGAGGCCATGAACGTTACAATTAACCATCGGTTTTGCGTCGGATTCGAAAATCTAGACCCACAGGCAGCAATATCCCCTTGGAGGCAAGTCGGCTTGAGGACGATGTATTGAATCTCGACGCAATTTGAGTGTTCCATCGTCATTATGAGGCCCTGAACGTTACAATTAACTATCAGGTTTGCGTCGGATTCGATAATCTAGACTCACAGGAGCCCGAGGCAGTAATAGACCCTTGGAGACAAGTCGGCTGGAGGACGATGTATTGAATCTCGACGCAATTTGAGTGTTCCATCGTCATTAAGAGGCCCTGAACGTTACAATTAACTACCAGTTTTTTGTCGGATTCGAAAATGTAGACTCAGAGGAGAACGACGATAAGGTGCCCGAGGCAGCAATAGATCCACGGAGACAAGTCGGCTGGAGGACGATGTATTGAATCTTGACGCAATTTGAGTGTTCCATCGTCATTAGGAGGCACTGAATGGTACAATTAACTATCAGTTTTGCGTCGGATCCGAAAATGTAGACTCAGAGGAGAACGACCATAAGGTGCCCGAGGCAGCAATAGACCCTTGGAAACAAGTCTACTGAAGGACGATGAATTGAATCTCGACGCAATTTGAGTGTTCCATCGTCATTAGGAGGCCCTGAACGTTACAATTAACTATCAGGTTTGCGTCGGATTCGATAATCTAGACTCACAGGAGCCCGAGGCAGTAATAGACCCTTGGAGACAAGTCGGCTGGAGGACGATGTTTTCAATCTCGACGCAATTTGAGTGGTCCATCGTCATTAGGAGGCCCTGAATCTTACAAATAACTATCAGTTTCGCGTCGGATTCGAAAATCTAGACCCACAGGAGACGGACCATATGGTGCCCGAGGCAGCAATATCCCCTTGGAGACAAGTCGCCTGGAGGACGATGTATTGAATCTCGACGCAATTTGAGTGTTCCATCGTCATTAGGAGCCCCTGAACGTTACAATTGACTATCAGTTTTGCGACGGATTCGAAAATGTAGACTCAGAGGAGAACGACCATAAGGTGCCCGAGGCAGCAATAGACCCTTGGAGACAAGTAGGCTGAAGGACGATGAATTGAATCTCGACGCAAGTTGAGTATTCCATCGTCATTAGGAGGCCCTGAAAGTTACAATGAAATATCAGTTACGCGTCGGATTCGAAAATCTAGACTCACAGGAGACGGACCATATGGTGCCAGAGGCAGAAATATCCCCTTGGAGGTAAGTCTGCTGGAGGACGATGTATCGAATCTGGACGCAATTTGAGTGTTCCATCGTCTTTAGGAGGCCCTGAACTTTACAATCAACTACCAGTTTTGCGCCGGTTTCGAAAATGTAGACTCAGAGGAGAACGAACATAAGGTGCCCGAGGTGCCCGAGGTAGCAATAGACCCTCGGAGACAAGTCGCCTGGAGGACGATGTACTGAATCTCGACGCAATTTGAGTGTTCCATCGTCATTAGGAGGCCCCGAACGTTACAATTAACTATCAGTTTCGCGTCGGATTCGAAAATCTAGACTTACAGGTGCACGACCATAAGGTGCCAGAGGCAGCAATAGTCGCTTGGAGTCAAGTCGGCTGGAGGACGGTGTATTGATTCTCGACGCATTTTGAGTGTTCCATCGCCCCTGAACGTTACAATTAACTATCAGTTTTGCGTCGGATTCGAGAATGTAGACACAGAGGAGAACGACAATAAGGTGCCCGAGGCAGCAGTGGCCCCTTGGAGACAAGTCCGAAGGAGGACGATGTATTGATTCTCGACGCAATTTGAGTGTTCCATCGTCATTAGGAGGCATTGAACGTTACAATTAACCATCAGTTTTGGGTCGGATTCGAAAATCTAGACTCACAGGAGAACGACCATTAGGTGCCACAGGCAGCAATATCGCCTTGGAGACAAGTCGGCTTGAGGACGATGTATTGAGTCTCGACGCAATTTGAGTGTTCTATTGTCATTAGGTTGCCCTGAACGTTACAATTAACTATGAGTTTTGCGTCGGATTCGAAAATCAAGACTCACAGGAGAACGACCATATAGTGTCAGAGGCAGCTATATCCCCTTGGAGACAAGTCGGCTGGAGGACTATGTATTGAATCTCGACGCAATTTGAGTGTTCCATTGTCATTAGGTGGCCATGAACGTTACAATTAACTATGAGTTAAGCGTCGGATTCAAAAATCTAGACACACAGGAGAACGACCATTAGGTGCTATAGGCAGCAATAGACATTTGGAGACAAATCGGCTGGAGGACGATGTATTGAACCGCGACGCAGTTTGAGTGTTCGATCGTCATTAAGAGGCCCGGAACATAAGAATTAACCGTCACTTTTGCGTCGGATTCGAAAATCTAGAATCACAGGAGACGGACCATATGGTGCCCGTGGCAGCAATATCCCCTTGGAGGCAAGTCGGCTGGGCGACGATGTATTGAATCTCGACGCAATTTGAGTGTTCCATCGGCATCAGGAGGCCCTGAACGTTACAATTAACTATCAGTTTTGCTTCGGATTCCATAGTCCAGACTCACAGGAGAACGACCAATAGGCGCCCGAGGCAAAAATAGACCCTTGGAGACAAGTTGGCTGGAGGACGATGTATTGAATCGCGACGCAATTTGAGTGTTCGATCGTCATTAGGAGGCCCTGAACTATACAATTAACCATCAGTTTTTCAACGGATTCGAAAATCTAGACTCACAGGAGAACGACCATATGGTGCCCGAGACAGCAATATCCCCTTGGAGACAAGTCGGCTGGATGGACGATGTATTGAATCTCGACGCAATTTGAGTGTTCCAACGGCATTAGGAGGCCCTGAACGTTATAATTAACTATCAGTTTTGCATCGGATTCGATAATCTACACTCACAGGAGAACGACCATGAGGTGACCGAGGCAGCAATAGACCCTTGGAGACAAGTCGGCTGGAGGACGATGAATTGAATCTCGACGCAATGTGAGTGCTCCATCGTCACTAGGAGGCCCTGAATGTTACACTTAACTATCAGTTTCGCGTCGGATTCGAAAAGCTTGACTCACAGGAAAACGACCATTAGGTGCCACAGGCAGCAATAGAGCCGTGGAGACAAATCGTCTAAAGGACGATGTATTGAATCTCGACGCAATTTGAGTGTTCCATCGGCCCTGAACGTTACAATTAACTACCAGTTTTTTGTCGGATTCGAAAATGTAGACTCAGAGGAGAACGACCATAAGGTGCCCGAGGCAGCAATAGAACCACGGAGTCAAGTCGGCTGGAGAACGATGTATTGAATCTTGACGCAATTTGAGTGTTCCATCGTCATTAGGAGACACTGAATGGTACAATTAACTATCAGTTTTGCGTCGGATCCGAAAATGTAGACTCAGAGGAGAACGATCATAAGGTGCCCGAGGCAGCAATAGACCCTTGGAAACAAGTCTACTGAAGGACGATGAATTGAATCTCGACGCAATTTGAGTGTTCCATCGTCATTAGGAGGCCCTGAACGTTACAATTAACTATCAGTTTCGCGTCGGATTCGAAAATCTAGACCCTCAGGAGACGGACCATATGGTGCCCGAGGCAGCAATATCCCCTTGGAGACAAGTCGCCTGGAGGACGATGTATTGAATCTCGACGCAATTTGAGTGTCCCATCGTCATTAGGAGCCCCTGAACGTACAATTGACTATCAGTTTTGCGTCGGATTCGAAAATGTAGACTCAGAGGAGAACGACCATAAGGTGCCCGAGGCAGCAATAGACCCTTGGAGACGAGTAGGCTGAAGGACGATGAATTGAATCTCGACGCAAGTTGAGTATTCCATCGTCATTAGGAGGCCCTGAACGTTACAATTAACTATTAGTTTTGCGTCGGATTCGATAATCTAGACTCACAGGAGAACGACCATAAGGTGCCCGAGGCGGCAATAGACCCTTGGAGACATGTCGGCTGGAGGACGATGTATTGAATCTCAACGCAATTTGAGTGTTCATCGTCATTAGCACGCCCTGAAAGTTACAATGAAATATCAGTTACGCGTCGGATTCGAAAATCTAACCTCACAGGAGACGGACCATATGGTGCCAGAGGCAGAAATATCCCCTTGGAGGTAAGTCTGCTGGAGGACGATGTATCGAATCACGACGCAATTTGAGTGTTCCATCGTCTTTAGGAGGCCCTGAACTTTACAATCAACTACCAATTTTGCGCCGGTTTCGAAAATGTAGACTCAGAGAAGAACGAACATAAGGTGCCCGAGGTGCCCGAGGTAGCAATAGACCCTCGGAGACAAGTCGCCTGGAGGACGATGTACTGAATCTCGACGCAATTTGAGTGTTCCATCGTCATTAGGAGGCCCTGAACGTTACAATTAAATATCAGTTTCGCGTCGGATTCGAAAATCTAGACTCACAGGTGCACGAACATAAGGTGCCAGAGGCAGCAATAGTCGCTTGGAGTCAAGTCGGCTGGAGGACGATGTATTGAATCTCGACGCAATCTGAGTGTTCCATCGTCATTAGGAGGCCATAAACGCTACAGTTAACCATCAGTTTTGCGTCGGATTCGAAAATCTAGACTCACAGGCGAACGACAATAAGGTGCCCAAGGCAGCAATATCCCCTTGGAGACAAGTCGGCTGGAGGACGGTGTATTGATTCTCGACGCATTTTGAGTGTTCCATCGCCCCTGAACGTTACAATTAACTATCAGTTTTGCGTCGGATTCGAAAATGTAGACACAGAGGAGAACGACCATAAGGTGCCCGAGGCAGCAATGGCCCCTTGGAGACAAGTCCGCAGGTGGACGATGTATTGATTCTCGACGCAATTTGAGTGTTCCATCGTCATTAGGAGGCATTGAACCTCACAATTAACCATCAGTTTTGGGTCGGATTGGAAAATCTTGACTCACAGGAGAACGACCATTAGGTGCCACAGGCAGCAATATCGCCTTGGATACTAGCCGGCTTGAGGCCGATGTATTGATTCTCGACGCAATTTGAGTGTTCCATCGTCATTAGGAGGCCCTGAACGTTACAGTTAACTATGAGTTTTGCGTCGGATTCGAAAATCTAGATTCACAGGAGAACGACCATATGGTGTCCGAGGCAGCTATATCCCCTTGGCGACAAGTCGGCTGGAGGACGATGTATTGATTCTCGATGCAATTTGAGTGTTCCATCGTCATTAGGAGGCCATGATTGTTACAATTAACCATCAGTTCTGAGTCGGATTCTAAAATCTAGACTCACAGGCAGCTATATCCCCTTGGAAACAAGTCGGCTTGAGGATGATGTATTGAATCGCGACGCAATTTGAGTGTTCGGTCGTCATTCAGAGGCCCGGAACATCAGAATTAACCGTCAGTTTTGCGTCGGATTCGAAAATCTAGAATCACAGGAGACGGAACATATGGTGCCCGAGGCAGCAATATCCCCTTGGAGGCAAGTCGGCTGGGCGACGATGTATTGAATCTCGATGCATTTTGAGTGTTCCATCGGCATCAGGAGGCCCTGAACGTTACAATTAACAATCAGTTTTTCTTCGGATTCCATAGTCTAGACTCAAAGGAGAACGACCAATAGGCGCCCGAGGCAAAAATAGACCCTTGGAGACAAGTTGGCTGGAGGACGATGTACTGAATCGCGACGCAATTTGAGTGTTCGATCGTCATTAGGAGGCCCTGAACTATACAATTAACCATCAGTTTTTCGACGGATTCGAAAATGTAGACTCACAGGAGAACAACCATATGGTGCCCGAGACAGCAATATCACCTTGGAGACAAGTCGGCTGGATGGACGATGTATTGAATCTCGACGCAATTTGAGTGTTCCAACGTCATTAGGAGGCCCTGAACGTTATAATTAACTATGTTCTGCGTCGGATTCGATAATCTACACTCACAGGAGAACGACCATGAGGTGACCGAGGCAGCAATAGACCCTTGGAGACAAGTCGGCTGGAGGACAATGTATTGAATCTCGACGCAATTTGAGTGCTCCAGCGTCATTAGGAGGCCCTGAATGTTACACTTAACTATCAGTTTCGCGTCGGATTCGAAAAGCTTGACTCAAAGGAGTACGACCATTAGGTGCCACAGGCAGCAATAGAGCCGTGGAGACAAATCGTCTGGAGGACGATGTATTGAATCTCGACGCAATTTGAGCGTTAAATCGTTATTAGGAGGCCCTGAACGTTACAATTAACTATCAGTTTCGCGTCGGATTCGAAAATCTAAACTCACAGGAGACGGAACATATGGTGCCCGAGGCAGCAATATCCCCTTGGAGGCAAGTCGGCTAGAGGACGATGTATTGAATCTCGACGCAATTTGAGTGTTCCATCGTCATTAAGAGGCCCAGAACGTTACAATTAACTATCAGTTTTGCTTCGGATTCCATAGTCTAGACTCACAGGAGAACGACCAAAAGGCGCCCGAGGCAACAATAGACCCTTGGAGACAAGTCGGCTGGAAGACGATGTATTGAATCTCGACGCAATTTGAGTGTTCCATCGCCCCTGAACGTTACAATTAACTATCAGCTTTGCGTCGGATTCGAAAAAGTAGACTCAGAGGAGAACGACCATAAGGTGCCCGAGGCAGCAATAGACCCTTGGAGACAAGTCAGCTGAAGGACTATGAATTGAATCTCGACGCTATTTGAGTATTCCATCGTCATTAGGAGGCCCCGAACGTTACAATTAACTATCAGTTTTGCGTCGGATTCGATAATCTAGACTCACAGGAGAACGACTATAAGGTGCCCGAGGCAGCAATAGACCCTCGGAGACAAGTCGCCTGGAGGACGATGTATTGAATCTCGACGCAATTTGAGTGTTCCATCGTCATTAGGAGGCCCTGAACGTTACAATTAACTATCAGTTTTGCGTTGGATTCGAAAATCTAGACTCACAGGAGCACGACCATAAGGTGCCAGTGGCAGCAATAGACGCTTGGAGACAAGTCCGCTGGAGGACGATCTATTGATTCTCGACGCAATTTGAGCGTCCCATTGTCATTAGGAGGTCCTGAACGATAGAAACAACTATCAGTTTTTCGTCGGATTCGAAAATCTAGACTCACAGGAGAACGACCACAAGGTGCAGGAGGCAGCAATGGACCCTTGGAGACAAGTCGGCTGGAGGCCGACGTATTGAATCTCGACGCAATTTGAGTGATCTATCGTCATTGAGAGGCCCTGAACGTTACAATTAACTATCAGTTTTGCGTCGGATTCTAAAATCTAGGCACTCAGGAGAACGACCATAAGGTGCCCGAGGCAGGAATATCGTCTAGGAGACAAGTCGGATGGAGGACGATGTATTGAATCTCGACGCAATTTGAGTGTTCCATCGTCATTAGGAGGCCCTGAACTTTAAAATTAACAATCAGTTTCGCGTGGGATTCGAAAATCTAGACTCACAGGAGCACGATGTTAAGGTGCCAGAGGCAGCAATAGACCCTTGAACAGAAGTCGGCTGCAGGACGATGTATTGAATCTCGACGCAATTTGAGTGTTCCATCGTCATTTGGAGGCGCTGAACGTTACAATTAACTATCAGTTATACGTCGGATTCGTTAATCTAGACTCACAGGAGAACGACCATGAGGTGACCGAGGCAGCAATAGACCCTTGGAGACAAGTCGGCTGGAGGACGATGTATTGAATCTCGACGCAATTTGAGTGTTCCATCGTCATTAGGAGGCCCTGAGTGTTACACTTAACTATCAGTTTCCGTCGGATTCGAAAATCTAGACTCACGGGAGACGGACCATATGGTGCCCGTGGCAGCAATATCCCCTCTGAGACGAGTCGGCTAGAGGACGATGTATTGAATCTCGACGCAATTCGTGTACTCCATCGTCATTGGGAGGCCCTGAACATTACAATTAACTATCAGCTTTGCGTCGGATTCGACAATCTAGACTCACAGGTGAACGACCATAAGGTGACTGAGGCAGCAACATCCCCTTGGAGACACGTCGGCTGGAGGACGATGTATTGAATCTCGACGCAATTTGAGTGTTCCATCGTCATTAAGAGGCCCTGAACGTTACAATTAACTGTCAGTTTTGCGTCGGATTCGAAAAACTAGACTCACAGGAGAACGACCATATGGTGCCCGAGGCTGCAATATCCCCTTGGATACAAGTCGGCTGGAGGACGATGTATTGAATCTCGATGCAATTTGAGTTTTCCATCGTTATTAGGAGGCCCTGAACGTTACAATTAACTATCTGTTTTGCGTCGGATTCGAAAATGTAGACTCACAGGAGAACGACCATAAGGTGCCCGAGGCAGCAATATCCCCTTGGAGACAAGTCGGCTGAAGGACGATGTATTGATTCTCGACGCAATTTGAGTGTTCCATCGTGATTAGGAGGCCATAAACGTTACAATTAACCATCAGTTTTGCGTCGGATTCGATAATCTAGACTCACAGGAGAACGACCATAAGGTGCCCGAGGCAGCAATAGACCCTCGGAGACAAGTCGCCTGGAGGACGATGTATTGAATCTCGACGCAATTTGAGTGTTCCATCGTCATTAGGAGGCCCTGAACGTTACAATTAACTATCAGTTTCGCGTCGGATTCGAAAATCTAGACTCACAGGTGCACGACCATAAGGTGCCAGAGGCAGCAATAGACGCTTGGAGACAAGTCGGCTGGAGGACGATGTATTGTATCTCGACGCAATCTGAGTGTTCCAGCGTCATTAGGAGGCCATAAACGTTACAATTAACCATTAGTTTTGCATCGGATTCGAAAATCTAGACTCACATGAGAACGACCTTAAGGTGCCCAAGGCAGCAATATCCCCTTGGAGACAAGTCGGCTGGAGGTCGATGTATTGATTCTCGACGCAATTTGAGTGTTCCATCGTCATTAGGAGGCCATGAACGTCTTTCGTCGGATGCAAAAATCTAGAGTCACAGGCTGCAATATCCCCTTGGAGACAAGTCGGCTTGAGGACGATGAATTGAATCTCGATGCAATTTGAGTGTCCCATCGTCATTAGGAGGCCCTGAACGTTACAATTAACTATCAGTTTTGCGTTGGATTCGAAAATCTAGACTCATAGGAGCACGACCATAAGGTGCCAGAGGCAGCAATAGACGCTTGGAGACAACTCGGCTGGAGGACGATCTATTGATTCTCGACGCAATTTGAGCGTCCCATTGTCATTAGGAGGTCCTGAACGATAGAAACAACTATCAGTTTTTCGTCGGATTCGAAAATCTAGACTCACAGGAGAACGACCACAAGGTGCAGGAGGCAGCAATGGACTCTTGGAGACAAGTCGGCTGGAGGCCGCCGTATTGAATCTCGACGCAATTTGAGTGATCCATCGTCATTGAGAGGCCCTGAAAGTTACAATTAACTATCAGTTTTGCGTCGGATTCGAAAATCTAGACTCACAGGAGAACGACCATATGGTGTCCGAGGCAGCTATATCCCCTTGGAGACAAGTTGGCTGGAGGACGATGTATGGATTCTCGGCGCAATTTGAGTGTTCCATCGTCATTAGGAGGCCATGATTGTTACAATTAACCATCAGTTCTGAGTCGGATTCTAAAATCTAGACTCACAGGAGAACGACCATTAGGTGCCATAGGCAGCGATATACACGTGGAGACAAATCGGCTGGAGGACGATGTATTGAATCTCGACGCAATTTGAGTGTTCCATCGTCATTAGGAGGCCCTGAACGTTATAATTAACTATCAGTTTTGCGTCGGATTCGATAATCTAGACTCACAGGAGAACAACCATAAGGTGCCCGAGGCAATAATAGACCCCTAGAGACAAGTCGCCTGGAGAACGAAGTATTGAATCTCGACGCAATTTGAGTGTTCCATCGTCATTAGGAGGCCCTGAACTTTATAATTAACAATCAGTTTCGCGTGGGATTCGAAAATCTAGACTCACAGGAGCACGATGTTAAGGTGCCAGAGGCAGCAATAGACCCTTGGACACAAGTCGGCTGCAGGACGATGTATTGAATCTCGACGCAATTTGAGTGTTCCATCGTCATTTGGAGGCGCTGAACGTTACAATTAACTATCAGTTATACGTCGGATTCGTTAATCTAGACTCACAGGAGAACGACCATGAGGTGACCGAGGCAGCAATAGACCCTTGGAGACAAGTCGGCTGGAGGACGATGTATTGAATCTCGACGCAATTTGAGTGTTCCATCGTCATTAGGAGGCCCTGAACGTTACAATTAACTGTCAGTTTTGCGTCGGATTCGAAAAACTAGACTCACAGGAGAACGACCATATGGTGCCCGAGGCTGCAATATCCCCTTGGATACAAGTCGGCTGGAGGACGATGTATTGAATCTCGATGCAATTTGAGTTTTCCATCGTTATTAGGAGGCCCTGAACGTTGCAATTAACTATCTGTTTTGCGTCGGATTCGAAAATGTAGACTCACAGGAGAACGACCATAAGGTGCCCGAGGCAGCAATATCCCCTTGGAGACAAGTCGGCTGAAGGACGATGTATTGATTCTCGACGCAATTTGAGTGTTCCATCGTGATTAGGAGGCCATAAACGTTACAATTAACCATCAGTTTTGCGTCGGATTCGATAATCTAGACTCACAGGAGAACGACCATAAGGTGCCCGAGGCAGCAATAGACCCTCGGAGACAAGTCGCCTGGAGGACGATGTATTGAATCTCGACGCAATTTGAGTGTTCCATCGTCATTAGGAGGCCCTGAACGTTACAATTAACTATCAGTTTCGCGTCGGATTCGAAAATCTAGACTCACAGGTGCACGACCATAAGGTGCCAGAGGCAGCAATAGACGCTTGGAGACAAGTCGGCTGGAGGACGATGTATTGTATCTCGACGCAATCTGAGTGTTCCAGCGTCATTAGGAGGCCATAAACGTTACAATTAACCATTAGTTTTGCATCGGATTGGAAAATCTAGGCTCACATGAGAACGACCTTAAGGTGCCCAAGGCAGCAATATCCCCTTGGAGACAAGTCGGCTGGAGGTCGATGTATTGATTCTCGACGCAATTTGAGTGTTCCATCGTCATTAGGAGGCCATGAACGTCTTTCGTCGGATGCAAAAATCTAGAGTCACAGGCTGCAATATCCCCTTGGAGACAAGTCGGCTTGAGGACGATGAATTGAATCTCGATGCAATTTGAGTGTTCCATCGTCATTAGGAGTCCCTGAACGTTACAATTAACTATCAGTTTTGCGTTGGATTCGAAAATCTAGACTCACAGGAGCACGACCATAAGGTGCCAGAGGCAGCAATAGACGCTTGGAGACAACTCGGCTGGAGGACGATCTATTGATTCTCGACGCAATTTGAGCGTCCCATTGTCATTAGGAGGTCCTGAACGATAGAAACAACTATCAGTTTTTCGTCGGATTCGAAAATCTAGACATACAGGAGAACGACCACAAGGTGCAGGAGGCAGCAATGGACTCTTGGAGACAAGTCGGCTGGAGGCCGACGTATTGAATCTCGACGCAATTTGAGTGATCCATCGTCATTGAGAGGCCCTGAAAGTTACAATTAACTATCAGTTTTGCGTCGGATTCTAAAATCTAGACACTCAGGAGAACGACCATAAGGTGCCCGAGGAAGCAATTGACCCTTGGAGACTAGTCGGCAGGAGGACGATGTATTGATTCTCGACGCAATTTGAGTGTTCCATCGTCATTAGGAGGCAATGAACGTTACACTTAACCATCAGTTTTGGGTCGGATTCGAAAATCTAGCCTCACAGGAGAACGACCATTAGGTGCCACAGGCAGCAATATCCCCTTGGAGACAAGTCGGCTTGAGGACGATGTAATGAATCTCGACGCACTTAGAGTGATCCATCGTCATTAGGAGGCCCTGAACGTTACAATTAACTACCAGTTTTGCTTCGGATTCAAAAATTTAGACCCAGAGGAGAACGACCATAAGGTGCCCGAGGCAGCAATAAACCCTCGGAGACAAGTCGCCTGGAGGACGATGTATTGAATCTCGACGCAACTTGCCTGTTCCATAGTCTTTAGATGGCCCTGAACGTTACAATTAACTATGAGTTTTGCGTCGGATTCGAAAATCTAGATTCACAGGACAACGACCATAAGGTGCCCGAGGCAGCAATATCCCCTTGGAGACAAGTCTGCTTGAGGACGATGTATTGAATCTCGACGCAATTTGAGTGTTCCATCGTCATTAGGAGGCCCTGAACGTTACAATTAACTCTCAGATATGCGTCGGATTCGAAAATCTAGACTCACTTGACAACGACCATAAGGTGACCGAGGCAGCAATAGACCCTTTGAGACAAGTCGGCTGGAGAACGAAGTATTGAATCTCGACGCAATTTGAGTGTTCCATCGTCATTAGGAGGCCCTGAACTTTATAATTAACAATCAGTTTCGCGTGGGATTCGAAAATCTAGACTCACAGGAGCACGATGTTAAGGTGCCAGAGGCAGCAATAGACCCTTGGACACAAGTCGGCTGCAGGACGATGTATTGAATCTCGACGCAATTTGAGTGTTCCATCGTCATTAGGAGTCGCTGAACGTTACAATTAACTATCAGTTTCCGTCGGATTCGAAAATCTAGACTCACAGGAGTCGGACCATATGGTGCCCGAGGCAGCAATATCCCCTCTGAGACGAATCGGCTGGAGGACGATGTATTGAATCTCGACGCAATTAGTGTGCTCCATCGTCATTGGGAGGCCCTGAACATTACAATTAACTATCAGTTTTGCGTCGGATTCGACAATCTAGACTCACAGGAGAACGACCATAAGGTGACCGAGGCAGCAATATCCTTTTGGAGACAAGTCGGCTGGAGGACGATGTATTGAATCGCTACGCAATTTGAGTGTTCCATCGTCATAAGAGGCCCGGAACATCAGAATTAACCGTCAGTTTTGCGTCAGATTCGAAAATCTAGAATCACAGGAGACGGACCATATGGTGCCCGAGGCAGCAATATCCCCTTGGAGGCAAGTCGGCTGGAGGATGATGTATTGAATCTCGACGCAATTTTAGGGCTCCATCGTCATTAGGAGGCCCTGAACATTGTAATTAACAATCAGTTTCGCGTGGGATTAGAAAATCTAGACTCACAGGAGCACGATTTTAAGGTACCAGAGGCAGCAATAGACCCTTGGAGACAAGTCAGCTGCAGGACGATTTATTGAATCTCGACGCAATTTGAGTGTTCCATCGTCATTTGGAGGCGCTGAACGTTACAATTAACTATCAGTTATGCGTCGGATTCGTTAATCTAGACTCACAGGAGAACGACCATGAGGTGACCGAGGCAGCAGTAGACCCTTGGAGACAAGTCGGCTGGAGGACGATGTATTGAATCTCGACGCAATTTGAGTGTTCCATCGTCATTAGGAGGCCCTGAGTGTTACACTTAACTGTCAGTTTCCGTCGGATTCGAAAATCTAGACTCACGGGAGACGGACCATATGGTGCCCGTGGCAGCAATATCTCCTCTGAGACGAGTCGGCTGGAGGACGATGTATTGAATCTCGACGCAATTCGTGTACTCCATCGTCATTGGGAGGCCCTGAACATTACAATTAACTATCAGCTTTGCGTCGGATTCGACAATCTAGACTCACAGGTGAACGACCATAAGGTGACTGAGGCAGCAACATCCCCTTGGAGACAAGTCGGCTGGAGGGCGATGTATTGAATCTCGACGCAATTTGAGTGTTCCATCGTCATTTAGAGGCCCTGAACGTTACAATTAACTGTCAGTTTTGCGTCGGATTCGAAAAACTAGACTCACAGGAGAACGACCATATGGTGCCCGAGGCTGCAATATCCCCTTGGATACAAGTCGGCTGGAGGACGATGTATTGAATCTCGATGCAATTTGAGTTTTCCATCGTTATTAGGAGGCCCTGAACGTTACAATTAACTATCTGTTTTGCGTCGGATTCGAAAATGTAGACTCACAGGAGAACGACCATAAGGTGCCCGAGGCAGCAATATCCCCTTGGAGACAAGTCGGCTGAAGGACGATGTATTGATTCTCGACGCAATTTGAGTGTTCCATCGTGATTAGGAGGCCATAAACGTTACAATTAACCATCAGTTTTGCGTCGGATTCGATAATCTAGACTCACAGGAGGACGACCATAAGGTGCCCGAGGCAGCAATAGACCCTTGGAGACGAATCGTCTGGAGGACGATGTATTGAATCCCGACGCAATCTGAGTGTTCCATCGTCATTAGGAGGCCCTGAACGTTACAATTAACAAACAGTTTTGCGTCGGATTCGATAATCTAGACTCACAGGTGAACGACCACAAGGTGCCTGAGGCAGCAACAGACTCTCGGAGACAAGTCGGCTGGAGGCCGATGTATTGAATCTCGACACAATTTAAGTGTTCCATCGATTTAGGAGGCCGTGAACGTTACAATTAACTATCAGTTTTGCGTCGGATTCGATAATCTAGACTCACAGGAGAACGACCATAAGGTGCCCGAAGCAGAATTAGACGCTTGGAGACAAGTCGCCTGGAGGACGATCTATTGAATCTCGACGCAATATGAGTGTTGCAGCGTCATTAGGAGGCCCTGAACGTCACAATTAACTATCAGTTTCGCGTCGGATTCGAAAATCTAGACTCACAAGTTGCCAGAGGCAGCAATGATGCCTTGGAAGCAAGCCGGCTGAATGACGTGTTCCATCGTCATTAGGAGGCCCTCAACGTTACATTTAACTATCACTTTTGCGTCGGATTCGATAAACTAGGCTCACAGGAGAACGACCATAAGGTGCCCGAGGCAGCAATATCCCCATGGAGACAAGTCCGCTGGAGGACGATGTATTGATTCTCGTCGCAATTTGAGTGTTACATCGTCATTAGGAGGCCATGAACGTTTTGCGTCGCATTTGAAAACCTAGACTCACAGGCAGCAATATCCCCTTGGAGACAAGTCGGCTTGAGGACGATGCATTGAATCTCGACTCAATTTGAGCGTCCCATTGTCAATAGGAGGTCCTGAATGTTACAATTAACTATCCGTTTTGCGTCGGATTCTAAAATCTAGACTCACAGGAGATCGACTTTAAGGTGCACGAGGCAGGAATATCGCCTAGGAGACAAGTCGGCTGGAGGACGATGTATTGGATCTCGACACAATTTGAGTGTTCCATCGTCATTAGGAGGCCCTGAACGTTACAATTAACTATCAGTTTTGCGTCGGATTCGATAATCTAGACTCACAGGATCCCGAGGCAGTAATAGACCTTTGGAGACAAGTCGGCAGGAGGACGATGTATTGAATCTCGACGCAATTTGAGTGTTAAATCGTCATTTGGACCCCTTAACGTTACAATTAACTATCAGTTTCGCCTCGCATTCGAAAATCTAGACTCACAGGAGACGGATCATATGGTGCCCGAGGCAGCAATATCCCCTTGGAGACAAGTCGGCTGGAGGACGATGTATTGATTCTCGACGCAATTTGAGTGTTCCATCGTCATTAGGAGGCCATGATTGTTACAATTAACCATCAGTTCTGAGTCGGATTCTGAAATCTAGACGCACATGAGAACGACCATTAGGTGCGGTAGGCAGCGATAGACCCTTGGAGACAAATCGGCTGGAGGACGATGTATTGAATCTCGACGCAATTTGAGTGTTCCATCGTCATTAGGAGCCCCTGAATGTTACAATTGACTATCAGTTTTGCGTCGGATTCGAAAATGTAGACTTAGAGGAGAACGACCATAAGGTGCCCGAGGCAGCAATAGACCCTTGGAAACTAGTCTACTGAAGGACGATGAATTGAATCTCGACACAATTTGAGTGTTCCATCGTCATTAGGAGGCCCTGAATGTTACAATTAACTTTCAGTTTCGCGTCGGTTTCAAAAACCTAGACTCACAGGCGACGGACCATATGGTGCCTGAAGTGACAATATCCCCTTGGAAACAAGTCGCCTGGAGGACGATGTATTGAATCTCGACGCAATTTGAGTATTCCATCGCCCCTGAACTTTACAATTAACTATCAGTTTTGCGTCGGATTCGAAAATTTAGACTCAGAGGAGAACGACCATAAGGTGCCCGAGGCAGCAATAGACCCTTGGTGACAAGTCGGCTGAAGGACGATGAATTGAATCTCGACGCAATTTGAGTGTTCCATCGTCATTAGGAGGCCCTGAACGTTACAATTAAGTTTTGCGTCGGATTCAATAATCTAGACTCACAGGAGAACGACCATAAGGTGCTCGAGGCAGCAATAGCCCCTTGGAGACAAGTCGGCAGGAGGACGATGTATTGAATCTCGACGCAATTTAAGTGTTCCATCGTCATTAGGAGGCGCTGAACGCTACAATTAACTATCAGTTATGCGTCGGATTCGTTAATCTAGACTCACAGGAGAACGACCGTGAGGTGACCGAGGCAGCAATAGACCCTTGGAGACAAGTCGGCTGGAGGACGATGAATTGAATCTCGACGCAATTTGAGTGTTCCATCGTCATTAGGAGGCGCTGAACGCTACAATTAACTATCAGTTATGCGTCGGATTCGTTAATCTAGACTCACAGGAGAACGACCATGAGGTGACCGAGGCAGTCATAGACCCTTGGAGACAAGTCGCCTGGAGGACGATGTATTGAATCTCGACGCAATTTGAGTGTTCATCGCCCCTGAACCTTACAATTAACTACCAGTTTTGCGTCGGATTCGAAAATTTAGACTCAGAAGAGATCGATCATAAGGTGCCCGAGGCAGCAATAAACCCTCGGAGCAAGTCTCCTAGAGGACGATCTATTGTATCTCGAGCAATTTTAGTGCTCCATTGTCATTAGGTGGCCCTGAACGTTAGAATTAACCATGAGTTTTGCGTCCGATTCGAAAATCTAGACTCACAGGAGAACGACCATATAATGTCCGAGGCAGCAATATCCCCTTGGAGACAAGTCGGCTGGAAGACGATGTATTGATTCTCGACGCAATTTGAGTGTTCCATCGTCATTAGGAGGCCATGATTGTTTCAATAAACCATGAGTTCTGAGTCGGATTCTAAAATCTAGACTCACAGGAGAACGACCATTAGTTGCCATAGACCCTTGGAGACAAATCGGCTGGAGGACGATATATTGAATCGCGACGCAATTTGAGTGTTCCATCGTCATTAGGAGGCTGTGAACGGTACAATTAACTATCAGTTTTGCGTCGGATTCGAAAATGTAGACTCAGCGGAGAACGACCATAAGGTGCCCGAGGCAGCAATAGACCCTTCGAGACAAGTCTACTGAAGGACGATGAATTGAATCTCGACGCAATTTGAGTGTTCCATCGTCATTAGGAGGCCCTGAACGTTACAATTAACTATCAGTTTTGCGTCGGATTCGATAATCTAGACTCACAGGATCACGAGGCAGTAATAGACCTTTGGGGACAAGTAGGCTGGAGGACGGTGTTTTGAATCTCGACGCAATTTGAGTGTTCCATCGTCATTAGGAGGCCCTGAATGTTACAATTAACTATCAGTTTTGCGTCGGATTCGAAAATGTAGACTCAGAGGAGATCGATCGTAAGGTGCCCGAGGCAGCAATAGACCCTTGGTGACAAGTCGGCTGAAAAACGATGAATTGAATCTCGACACAATTTGAGTGTTTCATCGTCATTAGGAGGCCCTGAACGTTACAATTAACTATCAGTTTTGCGTCGGATTCAATAATCTAGACTCACAGGAGAACGACCACATGGTGCCCGATGCAGCAATAGCCCCCTGGAGATAAGTCGGCAGGAGGACGATGTATTGAATCTCGACGCAATTTGAGTGTTAAATTGTTATTAGGAGGCCCTGAATGTTACAATTAACTATCAGTTTCGCGTCGGTTTCGAAAATCTAGACTCGCAGGCCACGGACCATATGGTGCCCGAAGCAGCAATATCCCCTTGGAGTCAAGTCGCCTCGAGGACGATGTATTGAATCTCGACGCAATTTGAGTGTTCCATCGCCCCAGAACGTCACAATTAACTATCAGTTTTGCGTCGGATTCGAAAATGTAGACTCAGAGGAGATCGATCGTAAGGTGCCCGAGGCAGCAATAGACCCTTGGTGACAAGTCGGCTGAAAAACGATGAATTGAATCTCGACACAATTTGAGTGTTTCATCGTCATTAGGAGGCCCTGAACGTTACAATTAACTATCAGTTTTGCGTCGGATTCAATAATCTAGACTCACAGGAGAACGACCACATGGTGCCCGAGGCAGCAATATCCCCTTGGAGGCAAGTCGGCTGGAGGACGATGTATTGAATCTCGGCGCAATTTGGCTGTTCCATTGTCTTTAGATGGCCCTGAACGTTACAATTAACTATGAGTTTTGCGTCGGATTCGAAAATCTAGACTCACAGGAGAACGACCATATGGTGTCCGAGGCAGCTATATCCCCTTGGAGACAAGTTGGCTGGAGGACGATGTATGGATTCTCGGCGCAATTTGAGTGTTCAATCGTCATTAGGAGGCCATGATTGTTACAATTAACCATCAGTTCTGAGTCGGATTCTAAAATCTAGACTCACAGGAGAACGACGATAAGGTGCCATAGGCAGCGATATACACTTGGAGACAAATCGGCTGGAGGACGATGTATTGAATCTCGACGCAATTTGAGTGTTCCATCGTCATTACGAGGCCCTGAACGTTATAATTAACTATCAGTTTTGCGTCGGATACGATAATCTAGACTCACAGGAGAACAACCATAAGGTGCCCGAGGCAATAATAGACCCTTAGAGCCAAGTCGCCTGGAGAACGAAGTATTGAATCTCGACTCAATTTGAGTGTTCCATCGTCATTAGGAGGCCCTGAACTTTATAATTAACAAGCAGTTTCGCGTGGGATTCGAAAATCTAGACTCACAGGAGCACGATGTTAAGGTGCCAGAGGCAGCAATAGCCCCTTGGACACAAGTCGGCTGCAGGACGATATATTGAATCTCGACGCAATTTGAGTGTTCCATCGTCATTTGGAGGCGCTGAACGTTACAATTAACTATCAGTTTCCGTCGGATTCGAAAATCTAGACTCACAGGGGTCGGACCATATGGTGCCCGAGGCAGCAATATCTCCTCTGAGACGAATCGGCTGGAGGACGATATATTGAATCTCGACGCAATTAGTGTGCTCCATCGTCATTGGGAGGCCCTGAACATTACAATTAACTATCAGTTTTGCGTCGGATTCGACAATCTAGACTCACAGGAGAACGACCATAAGGTGACCGAGGCAGCAATATCCCCTTGGAGACAAGTCGGCTGGAGGACGATGTATTGAATCGCTACGCAATTAGAGTGTTCCACCGTCATTAAGAGGCCCGGAACATCAGAATTAACCGTCAGTTTTGCGTCAGATTCGAAAATCTAGAATCACAGGAGACGGAGCATATGGTGCCCGAGGCAGCAATATCCCCTTGGAGGCAAGTCGGCTGGAGGACGATGTATTGAATCTCGACGCAATTTGAGGGGTCCATCGTCATTAGGAGGCCCTGAACGTTATACTTCAATATCAGTTTTGCGTCCGATTCGATAATCTAGACTCACAGGAGAACAACCATAAGGTGCCCGAGGCAACAATAGACCCTTAGAGACAAATCGCCTGGAGAACGAAGTATTGAATCTCGACGCAATTTGAGTGTTCCATCGTCATTAGGAGGCCCTGAACGTTGTAATTAACAATCGGTTTCGCGTGGGATTAGAAAATCTAGACTCACAGGAGCACGATTTTAAGGTACCAGAGGCAGCAATAGACCCTTGGAGATAAGTCGGCTGGAGGACGATGTATTGAATCTCGACGCAATTTGAGTGTTCCATCGTCATTAGGAGGCCCAGAGTGTTACACGTAACTATCAGTTTCCGTCGGATTCGAAAATCTAGACTCACAGGTGAACGAGCACAAGGTGCCTGAGGCAGCAACAGACCCTCGGAGACAAGTCGGCTGGAGGCCGATGTATTGAATCTCGACACAATTTCAGTGTTCCGTCGATTTAGGAGGCCCTGAACGTTACAATTAACTATCAGTTTTGCGTCGGATTCGATAATCTTGACTCACAGGTGAACGACCATAAGGTGCCTGAGGCAGCAACATCCCCTTGGAGACAAGTCGGCGGGAGGACGATGTATTGAATCTCGACGCAATTTGAGTGTTCCATCGTCATTAAGAGGCCCTGAACGTTACAATTAACTGTCAGCTTTGCGTCGGATTCGAAAAACTAGACTCACAGGAGAACGACCATATGGTGCCCGAGGCTGCAACATCCCCTTGGATATAAGTCGGCTGGAGGACGATGTATTGAATCTCGATGCAATTTGAGTTTTCCATCGTTATTAGGAGGCCCTGAACGTTACAATTAACTATCTGTTTTGCGTCGCATTCTAAAATCTAGACTCACAGGAGAACGACCATAAGTTGCCCGAGGCAGCAATATCCCCTTGGAGACAAGTCGGCTGAAGGACGATGTATTGAATCTCGACGCAATTTGAGTGTTCCATCGCGATTAGGAGGCCATAAACGTTACAATTAACCATCAGTTTTGCGTCGGATTCGATAATCTAGACTCACAGGAGAACGACCATAAGGTGCCCGAGGCAGCAATAGACCCTTGGAGACGAATCGTCTGGAGGACGATGTATTGAATCTCGACGCAATTTGAGTGTTCCACCGTCATTAGGAGGCCCTGAACGTTACATTTAACAATCAGTTTTGCGTCAGATTCGATAATCTAGACTCACAGGAGAACGACCATAAGGTGCCCGAAGCAGCATTAGACGCTTGGAGACAAGTCGCCTGGGGGACGATCTAATGAATCTCGACGCAATATGAGTGTTGCAGCGTCATTAGGAGGCCCTGAACGTCACAATTAACTATCAGTTTCGCGTCGGATTCGAAAATCTAGACTCACAAGTTGCCAGAGGCAGCAATGATCCCTTGGAGACAAGTCGGCTGAATGACGTGTTCCATCGTCATTAGGAGGGACTCAACGTTACATTTAACTATCATTTTTGCGTCGGATTCGATAATCTACGCTTACAGGAGAACGACCATAAGGTGCCCGAGGCAGCAATAGACCCTTGGAGACATGTCGGCTGGAGGTCGATGTATTTAATCTCGACACAATTTGAATGTTCCATCGTCATTAGGAGGCCCTGAACGTTACAATTAATTACCAGTTTTGCGTCGGATTCGAAAATGTAGTCTCAGAGGAGAATGACAATAAGGTGCCACAGGCAGCAATAGACGCTTGCAGACAATTCGGCTGGAGGACGATGTATTGAATCTCGACGCAATCTGAGTGTTCCATCGTCATTAGGAGGCCATAAACGTTACTATTAACCATCAGTTTAGCGTTGGATTCGAAAATCTATACTCACAGGAGAACGACCATAAGGTGCCCGAGGCAGCAATATCCCCATGGAGACAAGTCGGCTGGAGGACGATGTATTGATTCTCGTCGCAATTTGAGTGTTCCATCGTCATTAGGAGGCCATGAACGTTTTGCGTCGGATATGAAAACCTAGACTCACAGGCAGCAATATCCCCTTGGAGACAAGTCGGCTTGAGGACGATGTATTAAATCTCGACGCAATTTGAGTGATCCATCGTCATTAGGAGGCCCTGATTGTTACAGCTAGCTATCAGTTTTGTGTCGGATTCGAAAATCTAGACCCACAGGAGCACGACCATAAGGTGCCAGAGGCAGCAATAGACTCTTGGAGACAAGTCGGCTCGAGGACGATCTATTGAATCTCGACTCAATTTGAGCGTCCCATTGTCAATAGGATGTCCTGAACGTTACAATTAACTATCAGTTTTGCGTCGCATTCGAAAATCTAGACTCACAGGAGAACGACTTTAAGGTGCACGAGGCAGGAATATCGCCTAGGAGACAAGTCGGCTGGAGGACGATGTATTGAATCTCGACGCAATTTGAGTGGTCCATTGTCATTAGGAGGCCCTGATCGTTACAATTAACTATCAGTTTTGCGTCGGATTCAAAAATCTAGACTCACAGGAGTACGACCATAAGGTGCCCGAAGCAGCAATAGACCCTTGGAGACAAGTCGGCTAAAGGACGATGAATTGAATCTCGAAGCATTTTGAGTGTTCCATTGTCATTAGGAGGCCCTGAACGTTACAATTAACTATCAGTTTTGCGTCGGATTCAAAAATCTAGACTCACAGGAGAACGACCATAAGGTGCCCATGGCAGCAATATCCCCTTGGAGACAAGTCGGCTCGAGAACGATGTATTGAATCTCGAAACAATTTGTCTGTTTCATCGCTATTAGGAGGCCCTGCACTATCAGTTTTACGTCGGATTCGAAAATCTAGACTCACAGGAGAACGACCATAAGGTGCCTGAGGCAACAATATCCCCTTGGAGATAAGTCGGCTGGAGGACGATGTATTGATTCTCGATGCAATTTGAGTGTTCCATCGTCATTAGGAGGCAATGAACGTTACAATTAACCATCAGTTTTGGGTTGGATTCGAAAATCTAGACTCACAGGAGGACGACCATTAGGTTCCATAGGCAGCAATATCCCCTTGGAGACAAGACGGCTTGAGGACGATGTATTAAATCTCGACGCAATTTGAGTGTTCCATCGTCGTTAGGAGGCCCTGAACGTTGCAATTAACTACCAGTTTTACGTCGGATCCGAAAATGTAGACTCAGAGGAGAACGACCACAAATTACCCGGGGCAGCAATAAACCATTCAAGACAAGTCGCCTGGAGGACGATGTATTGAATCTCGACGCAATTTGAGTGTTCCATTGTCATTAGGTGGCCATGAACGTTACAATTAACTATGAGTTTTGCGTCGGATTCGAAAATCTAGACACACAGGAGAACGACCATTAGGTGCTATAGGCAGCAATAGACATTTGGAGACAAATCGGCTGGAGGACGATGTATTGAATCGCGACGCAGTTTGAGTGTTCGATCGTCATGAAGAGGCCCGGAACATAAGAATTAACCGTCACTTTTGCGTCGGATTCGAAAATCTAGAATCACAGGAGACGGACCATATGGTGCCCGTGGCAGCAATATCCCCTTGGAGGCAAGTCGGCTGGAGGACGTTGTATTGAATCCCGACGCAATTTTAGTGTTCCAACGTCATTAGGAGGCCCTGACCGTTACAATTAACTATCAGTTTTGCTTCGGATTCCATAATCTAGACTCACAGGAGAACGACCAATAGGCGGCCGAGGCAACAGTAGACCCTTGGAGGCAAGTCGGCTGGAGGACGATGAATTGAATCGCGACGCAATTTGAGTGTTCGATCTGCATTACGAGGCCCTGAACTATACAATTAACCATCAGTAATGCGACGGATTCGAAAATCTAGACTCACAGGAGAACGACCATATGGTGCCCGAGACAGCAATATCCCCTTCGAGACAAGTCGGCTTGAGGACGATATATTGAATCTCGACGCAATTAGAGTGATCCATCGTCATTAGGTGGCCCTGAACGTTACAATTAACTAGCAGTTTTGCGTCGGATTCGAAAATTTGGACTCAGAGGAGAACGACCATAAGGTGCCCGAGGCAGCAATAAACCCTCGGAGACAAGTAGCCTGGAGGACGTTGTATTGAATCTCGACGCAATTTGACTGTTCCATTGTCATTAGGAGGCCCTGAACGTTACAATTAACTATGAGTTTTGCGTCGGATTCGAAAATCTAGACTCACAGGAGAACGACCATATGGTGTCCGAGGCAGCTATATCCCCTTAGAGACAAGTTGGCTGGAGGACGATGTATTGATTCTCGACGCAATTTGAGTGTTCCATCGTCATTAGGAGGCCATGATTGTTACAATTAACCATCAGTTCTGAGTCGGATTCTAAAATCTAGACTCACAGGAGAACGACCATTAGGTGCCATAGGCAGCGATAGACCCTTGGAGACAAATTGGCTGGAGGACGATGTATTGAATCGCAACGCAATTTGAGTGTTCCATCGTCATTAAGAGGCCCGGAACATCAGAATTAACCGTCAGTTTTGCGTCAGATTCGAAAATCTAGAATCACAGGAGACGGACCATATGGTGCCCGAGGCAGCAATATCCCCTTGGAGACAAGTCGGCTGGAGGATGATGTGTTGAATCTCGATGCAATTTGAGTTTTCCATCGTTATTAGGAGGCCCTGAACGTTACAATTCACTATCTGTTTTGCGTCGGATTCGAAAATCTAGACTCACAGGAGAACTACCATAAGGTGCCCGAGGCAGCAATATCCAATTGGAGACAAGTTGGCTGAAGGACGATGTATTGATTCTCGACGCAATTTGAGCGTTCCATCGTGATTAGGAGGCCATGAACGTTACAATTAACCATGCGTTTTGCGTCGGATTCGATAATCTAGACTCACAGGAGAACGACCATAAGGTGCCCGAGGCAGCCATAGACCCTTGGAGACGAATCGTCTGGAGGACGATGTATTGATTCTCGACGCAATTTGAGTGTTCCATCGTCATTAGGAGGCTCTGAACGTTACAATTAACAATCAGTCTCGCGTGGGATTCTAAAATCTAGACTTACAGGAGCACGATTATAAGGTGCCCGAGGCAGCAGTAGATCCTTGGAGTCAAGTCGGCAGGAGGACGATGTATTGAATCTCGACGCAATTTGAGTGTTCCATCGTCATTAGGAGGCTCTTAACGTTACAATTAGCAGTCCATCTTGCATCGGATTCGAATATCAGGACTCACAGGAGAACGACCATAAGGTGACCGAGGTAGCAGTAGACACATTGAGACAAGTCGGCTGGAGGACGATGTATTGAATCGCGACGCAATTTGAGTGTTCCATCGTCATTAGGAGGCCCTGAACGTTACAATTAACTATCAGTTTCGCGTCGGATTCGAAAATCTAGACTCACAAGTTGCCAGAGGCAGCAATGATCCCTTGGAGACAAGTCGGCTGAATGACGTGTTCCATCGTCATTAGGAGGCCCTCAACGTTACATTTAACTATCAGTTTTGCGCCGGATTCGAAAATCATGACTCACAGGAGAACGACCATAATGTGCCCGAGGCAGCAATAGACCCTTGGAGACAAGTTGGCTGGAGGACGATTTATCGATTCTCGACACAATTTGAGTGTTCCATCGTCATTAGGAGGCCCTGAACGTTACAATTAACTATCAGTTTTGCGTCGGATTCGATAATCTAGACTCACAGGAGAACGACCACAAGGTGCATGGGGCAGCAATAGACCCTTGGAGACAAGTCGGCTGGAGGCCGATGTATTGAATCTCGACGCAATTTGAGTGTTCCATCGTCATTAGGAGGCCCTGAACGTTACAATTAACTATCAGTTTTGCGTCGGATTCGAAAATCTAAACTCACAAGAGAACGACCTTAAGGTGCCCGAGGCAGCAATATCCCCTTGGAGACAAACCGGCTGGAGGACGATGTATTGAATCTTGACGCAATTTGAGTGTTTCATCGTCATTAGGAGGCACTGAACGGTACAATTAACTATCACTTTTGCGTCGGATTCGAAAATGTAGACTCAGAGGAGAGCGATCAAAAGGTGCCCGAGGCAGCAATAGACCCTTGGAAGCAAGTCTACAGAAGGACGATGAATTGAATCTCGACGCAATTTGAGTGTTACATCGTCATTAGGAGGCGCTGAACGTTACAATTAACTATCAGTTCTGCGTCGGATTCGATAATCTAGACTCACAGGAGACCGAGGCAGTAATAGACCCTTGGAGACAAGTCGGCTGGAGGACGATGTTTTGAATCTCGACACAATTTGAGAGTTCCATCGTCATTAGGAGGCCCTGAATGTTACAATTAACTATCAGTTTCGCGTCGGATTCGAAAATCGAGACTCACAGGAGACGGACCATTTGGCGCCAGAGGCAGCAATATCCCCTTGGAGAGAAGTCTGCTGGAGGACGATGTATCGAAACTCGACGCAATTTGAGTGTTCCATCGTCATTTGGAGGCCCTGAACGTTACAATTAATTACCAGTTTTTCGTCGGATTCGAAAATGTAGACTCAGAGGGGAACGACCATAAGGTGCCCGAGGCAGCAATAGACCATCGGAGACAGGTCGCCAGGAGGACGATGTATTGAATCTCGACGCAATTTGAGTGTTCCATCGTCATTAGGAGGCCCTTAACGTTACAATTAACTATCAGTTTCGCGTCGGATTCGAAAATCTAGACTCACAGGTGCACGACCATAAGGTGCCAGAGGCAGCAGTAGACGCTTGGAGACAATTCGGCTGGAGGACGATGTATTGAATCTCGACGCAATTTGAGTGTTCCATCGTCATTAGGAGGCGCTGAATGTTACAATTAACCATCAGTTATGCGTCGGATTCGTTAATCTAGACTCACAGGAGAACGACCATAAGGTGACCGAGGCAGCAATATCCCCATGGAAACAAGTCGGCTGGAGGACGATGTATTGAATCTCGACGAAATCTGAGTGTTCCATCGTCATTAGGAGGCCATAAACGTTACAATTAACCATCAGTTTAGCGTCGGATTCGAAAATCTATACTCACAGGATAACGACCATAAGGTGCCACAGGCAGCAATATCCCCTTGGAGACAAGTCGGCTTGAAGACGATGTATTGAATCTCGACGCAATTTGAGTGTTCCATCGTCATTAGGAGGCCCTGAACGTTACAGCTAACTATCAGTTTTGAGTCGGATTCGAAAATCTAGACTCACAGGAGCACGACCAAAAGGTGCCAGAGGCAGCAATAGACGCTTGGAGACAAGTCGGCTGGAGGACGATGTATTGAATCTCGACGCAATTTGAGTGTTCCATCGTCATTAGGAGGCCCTGAACGTTACAATTAACTGTCAGTTTTGCGTCGGATTCAAAATTCTAGACTCACAGGAGAACGACCATAAGGTGCCCGGGGCAGCAATATCCCCTTGGAGACAAGTCGGCTGGAGAACGATGTATTGAATCTCGACGCAATTTGTGTGTTCCATCGCTATTAGGAGGCCCTGAACTATCAGTTTTACGTCGGATTTGAAAATCTAGACTCACAGGAGATCGACCATAAGGTGCCCGAGGCAACAATATCCCCTTGGGGACAAGTCGGCTGGAGGACGATGTATTGAATCGCGACGCAATTTGAGCGTTCGATCGTCATTAGGAGGCCCTGCACTATACAATTAACCATCAGTTTTTCGACGGATTCAAAAATCTAGACTCACAGGAGGACGCCCATTAGGTGCCACAGGCAGCAATATCCCCTTGGAGACAAGTCGGCTTGAGGACGATGTATTGAATCTCGACGCAAATTGAGTGTTCCATCGTTGTTAGGAGGCCCTGAACGTTACAATTAATTACCAGTTTTACGTCGGATTCGATAATGTAGACTCAGTGGAGAACGACCACAAGGTGCCCGAGGCAGCAATATCCCCTTGCAGACAAGTCGGCTGGAGGACGCTGTATTGAATCTCGACGCAATTTGAGTGTTCCATCGTCATTAGGAGGCGCTGAACGTTACAATTAACCATCAGTTATGCGTCGGATTCGTTAATCTAGACTCACAGGAGAACGACCATAAGGTGACCGAGGCAGCAATATCCCCATGGAAACAAGTCGGCTGGAGGACGATGTATTGAATCTCGACGAAATTTGAGTGTTCCATCGTTATTAGGAGGCAATGAACGTTACAATTAACTATCAGTTTTGCGTCGGATTCGAAAAACTAGACTCACAGGAGCACGAACATACGGTGCCCGAGGGAGCAATATCCCCTTGGAGACAAGTCGGCTGGAGGACCATGTATTGAATCTCGATGCAATTTGAGTTTTCCATCGTTATTAGGAGGCCCTGAACGTTACAATTAACTATCAGTTTTGCGTCGGATTCCAAAATCTAGACTCACAGGAGAACGACCATTAGGTGCCACAGGCAGCAATAGACCCTTAGAGACAAGTCGCCTCGAGGACGAAGTATTGAATCTCAACGCAATTTGAGTGTTCCATCGTCATAAGGAGGCCCTGAACGTTACAATTAACTATCAGTTTTGCTTCGGATTCCATAGTCTAGACTCACAGGAGAACGTCCAAAATGCGCCCGAGGCAACAGTAGACCCTTTGAGACAAGTGGGCTGGAGGACAATGTATTGAATCGCGACGCAGTTTGAGTGTTCCATTGTCATTAGGAGGCCCTGAACGTTACAAATAACAATCAGTTTCGCGTGGGATTCGAAAATCTAGACTCACAGGAGCACGATTACAAGGTGCCAGAGGCAGCAGTAGACACTTAGAGACTAGTCGGCTGGAGGACGATGTATTGAATCGCGACGCTATTTGAGTGTTCCATCGACATTAAGAGGCCCTGAACGTTACAATTAACAATCAGTTTCGCGTCGGATTCGAAAATGTAGACTCAGAGGAGACGGACCATATGGTGACCGAGGCAGCAATTTACCCTTTGAGACATGTCGGCTGAAGGACGATGTATTGAATCTCGACGCAATTTGAGTGCTCCATCGTCATTAGGAGGCCATGAACGTTACAATTAACTATCAGTTTTGCGTCAGATTCGATAATCTAGACTCTCAGGAGAACGACCATAAGGTGCCCGAGGCAGCATTAGACCCTTGGTGACAAGTCGGCTGGAGGACGATGTATTGAATCTCGAAGCAATTAGAGTGTTCCATCGTCATTAGGAGGACCTGAACGTTACAATTAACTATCAGTTTTACTTCGGATTCCATAGTCTAGACTCACAGGAGAACGACCAAAAGGCGCCCGAGGCAACAATGAACCCTTGGAGACAAGTCGGCTGGAGGACGATGTATTTTTATCGCGACGCAGTTTGAGTGTTCCATCGTTATTAGGAGGCCCTGAACGTTACAATTAACTATCAGTTTTACGTCGGATTCGATAATCTAGACTCACAGGAGAACGACCATAAGGTGCCCGAGGCAGCAATAGACCCTTAGACACAAGTCGCCTGGAGGTCGAAGTATTGAATCTCGACGCAATTTGAGTCTTGCAGCGTCATTAGGAGGCCCTGAACGTTACAGTTAACTATCAGTTTCGCGTCGGATTCTAAAATCTAGAGTCACAAGTTGCCAGAGGCAGCAATGGTCCCTTGGAGACAACTCGGCTGAATGACGTGTTCCATCGTCATTAGGAGGCCCCGAACGTTACAATTATTTATCAGTTTTGCGTCGGATTCGATAATCTAGACTCACAGGAGAACGTCCATAGGGTGCCCGAGGCAACAATAGACCCCTGTAGACAAGTCGGCTGGAAGTCGATGTATTGAATCTCGACGCAATTTGAGTGGTCCATCGTCATTAGGAGGCCCTGAACGTTACATTTAACTATCAGTTTTGCGTCGGATTCGAAAATCTAGACTCACAGGAGAAGGACCATATGGTGCCCGAGGCAGAATTATCACCTTGGAGACAAGTCGGCTGGAGGACGATGAAATGAATCTCGACGCAATTTGAGTGTTCCATCGTCATTAGGAGGCCATGAACGTAACAATTAACTATCAGTTTTGCGTCGGATTCGAAAATCTAGACTCACAGGAGACGGACTATAAGGTGCCCGAGGCAGCAATATCCCCTTGGAGACAAGTCGGCTGGATGACGATTTATTGAATCTCAACACAATTTGAGTGTTCATCGTCATTAGGAGGCCCTGAACGTTACAATTATTTATCAGTTTTGCGTCGGATTCGATAATCTAGACTCACAGGAGAACGTCCATAGGGTGCCCGAGGCAGCAATAGGCCCCTGTAGACAAGTCGGCTGGAAGTCGATGTATCGATCTCGACGCAACTTGAGTGTTCCATCGTCATTAGGAGGCCCTGAACGTTACAATTAACTATCAGTTTCGCGTCGAGTTCAAAAATCTAGACACACAGGAGAAGGACCATGTGCTGCCCGAGGCAGCAATTTCACTTTGGAGACAAGTCGGCTGGAGGACGATGCACTGAATCTCGACGCAATTTGAGTGTTCCATCGTCATTAGGAGGTCCTGAACGTTACATTTAAATATCAGTTTTGCGTCGGATTCGAAATACTACACTCACATGAGACGGACTATATGGCTCCCAAGGCAGCAATATCACCTACGAGACAAGTCGGCTGGAGTACGATGTATTGAATCGCGACGCAATTTGAGTATTAGATCGTCATTAGGAGGCTCTGAACGTTACAAATAACTATCAGTTTAGCGTCGGATTCGATAATCTAGACTCACAGGAGAACGACCATAAGGTGCCCGGGGCAGCAATATCCCCTTGGAGACAAGTCGGCTGGAGAACGATGTATTGAATCTCGACGCAATTTGTGTGTTCCATCGCTATTAGGAGGCCCTGAACTATCAGTTTTACGTCGGATTTGAAAATCTAGACTCACAGGAGATCGACCATAAGGTGCCCGAGGCAACAATATCCCCTTGGAGACAAGTCGGCTGGAGGACGATGTATTGAATCGCGACGCAATTTGAGTGTTCGATCGTCATTAGGAGGCCCTGCACTATACAATTAACCATCAGTTTTTCGACGGATTCAAAAATCTAGACTCACAGGAGGACGCCCATTAGGTGCCACAGGCAGCAATATCCCCTTGGAGACAAGTCGGCTTGAGGACGATGTATTGAATCTCGACGCAAATTGAGTGTTCCATCGTTGTTAGGAGGCCCTGAACGTTACAATTAATTACCAGTTTTACGTCGGATTCGATAATGTAGACTCAGAGGAGAACGACCACAAGGTGCCCGAGGCAGCAATATCCCCTTGCAGACAAGTCGGCTGGAGGACGATGTATTGAATCTCGACGCAATTTGAGTGTTCCATCGTCATTAGGAGGCGCTGAACGTTACAATTAACCATCAGTTATGCGTCGGATTCGTTAATCTAGACTCACAGGAGAACGACCATAAGGTGACCGAGGCAGCAATATCCCCATGGAAACAAGTCGGCTGGAGGACGATGTATTGAATCTCGACGAAATTTGAGTGTTCCATCGTTATTAGGAGGCCCTGAACGTTACAATTAACTATCAGTTTTGCGTCGGATTCGAAAAACTAGACTCACAGGAGAACGAACATATGGTGCCCGAGAAAGCAATATCCCCTTGGAGACAAGTCGGCTGGAGGACCATGTATTGAATCTCGATGCAATTTGAGTTTTCCATCGTTATTAGAAGGCCCTGAACGTTACAATTAACTATCAGTTTTGCGTCGGATTCCAAAATCTAGACTCACAGGAGAACGACCATTAGGTGCCACAGGCAGCAATAGACCCTTAGAGACAAGTCGCCTCGAGGACGAAGTATTGAATCTCAACGCAATTTGAGTGTTCCATCGTCATAAGGAGGCCCTGAATGTTACAATTAACTATCAGTTTTGCTTCGGATTCCATAGTCTAGACTCACAGGAGAACGACAGAAATGCGCCCGAGGCAACAGAAGACCCTTTGAGACAAGTGGGCTGGAGGACAATGTATTGAATCGCGACGCAGTTTGAGTGTTCCATTGTCATTAGGAGGCCCTGAACGTTACAATTAACAATCAGTTTCGCGTGGGATTCGAAAATCTAGACTCACAGGAGCACGATTACAAGGTGCCAGAGGCAGCAGTAGACACTTAGAGACAAGTCGGCTGGAGGACGATGTATTGAATCGCGGCGCTATTTGAGTGTTCCATCGACATTAGGAGGCCCTGAACGTTACAATTAACAATCAGTTTTGCGTCGGATTCGAAAATGTAGACTCAGAGGAGACGGACCATATGGTGACCGAGGCAGCAATTTACCCTTTGAGACATGTCGGCTGAAGGACGATGTATTGAATCTCGACGCAATTTGAGTGTTCCATCATCATTAGGAGGCTCTTAACGTTACAATTAGCAGTCCGTCTTGCGTCGGATTCGAATATCAGGACTCACAGGAGAACGACCATAAGGTGACCGAGGTAGCAGTAGACCCATTGAGACAAGTCCGGTTGAGGACGATGTATTGAATCTCGACGCAATTTGAGTGTTCCATCGTCATTAGGAGGCCATGAACGTTACAATTAACTATCAGTTTTGCGTCAGATTCGATAATCTAGACTCTCAGGAGAACGACCATAAGGTGCCCGAGGCAGCATTAGACCCTTGGTGACAAGTCGGCTGGAGGACGATGTATTGAATCTCGAAGCAATTAGAGTGTTCCATCGTCATTAGGAGGCCCCGAACGTTACAATTATTTATCAGTTTTGCGTCGGATTCGAAAATTTGGACTCAGAGGAGAACGACCATAAGGTGCCCGAGGCAGCAATAAACCCTCGGAGACAAGTAGCCTGGAGGACGTTGTATTGAATCTCGACGCAATTTGACTGTTCCATTGTCATTAGGAGGCCCTGAACGTTACAATTAACTATGAGTTTTGCGTCGGATTCGAAAATCTAGACTCACAGGAGAACGACCATATGGTGTCCGAGGCAGCTATATCCCCTTAGAGACAAGTTGGCTGGAGGACGATGTATTGATTCTCGACGCAATTTGAGTGTTCCATCGTCATTAGGAGGCCATGATTGTTACAATTAACCATCAGTTCTGAGTCGGATTCTAAAATCTAGACTCACAGGAGAACGACCATTAGGTGCCATAGGCAGCGATAGACCCTTGGAGACAAATTGGGTGGAGGACGATGTATTGAATCGCAACGCAATTTGAGTGTTCCATCGTCATTAAGAGGCCCGGAACATCAGAATTAACCGTCAGTTTTGCGTCAGATTCGAAAATCTAGAATCACAGGAGACGGACCATATGGTGCCCGAGGCAGCAATATCCCCTTGGAGACAAGTCGGCTGGAGGATGATGTATTGAATCTCGATGCAATTTGAGTTTTCCATCGTTATTAGGAGGCCCTGAACGTTACAATTCACTATCTGTTTTGCGTCGGATTCGAAAATCTAGACTCACAGGAGAACTACCATAAGGTGCCCGAGGCAGCAATATCCAATTGGAGACAAGTTGGCTGAAGGACTATGTATTGATTCTCGACGCAATTTGAGCGTTCCATCGTGATTAGGAGGCCATGAACGTTACAATTAACCATGCGTTTTGCGTCGGATTCGATAATCTAGACTCACAGGAGAACGACCATAAGGTGCCCGAGGCAGCCATAGACCCTTGGAGACGAATCGTCTGGAAGACGATGTATTGATTCTCGACGCAATTTGAGTGTTCCATCGTCATTAGGAGGCTCTGAACGTTACAATTAACAATCAGTCTCGCGTGGGATTCTAAAATCTAGACTTACAGGAGCACGATTATAAGGTGCCCGAGGCAGCAGTAGATCCTTGGAGTCAAGTCGGCAGGAGGACGATGTATTGAATCTCGACGCAATTTGAGTGTTCCATCGTCATTAGGAGGCTCTTAACGTTACAATTAGCAGTCCATCTTGCATCGGATTCGAATATCAGGACTCACAGGAGAACGACCATAAGGTGACCGAGGTAGCAGTAGACACATTGAGACAAGTCGGCTGGAGGACGATGTATTGAATCGCGACGCAATTTGAGTGTTCCATCCTCATTAGGAGGCCCTGAACGTTACAATTAACTATCAGTTTCGCGTCGGATTCGAAAATCTAGACTCACAAGTTGCCAGAGGCAGCAATGATCCCTTGGAGACAAGTCGGCTGAATGACGTGTTCCATCGTCATTAGGAGGCCCTCAACGTTACATTTAACTATCAGTTTTGCGTCGGATTCGAAAATCATGACTCACAGGAGAACGACCATAATGTGCCCGAGGCAGCAATAGACCCTTGGAGACAAGTTGGCTGGAGGACGATTTATCGATTCTCGACACAATTTGAGTGTTCCATCGTCATTAGGAGGCCCTGAACGTTACAATTAACTATCAGTTTTGCGTCGGATTCGATAATCTAGACTCACAGGAGAACGACCACAAGGTGCATGAGGCAGCAATAGACCCTTGGAGACAAGTCGGCTGGAGGCCGATGTATTGAATCTCGACGCAATTTGAGTGTTCCATCGTCATTAGGAGGCCCTGAACGTTACAATTAACTATCAGTTTCGCGTCGGATTCGAAAATCTAAACTCACGAGAGAACGACCTTAAGGTGCCCGAGGCAGCAATATCCCCTTGGAGACAAGCCGGCTGGAGGACGATGTATTGAATCTTGACGCAATTTGAGAGTTTCATCGTCATTAGGAGGCACTGAACGGTACAATTAACTATCACTTTTGCGTCGGATTCGAAAATGTAGACTCAGAGGAGAGCGATCAAAAGGTGCCCGAGGCAGCAATAGACCCTTGGAAGCAAGTCTACAGAAGGACGATGAATTGAATCTCGACGCAATTTGAGTGTTACATCGTCATTAGGAGGCGCTGAACGTTACAATTAACTATCAGTTCTGCGTCGGATTCGATAATCTAGACTCACAGGAGACCGAGGCAGTAATAGACCCTTGGAGACAAGTCGGCTGGAGGACGATGTTTTGAATCTCGACACAATTTGAGAGTTCCATCGTCATTAGGAGGCCCTGAATGTTACAATTAACTATCAGTTTCGCGTCGGATTCGAAAATCGAGACTCACAGGAGACGGACCATTTGGCGCCAGAGGCAGCAATATCCCCTTGGAGAGAAGTCTGCTGGAGGACGATGTATCGAAACTCGACGCAATTTGAGTGTTCCATCGTCATTTGGAGGCCCTGAACGTTACAATTAATTACCAGTTTTTCGTCGGATTCGAAAATGTAGACTCAGAGGGGAACGACCATAAGGTGCCCGAGGCAGCAATAGACCATCGGAGACAGGTCGCCAGGAGGACGATGTATTGAATCTCGACGCAATTTGAGTGTTCCATCGTCATTAGGAGGCCCTTAACGTTACAATTAACTATCAGTTTCGCGTCGGATTCGAAAATCTAGACTCACAGGTGCACGACCATAAGGTGCCAGAGGCAGCAGTAGACGCTTGGAGACAATTCGGCTGGAGGACGATGTATTGAATCTCGACGCAATTTGAGTGTTCCATCGTCATTAGGAGGCGCTGAATGTTACAATTAACCATCAGTTATGCGTCGGATTCGTTAATCTAGACTCACAGGAGAACGACCATAAGGTGACCGAGGCAGCAATATCCCCATGGAAACAAGTCGGCTGGAGGACGATGTATTGAATCTCGACGAAATCTGAGTGTTCCATCGTCATTAGGAGGCCATAAACGTTACAATTAACCATCAGTTTAGCGTCGGATTCGAAAATCTATACTCACAGGATAACGACCATAAGGTGCCACAGGCAGCAATATCCCCTTGGAGACAAGTCGGCTTGAAGACGATGTATTGAATCTCGACGCAATTTGAGTGTTCCATCGTCATTAGGAGGCCCTGAACGTTACAGCTAACTATCAGTTTTGAGTCGGATTCGAAAATCTAGACTCACAGGAGCACGACCATAAGGTGCCAGAGGCAGCAATAGACGCTTGGAGACAAGTCGGCTGGAGGACGATGTATTGAATCTCGACGCAATTTGAGTGTTCCATCGTCATTAGGAGGCCCTGAACGTTACAATTAACTGTCAGTTTTGCGTCGGATTCAAAATTCTAGACTCACAGGAGAACGACCATAAGGTGCCCGGGGCAGCAATATCCCCTTGGAGACAAGTCGGCTGGAGAACGATGTATTGAATCACGACGCAATTTGTGTGTTCCATCGCTATTAGGAGGCCCTGAACTATCAGTTTTACGTCGGATTTGAAAATCTAGACTCACAGGAGATCGACCATAAGGTGCCCGAGGCAACAATATCCCCTTGGGGACAAGTCGGCTGGAGGACGATGTATTGAATCGCGACGCAATTTGAGTGTTCGATCGTCACTAGGAGGCCCTGCACTATACAATTAACCATCAGTTTTTCGACGGATTCAAAAATCTAGACTCACAGGAGGACGCCCATTAGGTGCCACAGGCAGCAATATCCCCTTGGAGACAAGTCGGCTTGAGGACGATGTATTGAATCTCGACGCAAATTGAGTGTTCCATCGTTGTTAGGAGGCCCTGAACGTTACAATTAATTACCAGTTTTACGTCGGATTCGATAATGTAGACTCAGTGGAGAACGACCACAAGGTGCCCGAGGCAGCAATATCCCCTTGCAGACAAGTCGGCTGGAGGACGCTGTATTGAATCTCGACGCAATTTGAGTGTTCCATCGTCATTAGGAGGCGCTGAACGTTACAATTAACCATCAGTTATGCGTCGGATTCGTTAATCTAGACTCACAGGAGAACGACCATAAGGTGACCGAGGCAGCAATATCCCCATGGAAACAAGTCGGCTGGAGGACGATGTATTGAATCTCGACGAAATTTGAGTGTTCCATCGTTATTAGGAGGCAATGAACGTTACAATTAACTATCAGTTTTGCGTCGGATTCGAAAAACTAGACTCACAGGAGAACGAACATATGGGGCCCGAGGGAGCAATATCCCCTTGGAGACAAGTCGGCTGGAGGACCATGTATTGAATCTCGATGCAATTTGAGTTTTCCATCGTTATTAGGAGGCCCTGAACGTTACAATTAACTATCAGTTTTGCGTCGGATTCCAAAATCTAGACTCACAGGAGAACGACCATTAGGTGCCACAGGCAGCAATAGACCCTTAGAGACAAGTCGCCTCGAGGACGAAGTATTGAATCTCAACGCAATTTGAGTGTTCCATCGTCATAAGGAGGCCCTGAACGTTACAATTAACTATCAGTTTTGCTTCGGATTCCATAGTCTAGACTCACAGGAGAACGACCAAAATGCGCCCGAGGCAACAGTAGACCCTTTGAGACAAGTGGGCTGGAGGACAATGTATTGAATCGCGACGCAGTTTGAGTGTTCCATTGTCATTAGGAGGCCCTGAACGTTACAAATAACAATCAGTTTCGCGTGGGATTCGAAAATCTAGACTCACAGGAGCACGATTACAAGGTGCCAGAGGCAGCAGTAGACACTTAGAGACTAGTCGGCTGGAGGACGATGTATTGAATCGCGACGCTATTTGAGTGTTCCATCGACGTTAGGAGGCCCTGAACGTTACAATTAACAATCAGTTTTGCGTCGGATTCGAAAATGTAGACTCAGAGGAGACGGACCATATGGTGACCGAGGCAGCAATTTACCCTTTGAGACATGTCGGCTGAAGGACGATGTATTGAATCTCGACGCAATTTGAGTGTTCCATCGTCATTAGGAAGCTCTTAACGTTACAATTAGCAGTCCGTCTTGCGTCGGATTCGAATATCAGGACTCACAGGAGAACGACCATAAGGTGACCGAGGTAGCAGTAGACCCATTGAGACAAGTCCGGTTGAGGACGATGTATTGAATCTCGACGCAATTTGAGTGCTCCATCGTCATTAGGAGGCCATGAACGTTACAATTAACTATCAGTTTTGCGTCAGATTCGATAATCTAGACTCTCAGGAGAACGACCATAAGGTGCCCGAGGCAGCATTAGACCCTTGGTGACAAGTCGGCTGGAGGACGATGTATTGAATCTCGAAGCAATTAGAGTGTTCCATCGTCATTAGGAGGCCCTGAACGTTACAATTAACTATCAGTTTTACTTCGGATTCCATAGTCTAGACTCACAGGAGAACGACCAAAAGGCGCCCGAGGCAACAATGAACCCTTGGAGACAAGTCGGCTGGAGGACGATGTATTTTTATCGCGACGCAGTTTGAGTGTTCCATCGTTATTAGGAGGCCCTGAACGTTACAATTAACTATCAGTTTTACGTCGGATTCGATAATCTAGACTCACAGGAAAACGACCATAAGGTGCCCGAGGCAGCAATAGACCCTTAGACACAAGTCGCCTGGAGGTCGAAGTATTGAATCTCGACGCAATTTGAGTCTTGCAGCGTCATTAGGAGGCCCTGAACGTTACAGTTAACTATCAGTTTCGCGTCGGATTCTAAAATCTAGAGTCACAAGTTGCCAGAGGCAGCAATGGTCCCTTGGAGACAACTCGGCTGAATGACGTGTTCCATCGTCATTAGGAGGCCCCGAACGTTACAATTATTTATCAGTTTTGCGTCGGATTCGATAATCTAGACTCACAGGAGAACGTCCATAGGGTGCCCGAGGCAGCAATAGACCCCTGTAGACAAGTCGGCTGGAAGTCGATGTATTGAATCTCGACGCAATTTGAGTGGTCCATCGTCATTAGGAGGCCCTGAACGTTACATTTAACTATCAGTTTTGCGTCGGATTCGAAAATCTAGACTCACAGGAGAAGGACCATATGGTGCCCGAGGCAGAATTATCACCTTGGAGACAAGTCGGCTGGAGGACGATGAAATGAATCTCGACGCAATTTGAGTGTTCCATCGTCATTAGGAGGCCATGAACGTAACAATTAACTATCAGTTTTGCGTCGGATTCGAAAATCTAGACTCACAGGAGACGGACTATAAGGTGCCCGAGGCAGCAATATCCCCTTGGAGACAAGTCGGCTGGATGACGATTTATTGAATCTCAACACAATTTGAGTGTTCATCGTCATTAGGAGGCCCTGAACGTTACAATTATTTATCAGTTTTGCGTCGGATTCGATAATCTAGACTCACAGGAGAACGTCCATAGGGTGCCCGAGGCAGCAATAGACCCCTGTAGACAAGTCGGCTGGAAGTCGATGTATCGATCTCGACGCAACTTGAGTGTTCCATCGTCATTAGGAGGCCCTGAACGTTACAATTAACTATCAGTTTCGCGTCGAGTTCAAAAATCTAGACACACAGGAGAAGGACCATGTGCTGCCCGAGGCAGCAATTTCACTTTGGAGACAAGTCGGCTGGAGGACGATGCAATGAATCTCGACGCAATTTGAGTGTTCCATCGTCATTAGGAGGTCCTGAACGTTACATTTAAATATCAGTTTTGCGTCGGATTCGAAATACTACACTCACATGAGACGGACTATATGGCTCCCAAGGCAGCAATATCCCCTACGAGACAAGTCGGCTGGAGTACGATGTATTGAATCGCGACGCAATTTGAGTATTCGATCGTCATTAGGAGGCTCTGAACGTTACAAATAACTATCAGTTTAGCGTCGGATTCGATAATCTAGACTCACAGGAGAACGACCATAAGGTGCCCGGGGCAGCAATATCCCCTTGGAGACAAGTAGGCTGGAGAACGATGTATTGAATCTCGACGCAATTTGTGTGTTCCATCGCTATTAGGAGGCCCTGAACTATCAGTTTTACGTCGGATTTGAAAATCTAGACTCACAGGAGGTCGACCATAAGGTGCCCGAGGCAACAATATCTCCTTGGAGACAAGTCGGCTGGAGGACGATGTATTGAATCGCGACGCAATTTGAGTGTTCGATCGTCATTAGGAGGCCCTGCACTATACAATTAACCATCAGTTTTTCGACGGATTCAAAAATCTAGACTCACAGGAGGACGCCCATTAGGTGCCACAGGCAGCAATATCCCCTTGGAGACAAGTCGGCTTGACGACGATGTATTGAATCTCGACGCAAATTGAGTGTTCCATCGTTGTTAGGAGGCCCTGAACGTTACAATTAATTACCAGTTTTACGTCGGATTCGATAATGTAGACTCAGAGGAGAACGACCACAAGGTGCCCGAGGCAGCAATATCCCCTTGCAGACAAGTCGGCTGGAGGACGATGTATTGAATCTCGACGCAATTTGAGTGTTCCATCGTCATTAGGAGGCGCTGAACGTTACAATTAACCATCAGTTATGCGTCGGATTCGTTAATCTAGACTCACAGGAGAACGACCATAAGGTGACCGAGGCAGCAATATCCCCATGGAAACAAGTCGGCTGGAGGACGATGTATTGAATCTCGACGAAATTTGAGTGTTCCATCGTTATTAGGAGGCCCTGAACGTTACAATTAACTATTAGTTTTGCGTCGGATTCGAAAAACTAGACTCACAGGAGAACGAACATATGGTGCCCGAGAAAGCAATATCCCCTTGGAGACAAGTCGGCTGGAGGACCATGTATTGAATCTCGATGCAATTTGAGTTTTCCATCGTTATTAGGAGGCCCTGAACGTTACAATTAACTATCAGTTTTGCGTCGGATTCCAAAATCTAGACTCACAGGAGAACGACCATTAGGTGCCACAGGCAGCAATAGACCCTTAGAGACAAGTCGCCTCGAGGACGAAGTATTGAATCTCAACGCAATTTGAGTGTTCCATCGTCATAAGGAGGCCCTGAATGTTACAATTAACTATCAGTTTTGCTTCGGATTCCATAGTCTAGACTCACAGGAGAACGACCAAAATGCGCCCGAGGCAACAGAAGACCCTTTGAGACAAGTGGGCTGGAGGACAATGTATTGAATCGCGACGCAGTTTGAGTGTTCCATTGTCATTAGGAGGCCCTGAACGTTACAATTAACAATCAGTTTCGCGTGGGATTCGAAAATCTAGACTCACAGGAGCACGATTACAAGGTGCCAGAGGCAGCAGTAGACACTTAGAGACAAGTCGGCTGGAGGACGATGTATTGAATCGCGACGCTATTTGAGTGTTCCATCGACATTAGGAGGCCCTGAACGTTACAATTAACAATCAGTTTTGCGTCGGATTCGAAAATGTAGACTCAGAGGAGACGGACCATATGGTGACCGAGGCAGCAATTTACCCTTTGAGACATGTCAGCTGAAGGACGATGTATTGAATCTCGACGCAATTTGAGTGTTCCATCATCATTAGGAGGCTCTTAACGTTACAATTAGCAGTCCGTCTTGCGTCGGATTCGAATATCAGGACTCACAGGAGAACGACCATAAGGTGACCGAGGTAGCAGTAGACCCATTGAGACAAGTCCGGTTGAGGACGATGTATTGAATCTCGACGCAATTTGAGTGTTCCATCGTCATTAGGAGGCCATGAACGTTACAATTAACTATCAGTTTTGCGTCAGATTCGATAATCTAGACTCTCAGGAGAACGACCATAAGGTGCCCGAGGCAGCATTAGACCCTTGGTGACAAGTCGGCTGGAGGACGATGTATTGAATCTCGAAGCAATTAGAGTGTTCCATCGTCATTAGGAGGCCCCGAACGTTACAATTATTTATCAGTTTTGCGTCGGATTCGATAATCTAGACTCACAGGAGAACGTCCATAGGGTGCCCGAGGCAGCAATAGACCCCTGTAGACAAGTCGGCTGGAAGTCGATGTATTGAATCTCGACGCAATTTGAGTGGTCCATCGTCATTAGGAGGCCCTGAACGTTACATTTAACTATCAGTTTTGCGTCGGATTCGAAAATCTAGACTCACAGGAGAAGGACCATATGGTGCCCGAGGCAGAACTATCACCTTGGAGACAAGTCGGCTGAGGGACGATGAAATGAATCTCAACACAATTTGAATGTTCATCGTCATTAGGAGGCCCTGAACGTTACAATTATTTATCAGTTTTGCGTCGGATTCGATAATCTAGACTCACAGGAGAACGTCCATAGGGTGCCCGAGGCAGCAATAGACCCCTGTAGACAAGTCGGCTGGAAGTCGATGTATCGAATCTCGACGCAACTTGAGTGTTCCATCGTCATTAGGAGGCCCTGAACGTTACAAGTAACTATCAGTTTTGCGTCGGATTCGAAAATCTAGACTCACAGGAGAAGGAACATGTGCTGCCCGAGGCAGCAATTTCACTTTGGAGACAAGTCGGCTGGAGGACGATGCAATGAATCTCGACGCAATTTGAGTGTTCCATCGTCATTAGGAGGTCCTGAACGTTACATTTAAATATCAGTTTTGCGTCGGATTCGAAATACTACACTCACATGAGACGGACTATATGGCTCCCAAAGCAGCAATATCCCCTAGGAGACATGTCGGCTGGAGGACGATGTATTGAATCTCGACGCAATTTGAGTGTTCCAACGTCGTTAGGAGGCCCTGAACGTTACATTTAACAATCAGATTCGCGTAGGATTCGAAAATCTGGACTCACAGGAGCACGATTATAAGGTACCATAGGCAGCAGTAGACCCTTGGAGACAAGTCGGCTGGAGGACGATGTATTGAATCACGACCCAATTTGAGTTTTCCATCGACATTAGGAGGCCCTGAACGTTACAATTAACAATCAGTTTTGTGTCGGATTCGAAAATGTAGACTCAGAGGAGACGGTCTATATGGTGCCCAAGGCAGCAATATCCCCTTGGAGACAAGTCGGCTGCAGGACTATGCATTGAATCGCGACGCAATTAGAGTGTTCCATCGTCATTGGGAGGCCCTGAACGTTACAATTAACTATCAGTTATGGGTCGGATTCGACAATCTAGACTCACAGGAGAACGACCATAAGGTGCCTGAGGGAGCAATAGAACCTTGGAGGCAAGTCGGCTGGAGGGCGATGTATTGAATCTCGACGCAATTTGAGTGTTCCATCGTCATTAGGAGGCCCTGAACGTTACACTTAACTATCAATTGCGCGTCGGATTCGAAAATCTGGACTCTCAGGAGACGGACCATATGGTGCACGAGGCAGCAATATCCCCTAGGAGACAAGTCGGGCGGAGGACGATGTATTGAATTTCGGAGCAATTTGAGTGTTGCATCGTCATTAGGGTGCTCTCAACGTTACAATTGGAAGTCCGTTTTGCGTCGGTTTCGTATATCTGGACTCACAGGAGAACGAACATAAGGTGACCGAGGTAGCAGTAGACCCACTGGGACAAGACGGCTGGAGGACGATTTATTGAATCGCAACGCAATTTGAGTGTTGCAGCTTCATTAGGAGGCCCTGAACGTTACAATTAACCATCAGTTTCGCGTCGGATTCGAAAATCTAGACTCACAAGTTGCCAGAGGCAGCAATGGTCCCTTGGAGACAAGTCGGCTGGCGGACGATGTATTGAATATCGACGCAATTTGAGTGTTCCATCGTCATTAGGAGGTCCTGAACGTTCCATTAACTATCAGTTTTGCGTCGGATTCGAAATACTAGACTAACGGGAGACGGACTATATGGTTCCCAAGGCAGCAATATCCCCTCGGAGACAAGTCGGCTGGAGGACGATGTATTTAATCTAGACGTAATTTGAGTGTTCCATCGTCATTAGGAGGCCCTGAACGTTACAATTACCTATCAGTTTTGCGTCGGATTCGATAATCTAGACTCACAGGATAACGACCATAGGGTGCTTGAGGCAGCAATAGACCCCTGGAGACAAGTCGGCTGGAGGTCGATCTATTGAATCTCGACGCAATTTGAGTGTCCCATCGTCATTAGGAGGCCCTGAACGTTACAATTAACTATCAGTTTCGCTTCGAATTCTCAAATCTAGACTCACAGGAGAAGGACCATGTGGTGCCCGAGGCAGCAATATCCCCTAGGAGACAAGTCGGCTGGAGGACGATGTATTGAATCTGGACGCAATTTGAGTGTTCCATTGTCATTAGGAGGCTCTTAACGTTAGAATTAGCAGCCCGTTTTGCGTCGGATTCGAATATTTGGACTCACAGGAGAACGACAATAAGATGCCTGAGGCAGCAACAGAACCTTGGAGACAAATCGGCTGGAGGTCGATGTATTGAATGGCGACGCAATTTGTGTGTTCCATCGTCTTTAGGTGGCCCGGAACATTACAATTAACCGTCACTTTCGCGTCGGATTCGAAAATCTAGACTCACAGGAGACGGACCCGAGGCGGCAATATCCCCTTGGAGACAAGTTGGCCGGAGGACGATGTATTGAATCTCGACGCAATTTGTGTTTTCCATCGTCATTAGGAGGTCCTGAACGTTACAATTAACTATCAGTTTTGCGTCGGATTCGATAATCTAGACTCACAGGAAAACGACCATAGGGTGCCCGATTCAGCAATAGACCCTTGGAGACAATTCGGCTGGAGGACGATGTATTGAATCGCGACGCAATTTGAGTGTTCGATCGTAATTAGGAGGCTCTGAACGTTACAATTAAGTATCTGTTTTGCGTCGGATTCGATAATCTAGACTCACAGGAGAACGACCATAAGGTGCCCGAGGCAGCAGTAGACCCTTGGAGACAAGTCGCCTGGAGGACGATGTATTGAATATCGACGCAATTTGAGTTTTCCATCGTCATTAGGAGGCCCTGAACGTTACAAGTAACTATCAGTTTTGCGTCGGATTCGAGATTCTAGACTCACAGAAGACGGCCAAATGATGACCGATGCAGCAATAGACCCTTGGAGACAAGTCGGCTGTACGACGATGTATTGAATCTCGACGCAATTTGAGTGTTCCATCGTCATTAGGAGGCCCTGAACGATACAATTCACTATCAGTTTTGCGTCGGATTCGATAATCTAGACTCACAAGAGAACGACCATAGGGTGCCCGATTCAGCAATAGACCCCTCGAGACAATTCCGCTGGAGGACGATGTAATGAATCTCGACCCAATTTGAGTGTTCCATCGTCATTAGGAGGCCCTGAACGTTACAATTAACTATCAGTTTAGCGTCGGATTCGATATTCTAGACCCACAGGAGAACGACCAAAAGGAGCCCGATGCAACAATAGACCCTTGGAGACAAGTCGGCTGGAGGATGATGTATTGAATCTCGACGAAATTTGAGTGTTCCATCGTCATTAGGAGGCCATGAACGTAACAATTAACTATCAGTTTTGCGTCATATTTGAAAATCTAGACCCACAGGAGAACGACCATATGGTGCTCGAAGCAGGAATATTCCGTAGGAGGCAGGGCGGCTGGAGGACGATGCATTGAATCTCGACGCAATTTGAGTGTTCCATCGTCATTAGGAGGCCCTGAACGATACAATTCACTATCAGTTTTGCGTCGGATTCGATAATCTAGACTCACAAGAGAACGACCATAGGGTGCCCGATTCAGCAATAGACCCCTCGAGACAAGTCCGCTGGAGGACGATGTATTGAATCTCGACCCAATTTGAGAGTTCCATCCTCATTAGGAGTCCCTGAACGTTACATTTGACTATCAGTTTGGCGTCGGATTCGAAAATCTAGACTCACAGGAGACGGACCTTATGGTGCCCGAGGCAGCAATATCCCCTTGGACACAAGTCGGCTGGAGGACGATATATTGAATCTCGACGCAATTTGAGTGTTCCATCGTTATTAGGAGGCCCTGTAAGATACAATTAACTATCAGTTTTGCGTCGGATTCGCAAATGTAGACTCAGAGGAGACGGACCATATGGCGACCGAGGCGTCAATTTACCCTTGGAAACAAGTCGGCCGAAGGACGATGTATTGAATCTCGAAGCAATTTGAGTGTTCCATCGACATTAGGAGCCCATGAACGTTACAATTAACTATCAGTTTCGCGTCGGCTTCGAAAATCTAGACTCACAGGAGAAGGATCGTATGGTGCCCGAGGCAGCAATATCACGATTGGATACAAGTCGGCTGGAGGACGATGTAATGAATCTCGACCCAATTTGAGTGTTCCATCGTCATTAGGAGGCCCTGAACGTTACAATTAACTATCAGTTTAGCGTCGGATTCGATATTCTAGACCCACAGGAGAACGACCAAAAGGAGCCCGATGCAACAATAGACCCTTGGAGACAAGTCGGCTGGAGGATGATGTATTGAATCTCGACGAAATTTGAGTGTTCCATCGTCATTAGGAGGCCATGAACGTAACAATTAACTATCAGTTTTGCGTCATATTTGAAAATCTAGACCCACAGGAGAACGACCATATGGTGTTCGAAGCAGGAATATCCCCTAGGAGGCAGGTCGGGTGGAGGACGATGTATTGAATCGACGCAATTTGAGTGTTCCATCGCCATTAAGCGGCAATGAACGTTACAATTAACTATCAGTTTTGCGGCGGATCCAATAATCTAGACTCAGAGGAGAACGACCATTGGGTGCCCGAGGCAGCAATAGACCCATCCAGACAAGTCGGCTGGAGGACGATGTATTGAATGGGGACGCAATTTGAGTGTTCCATCGTCATTAGGAGGCCATGAACGTTACAAATAACTATCAGTTTTGCGTCGGATTCGAGATTCTAGACTCACAGAAGACGGCCAAATGATGACCGATGCTGCAATAGACCCTTGGAGACAAGACGGCTGTACGACGATGTATTGAATCTCCACGCAATTTGAGTGTTCCATCGTCATTAGGAGGCCCTGAACGTTACAATTCACTATCAGTTTTGCGTCGGATTCGATAATCTAGACTCACAAGAGAACGACCATAGGGTGCCCGATTCAGCAATAGACCCCTCGAGACAAGTCCGCTGGAGGACGATGTATTGAATCTCGACCCAATTTGAGAGTTCCATCGTCATTAGGAGGCCTTGAACGTTACAATTAACTATCGGATTCGCTATTCTAGGCCCACAGGAGAACGACCAAAAGGAGCCCGAGGCAACAATAGACCCTTGGAGACAAGTCGGCTGGAGGGTTATGTATTGAATCGCGACTCAATTTTAGTGTTTCATCGTCATTAGGAGGCCGTGAACGTTACAATTAACTATCAGTTTTGCGTCGGATTCGAAAATCTAAACTCACAAGAGAACGACCTTAAGGTGCCCGAGGCAGCAATATCCCCTTGGAGACAAACCGGCTGGAGGACGATGTATTGAATCTTGACGCAATTTGAGTGTTTCATCGTCATTAGGAGGCACTGAACGGTACAATTAACTATCAGTTTTGCGTCGGATTCGAAAATGTAGACTCAGAGGAGAGCGATCAAAAGGTGCCCGAGGCAGCAATAGACCCTTGGAAACAAGTCTACAGAAGGACGATGAATTGAATCTCGACGCAATTTGAGTGTTACATCGTCATTAGGAGGCCCTGAACGTTACAATTAACTATCAGTTCTGCGTCGGATTCGATAATCTAGACTCACAGGAGACCGAGGCAGTAATAGACCCTTGGAGACAAGTCGGCTGGAGGACGATGTTTTGAATCTCGACACAATTTGAGTGTTCCATCGTCATTAGGAGGCCCTGAATGTTACAATTAACTATCAGTTTCGCGTCGGATTCGAAAATCTAAACTCACAAGAGAACGACCTTAAGGTGCCCGAGGCAGCAATAGACCATCGGAGACAGGTCGCCAGGAGGACGATGTATAGAATCTCGACGCAATTTGAGTGTTCCATCGTCATTAGGAGGCCCTTAACGTTACAATTAACTATCAGTTTCGCGTCGGATTCGAAAATCTAGACTCACAGGTGCACGACCATAAGGTGCCCTTGGCAGCAATATCCCCTTGGAGACAAGTCGGCTGGAGAACGATGTATTGAATCTCGACGCAATCTGAGTGTTCCATCTTCATTAGGAGGCCATAAACGTTACAATTAACCATCAGTTTAGCGTCGGATTCGAAAATCTATACTCACAGGATAACGACCATAAGGTGCCACAGGCAGCAATATCCCGTTGGAGACAAGTCGGCTTGAGGACGATGTATTGAATCTCGACGCAATTTGAGTGTTCCATCGTCATTAGCAGGCCCTGAACGTTACAGCTAACTATCAGTTTTGAGTCGGATTCGAAAATCTAGACTCACAGGTGCACGACCATAAGGTGCCAGAGGCAGCAATAGACGCTTGGAGACAAGTCGGCTGGAGGACGATGTATTGAATCTCGACGCAATTTGAGTGTTCCATCGTCATTAGGAGGCCCTGAACGTTACAATTAACTGTCAATTTTGCGTCGGATTCAAAATTCTAGACTCACAGGAGAACGACCATAAGGTGCCCGGGGCAGCAATATCCCCTTGGAGACAAGTCGGCTGGAGAACGATGTATTGAATCTCGACGCAATTTGTGTGTTCCATCGCTATTAGGAGGCCCTGAACTATCAGTTTTACGTCGGATTTGAAAATCTAGACTCACAGGAGAACGACCATAAGGTGCCCGAGGCAGCAATAGACCCTGGGAGACAAGTCGGCTGGAGGACGATGTATTGAATCTCGAAGCAATTTGAGTGTTCCATTATCATAAGGAGGCCGTGAACGTTACAATTAACTGTGAGTTTCGCGTCGGATTCGAAAATTAAGACTCAGAGGAGAGCGATCAAAAGGTGCCCGAGGCAGCAATAGACCCTTGGAAACAAGTCTACAGAAGGACGATGAATTGAATCTCGACGCAAATTGAGTGTTCCATCGTTGTTAGGAGGCCCTGAACGTTACATTTAATTACCAGTTTTACGTCGGATTCGATAATGTAGACTCAGAGGAGAACGACCACAAGGTGCCCGAGGCAGAAATAAACCATCGAAGACAAGTCGCCTGGAGGACGATGTATTGAATCTCGACGCAATTTGAGTGTTCCATTGTCATTAGGTGGCCATGAACGATACAATTAACTATCAGTTTTGCGTCGGATTCGAAAATCTAGACTCTCAGGAGAACGACCATATGGTGTCCGAGGCAGCTATATCCCCTTGGAGACAAGACGGCTGGAGGACGATGAATTGAATCTCGACGCAATTTGAGTGTTCCATCGTCATTAGGAGGCCATGATTGTTACAATTAACCATCAGGTCTGAGTCGGATTCTAAAATCTAGACTCACAGGAGAACGACCATTAGGTGCCATAGGTAGCGATAGACATTTGGAGTCAAATCGGCTGGAGGACGACGTATTGAATCGCGACGCAATTTGAGTGTTCGATCGTCATTAAGAGGCCCGGAACATCAGAATTAACCGTCAGTTGTGCGTCGGATTCGAAAATCTAGAATCACAGGAGACGGACCATATGGTGCCCGTGGCAGCAATATCCCCTTGGAGGCAAGTCGGCAGGAGTACGTTGTATTGAATCTCGACGCAATTTGAGTGATACATCGTCATTAGGAGGCCCTGACCGTTACAATTAACTATCAGTTTTGCTTCGGATTCCATAATCTAGACTCACAGGAGAACGACCAATAGGCGGACGAGGCAACAATAGACCCTTGGAGACAAGTCGGCTGGAGGACGATGTATTGAATCGCGACGCAATTTGAGTGTTCGATCGTCATTAGGAGGCCCTGCTCTATACAATTAACCATCAGTTTTGCGACGGATTCAAAAATCTAGACTCACAGGAGAACGACCATATGGTGCCCGAGACAGCAATATCCCCTTTGAGACAAGTCGGCTGGAGGACGATGTATTGAATCTCGACGAAATTTGAGTGTTCCATCGTTATTAGGAGGTCCTGAACGTTGCAATTAACTATCAGTTTTGCGTCGGATTCGAAAAACTAGACTCACAGGAGAACGAACATATGGTGCCCGAGGGAGCAATATCCCCTTGGAGACAAGTCGGCTGGAGGACGATGTATTGAATCGCGACGCAATTTGAGTGTTCGATCGTCATTAGGAGACCCTGAACGTTACAGCTAACTATCAGTTTTGAGTCGGATTCGAAAATCTAGACTCACAGGAGCACGACCATAAGGTGCCAGAGGCAGCAATAGACGCTTGGAGACAAGTCGGCTTGAGGACGATGTATTGAATCTCGACGCAATTTGAGTGTTCCATCGTCATTAGGAGGCCCTGAACGTTACAATTAACTGTCAGTTTTGCGTCGGATTCGAAAATCTAGACTCACAGGAGAACGACCATTAGGTGCCACAGGCAGCAATAGACCCTTAGAGACAAGTCGCCTCGAGGACGAAGTATTGAATCTCAACGCAATTTGAGTGTTCCATCGTCATAAGGAGGCCCTGAACGTTACAATTAACTATCAGTTTTGCTTCGGATTCCATAGTCTAGACTCACAGGAGAACGACCAAAATGCGCCCGAGGCAACAGTAGACCCTTTGAGACAAGTGGGCTGGAGGACAATATATTGAATCGCGACGCAGTTTGAGTGTTCCATCGTCATTAGGAGGCCCTGAACGTTACAATTAACTGTCAGTTTTGCGTCGGATTCGAAAATCTAGACTCACAGGAGAACGACCATTAGGTGCCACAGGCAGCAATAGACCCTTAGAGACAAGTCGCCTCGAGGACGAAGTATTGAATCTCAACGCAATTTGAGTGTTCCATCGTCATAAGGAGGCCCTGAACTTTACAATTAACTATCAGTTTTGCTTCGGATTCCATAGTCTAGACTCACAGGAGAACGACCAAAATGCGCCCGAGGCAACAGTAGACACTTAGAGACAAATCGCCTGGAGGACGATGTATTGAATCGCGACGCTATTTGAGTGTTCCATCGACATTAGGAGGCCCTGAACGTTACAATTAACAATCAGTTTTGCGTCGGATTCGAAAATGTAGACTCAGAGGAGACGGACCATATGGTGACCGAGGCAGCAATTTACCCTTTGAGACATGTCGGCTGAAGGACGATGTATTGAATCTCGACGCAATTTGAGTGTTCCATCGTCATTAGGAGGCTCTTAACGTTACAATTAGCAGTCCGTCTTGCGACGGATTCGCATATCAGGACTCACAGGAGAACGACCATAAGGTGACCGAGGTAGTAGTAGACCCATTGAGACAAGTCCGGTTGAAGACGATGTATTGAATCTCGACGCAATTTGAGTGTTCCATCGTCATTAGGAGGCCATGAACGTTACATTTAACTATCAGTTTTGCGTCAGATTCGATAATCTAGACTCTCAGGAGAACGACCATAAGGTGCCCGAGGCAGGATTAGACCCTTGGTGACAAGTCGGCTGGAGGACGTTGTATTGAATCTCGAAGCAATTAGAGTGTTCCATCGTCATTAGGAGGCCCTGAACGTTACAATTAACTATCAGTTTTGCTTCGGATTCCATAGTCTAGGCTCACAGGAGAACGACCAAAAGGCGCCCGAGGCAACAATGAACCCTTGGAGACAAGTCGGCTGGAGGACGATGTATTGAATCGCGACGCAGTTTGACGGACTATAAGGTGCCCGAGGCAGCAATATCCCCTTGGAGACAAGTCGGCTGGATGACGATTTATTGAATCTCAACACAATTTGAGTGTTCATCGTCATTAGGAGGCCCTGAACGTTACAATTATTTATCAGTTTTGCGTTGGATTCGATAATCTAGACTCACAGGAGAACGTCCATAGGGTGCCCGAGGCAGCAATAGACTCCTGTAGACAAGTCGGCTGGAAGTCGATGTATCGAATCTCGACGCAACTTGAGTGTTCCATCGTCATTAGGAAGCCCTGAACGATACAATTAACTATCAGTTTCGCGTCGAGTTCAAAAATCTAGACTCACAGGAGAAGGACCATGTGCTGCCCGAGGCAGCAATTTCACTTTGGAGACAAGTCGGCTGGAGGACGATGCAATGAATCTCGACGCAATTTGAGTGTTCCATCGTCATTAGGAGGTCCTGAACGTTACATTTAAATATCAGTTTTGCGTCGGATTCGAAATACTACACTCACATGAGACGGACTATATGGCTCCCAAGGCAGCAACATCCCCTAGGAGACAAGTCGGCTGGAGGACGATGTATTGAATCGCGACGCAATTTGAGTGTTCGATCGTCATTAGGAGGCTCTGAACGTTACAATTAAGTATCAGTTTTGCTTCGGATTCGATAATCTCGACTCACAGGAGAACGACCATAAGGTGCCAGAGGCAGCAGTAGACCCTTGGAGACAAGTCGCCTGGAGGACGATGTATTGAATCTTGACGCAATTTGAGTGTTCCATCGTCATTAGGATTCCCTGAACGTTACAAATAACTATCAGTTTAGCGTCGGATTCGATAATCTAGACTCACAGGAAAACGACCAAAAGGAGCCCGAGGCAACAATAGACCCTGGGAGACAAGTCGGCTGGAGGACGATGTATTGAATCGCGACGCAATTTGAGTGTTCCATCGTCATTAGGAGGCCCTGAAGGTTACAATTAACGATCAGTTTTGCGTCGGATTCGCAAGTGTAGACTCAGAGAAGACGGATCATATGGCGACCGAGGCTGCAATTTGCCCTTGGAGACAAGTTTACTGAAGGACGATGTATTGAATCTCGACGCCATTTGAGTTTTCCAACGTCGTTAGGAGGCCCTGAACGTTACAATTAACAATCAGTTTTGCGTCGGATTCGAAAATGTAGACTCAGAGGAGACGGACCATATGGTGACCGAGGCAGCAATTGACCCTTGGAGACATGTCGGCTGAAGGACGATGTATTGAATCTCGACGCAATTTGAGTGTTCCATCGTCATTAGGAGGCCATGAACGTTACAATCGACCATCAGTTTTGCGTCGGATTCGAAAATCTAGACTGACAGGAGACGGACTATAAGGTGCCCGAGACAGCAATATCCACTTGGAGACAAGTCGGCTGGAGGACGATGCATTGAATCTCGACGCAATTTGAGTGTTCCATCGTCAACAGGGGGTTCTAAACGTTACAATTAACTATCAGTTTTGCATCGGATTCGAAATTCTAGACTCACAGGAGACGGTCTATATGGTGCCCAAGGCAGCAATATCCCCTTGGAGACAAGTCGGCTGCAGGACTATGCATTGAATCGCGACGCAAATAGAGTGTTCCATCGTCATTGGGAGGCCCTGAACGTTACAATTAACTATCAGTTATGGGTCGGATTCGACAATCTAGACTCACAGGAGAACGACCATAAGGTGCCCGAGGGAGCAATAGAACCTTGGAGGCAAGTCGGCTGGAGGGCGATGTATTGAATCTCGACGCAATTTGAGTGTTCCATCGTCATTAGGAGGCCCTGAACGTTACACTAACTATCAATTACGCGTCGGATTCGAAAATCTGGACTCTCAGGAGACGGACCATATGGTGCACGAGGCAGCAATATCCCCTAGGAGACAAGTTGACTGGAGGACGATGTATTGAATTTCGGAGCAATTTGAGTGTTGCATCGTCATTAGGGGGCTCTCAACGTTACAATTGGAACTCCGTTTTGCGTCGGTTTCGAATATCTGGACTCACAGGAGACCGACCATAAGGTGACCGAGGTAGCAGTAGACCCATTGGGACAAGTCGGCTGGAGGACGATTTATTGAATCGCAACGCAATTTGAGTGTTGCAGCGTCATTAGGAGGCCCTGAACGTTACAATTAACTATCAGTTTTGCGTCGGATTCGAAAATCTAGACTCACGAGTTGCCAGAGGCAGCAATGGTCCCTTGGAGACAAGTCGGCTGATGACGTGTTCCATCGTCATTAGGAGGCCCTGAACGTTACAATTAACTATCAGTTTCGCTTCGAATTCTCAAATCTAGACTCACAGGAGAAGGACCATGTGGTGCCCGAGGCAGCAATTTCACTTTGGAGGCAAGTCGGCTGAAGGACGATGCAATGAATGTCGACGAAATTTGAGTGTTCCATCGTCATTCGGAGGCCCTGAACGTTATAATTAACTGTCAGTATTGCGTCGGATTCGATAATCTAGACTATCAGGAAACCGCCCATAAGGTGCCCGAGGCAGTAATAGACCCTTGGAGAAAAGTCGGCTGGAGGACGATGTATTGAATCACGACGCAATTTGAGTGTTCCATCGTCATTAGGAGGCCCTGAACGTTACAAGTAACTATCAGTTTTGCGTCGGATTCGAAAATCTAGACTCACAGGAGACGGACCCGAGGCGGCAATATCCCCTTGGAGACAAGTTGGCCGGAGAACGATGTATTGAATCTCGACGCAATTTGTGTTTTCCATCGTCATTAGGAGGTCCTGAACGTTACAATTAACTATCAGTTTTGCGTCGGATTCGATAATCTAGACTCACAGGAAAACGACCATAGGGTGCCCGATTCAGCAATAGACCCTTGGAGACAATTCGGCTGGAGGACGATGTATTGAATCGCGACGCAATTTGAGTGTTCGATCGTAATTAGGAGGCTCTGAACATTACAATTAAGTATCTGTTTTGCGTCGGATTCGATAATCTAGACTCACAGGAGAACGACCATAAGGTGCCCAAGGCAGCAGTATACCCTTGGAGACAAGTCGCCTGGAGGACTATGTATTGAATATCGACGCAATTTGAGTTTTCCATCGTCATTAGGAGGCCCTGAACGTTACAAGTAACCATCAGTTTTGCGTCGGATTCGAGATTCTAGACTCACAGAAGACGGCCAAATGATGACCGATGCAGCAATAGACCCTTGGAGACAAGTCGGCTGTACGACGATGTATTGAATCTCGACGCAATTTGAGTGTTCCATTGTCATTAGGAGGCCCTGAACGATACAATTCACTATCAGTTTTGCGTCGGATTCGATAATCTAGACTCACAAGAGAACGACCATAGGGTGCCCGATTCAGCAATAGACCCCTCGAGACAAGTCCGCTGGAGGACGATGTAATGAATCTCAACCCAATTTGAGTGTTCCATCGTCATTAGGAGGCCCTGAACGTTACAATTAACTATCAGTTTAGCGTCGGATTCGATATTCTAGACCCACAGGAGAACGACCAAAAGGAGCCCGATGCAACAATAGACCCTTGGAGACAAGTCGGCTGGACGATGATGTATTGAAACTCGACGAAATTTGAGTGTTCCATCGTCATTAGGAGGCCATGAACGTAACAATTAACTATCAGTTTTGCGTCATATTTGAAAATCTAGACCCACAGGAGAATTACCATATGGTGCTCGAAGCAGGAATATCCCCTAGGAGGCAGGGCGGCTGGAGGACGATGTATTGAATCTCGACCCAATTTGAGAGTTCCATCGTCATTAGTAGTCTCTGAACGTTACATTTAACTATCAGTTTGGCGTCGGATTCGAAAATCTAGACTCACAGGAGACGGAACATATGGTGCCCGAGGCAGCAATATCCCCTTGGACACAAGTCGGCAGGAGGACGATATATTGAATCTCGACGCAATTTGAGTGTTCCATCGTTATTAGGAGGCCCTGAAAGATACAATTAACTATCAGTTTTGCGTCGGATTCGCAAATGTAGACTCAGAGGAGACGGACCATATGGCGACCGATGCAGCAATTTACCCTTGGAGACAAGTCGGCCGAAGGACGATGTATTGAATCTCGACGCAATTTGAGTGTTCCATCGACATTAGGAGCCCATGAACGTTACAATTAACTATCAGTTTCGCGTCGGCTTCGAAAATCTAGACTCACAGGAGAAGGATCGTATGGTGCCCGAGGCAGCAATATCACCTTGGATACAAGTCGGCTGGAGGACGATGTAATGAATCTCGACCCATTTTGAGTGTTCCATCGTCATTAGGAGGCCATGAACGTCACAATTAACCATCAGTTTTGCGTCGGATTCGAAAATCTAGACTCACAGGAGACGGACCATAAGGTGCCCGAGACAGCAATATCCCCTTGGAGATAAGTCGGCTGGAGGACGATGCATTGAATCTCGACGCAATTTTGAGTGTTCCACCGTCATCAGGGGGTTCTGACGTTACAATTGACTATCAGTTTTGCATCGGATTCGAAATTCTAGACTCACAGGAGACGGTCTATATGGTGCCCGAGGCAGCAATATCCCCTTGGAGACAAGTCGGCTGGAGGACGATGTACTGAATCTCGACGCAATTTGAGTGTTCCATCGTCATTAAGCGGCAATGAATGTTACAATTAACTATACAGTTTTGCGGCGGATCCGATAATCTAGACTCAGAGGAGAACGACCATAGGGTGCCCGAGGCAGCAATAGACCCATCCAGACAAGTCGGCTGGAGGACGAAGTATTGAATGGCGACGCAATTTGAGTGTTTCCAACGTCATTAGGAGGCCATGAACGTTAGAAATAACTATCAGTTTTGCGTCGGATTCGAGATTCTAGACTCACAGAAGACGGCCAAATGATGACCGATGCTGCAATAGACCCTTGGAGACAAGTCGGCTGTACGACGATGTATTGAATCTCCACGCAATTTGAGTGTTCCATCGTCATTAGGAGGCCCTGATCGTTACAATTCACTATCAGTTTTGCGTCGGATTCGATAATCCAGACTCACAAGAGAACGACCATAGGGTGCCCGATTCAGCAATAGACCCCTCGAGACAAGTCCGCTGGAGGACGAAATATTGAATCTCGACGCAATTGAGTGTTCCATCGTTATTAGGAGGCCCTGAAAGATACAATTAACTATCAGTTTTGCGTCGGATTCGCAAATGTAGACTCAGAGGAGACGGACCATATGGCGGCCGAGGCAGCAATTTACACTTGGAGACAAGTCGGCTGAAGGACGATGTAATGAATCTCGACCCTATTTGAGTGTTCCATCGTCATTAGGAGGCCTTGAACGTTACAATTAACTATCGGATTCGCTATTCTAGGCCCACAGGAGAACGACCAAAGGGAGCCCGAGGCAACAATAGACCCTTGGAGACAAGTCGGCTGGAGGGTGATGTATTGAATCGCAACTCAATTTTAGTGTTCCATCGTCATTAGGAGGCCCTGAACGTTACAGTTAACGATCAGTTTTTGCGTTGGATTCGCAAATGTAGACTCAGAGGAGACGGACCATGTGGCGACCGAGGCAGCAATTACCCTTGGAGACAAGTCGGCTGAGGGAAGATGTATAGAATCTCGACGCAATTTGAGTGTTCCATCGTCATTAGGAGGCCATGAACGTTACAATTAACCATCAGTTTTGAGTCGGATTCGAAAATCTCGACTCACAGGAGACGGGCTATAAGGTGCCCCGAGACAGCAATATCCCCTTGGAGACAAGTCGGCTGGAGGACGATGCATTGAATCTCGACGCAATTTGAGTGTTCCATCATCATCAGGGGGTTCTGAACGTTAGAATTAACTATCAGTTTTGCGTCGGATTCGAGATTCTAGACTCATAGAAGACGGCCATATGATAACCGATGCAGCAATAGACCCTTGGAGACAAGTCGGCTGTACGACGATGTATTGAATCTCGACGCAATTTGAGTGTTCCATCGTCAATAGGAGGCCCTGAACGTTACAATGAACTATCAGTTTTGCGTCGGATTCGATAATCTAGACACACAGGAGAACGACCATAGGGTGCCCGAGGCAGCAATAGACCTATCGAGACAAGTCGGCTGGAGGACGATGTATTGAATCTCGACGCAATTTGAGTGTTCCATCGTCATTAGGAGGCCCTGAATGTTACACTTAACTATCAGTTTCGCGTCGGATTCGAAATTATTTACTCCCAGGAGACGGACCATATAGTGCCCGAGGCAGCAATATCCCCTAGGAGACAAGTCGGCTGGAGGACGATGTATTGAATCTCGACGCAATTTGAGTGTTCCATCGTCATTAGGAGGCCCTGAACGTTACAATTAACTATCAGTTTTGCGTCGGATATGAGATTCTAGACCCACAGGAGACGGACCAAATGATGACCGATGCAGCAATAGAGCCTTGGAGACAAGTCGGCTGGAGGACGATGTATTGAATCTCGACGCAATTTATGTATTCCTTCGTCATTAGGAGGCCCTGAACGTTACAATTAACTATCAGTTTTGCGTCGGATTCGATAATCTAGACACACAGGTGAACGACCATTGGGTGCCCGAGGCAGCAATAGACCCATCGAGACAAGTCGTCTGGAGGACGATGTATTGAATCTCGACCCAATTTGAGTGTTCCATCGTCATTAGGAGGTCCTGAACGTTACAATTAACTATCAGTTTCGCATCGTATTCGAAAATCTAGACTCACAGGAAAAGGACCATATGGTGCCCGAGGCAGCAATATCACCTTGGAGACAAGTCGGCTGGAGGACGATGTAATGAATCTCGACGCAATTTGAGTGTTCCATCGTCATTAGGAGGCCATGAACGTAACAATTAACTATCAGTTTGCGTCGGATTCGCAAATCTAGACACACAGGAGAGCGACCATAAGGTGCCCGAGGCAGGAATATCCCCTAGGAGACAAGTCGGCTGGAGGACGATGTATTGAATCTTGACGCAATTTGAGTGTTCCCTCGTCATTAGGAGGCCATGAACGTTTCAGTTAACCATCAGTTTGCGTCAGATTCGAAAATCTAGACTCACAGGAGAAGGACTATATGGTGCCCGAGGCAGCAATATCACCATGGAGACAAGTCGGCTGGAGGACGATGTAATGAATCTCGACGCAATTTGAGTGTTCCCTCGTCATTAGTAGGCCATGAGCGTTACAATTAACCATCAGTTTAGCGTCGGATTCGAAAATCTAGACTCACAGGAGACGGAACATATTGTGCCCGAGGCAGCAATATCCCCTTGGAGACAAGTCGGCTGGAGGACTATGTACTGAATCTCGCCGCAATTTGAGTGTTGCATCGTTATTAGAAGGCTCTGAACGTTATAATTGGCACTCCGTTTTGCGTCGGATTCGAATATCTAGACTCACAGGAGAACGACCATAAGGTGACCGAGGTTGCAGTAGACCCATTGGGACAAGTAGGCTAGAGGACGTTGTATTAAAACGCGACGCAATTTGAGTGTTCCATCGTCTTTAGGAGGCCCTGAACGTTACAATTAACTATCAGTTTGCGTCGGATTCGATAATCTAGACTCACAGGAGAACGACCATATGGTGCCCGTGGCAGCATTAGACCCTTGGACACAAGTCGCCTGGAGGAAGATTTATTGAAACTCGACGCAATTTGAGTGTTCCATCGCCATTATGAGGCCCTGAACGTTACAATTAATTATCAGTTTTGCGTCGGATATGAGATTCTAGACTCACAGGAGACGGACCAAATGATGACCGATGCAGCAATAGAGCCTTGGAGACAAGTCGGCTGGAGAACGATGTATTGAATCTCGACGCAATTTGAGTATTCCTTCGTCATTAGGCGGCCCTGAACGTTACAATTAACTATCAGTTTTGCGTCGGATTCGATAATTTAGAGTCACAGGAGAACTACTAAAAGGCGCCCGCGGCAACAATAGACCCTAGGAGACAAGTCGGCTGGCCGACGATGTATTGAATCGCGACGGAATTTGAGTGTTCCATCGCCATTAGGAGGCCATGAACGTTACAATTAACTACCAGTATTGCGTCGGATTCGATAATCTAGTCTCACAGGAGAACGACCATCAGATGCCCGAGGCAGCAATAGACCCCTGGAGACAAGTCGCCTGGAGGACGATGTATTGAATCTCGACGCAATTTGGGTGTTCCATCTTCATTAGGAGGTCAGGAACGTTACAATTAACCAACAGTTCTGCGTCGGATTCGTAAATCTAGACTCACAGGAGACGGACTGTAAGGTGCCCGAGACAGCAATATCCCCTTGGAGACAAGTCGGTTGGAGGACGATGTATTGAATCTCGACGCAATTTGAGTGTTCCATCGTCATTAGGAGGTCCTGAACGTTACAATTAACTATCAGTTTTGCGTGGGATTCGAAATTCTAGACCCCACAGGAGACGGATTATATGTTGCCCGAGGCAGCATTATCCCCATGGAGACAAGTCAGCTGGAGGACGATGTATTGAATCTCGGTGATATTTGAGTATTGCATCGTCATTAGGAGGCTCTGAACGTTACAATTGGCAGTCCGTTTTGCGTCGGATTCGAAAATCTAGACTCACAGGAGACGGAACATATTGTGCCCGAGGCAGCATATCCCCTTGGAGACAAGTCGGCTGGAGGACTATGTATTGAATCTCGACGCAAGTTGAGTGTTCCATCGTCGTTAGGAGGCCCTGAATGTTACACTTAACTATCAGTTTCGCGTCGGATCCGAAAATCTATACTCTCAGGAGACGGACCATATGGTGCCCGAGGCAGCAATATTCCCTAGGAGACAAGTCGGCTGGAGGACGATGTACTGAATCTCGACGCAATTTAAGTGTTGCATAATATTAGGAGGCGCGGAACGTTGCAATTAACTATCAGTTATGCGTTGCATTCGAAAATCTAGACTCACAGGAGAACGACCAATAGGTGCCCGAGGCAGCAATAGACAATTGGAGACAAGTCGGCTGGAACACGATCTATTGAGTCTCGACGCAAATTGAGTGTTCCAACGTAATTAGGAGGCCATGAACGTTACATTTAACTATCATTTTTCCGTCGGATTCGAAAATCTAGACTCACAGGTGACGGACGATATGGTGCCCGAGGCAGAAATTCCCCTAGGAGACAAGTCGGCTGGAGGGCGATGAATTGAATCTCTACGCAATTTGAGTGTTCCATCGTCATTAGCAGGCCCTGAACGTTTCAATTAACTATCAGTTTCGCGTCGGATTCGAAAATCTAGACTCACAGGAGAACGTCCATATGGTGCCCGAGGCAGCAATAGACCTTGGAGACAAGTCGGGCGGAGGACGATGTATTGAATCTCGACCCAATTTCAGTGTTCCATCGTCATTAGGAGGCCCTGAACGTTACAATTAACTATCAGTTTCGCGTCGGATTCGAAAATCTAGACTCTATGAATCGGGCCATATGGTGCCCGAGGCAGCAATAGACCTTGGAGACAAGTCGGGCGGAGGACGATGTATTGAATCTCGACGCAATTTGAGTGCTCCATCGTTATTAGGAGGCACTGAACGATACAATTAACCATCAGTTTTGCGTCGGATTCGAAAATCTAGACTCACAGGAAAAGGACTATATGGTGCCCGAGGCAGCAATATCACCATGGAGACAAGTCGGCTGGAGGACGATGTAATGAATCTCGACGCAATTTGAGTGTTCCATCGTCATTAGGAGGCCATGAACGTAACAATTAACTATCAGTTTGCGTCGGATTCGAAAATCTAGACTTACAGGAGAAAGAACATAAGGTGCCCGAGGCAGCAATATCCTCTTCGAGACAAGTCGGCAGGAGGACGATGTATTGTATTTCGGTGCAATTTGAGTGTTGCATTGTCATTAGGAGGCTCTCAACGTTACAATTGGCAGTCCGTTTTGCGTCGGTTTCGAATATCTGGACTCACAGGAGAACGACCATAAGGTGACCGAGGTAGCAGTAGACCCATTGGGACAAGTCGGCAGGAGGACGATGTATTGAATCGCGACGCAATTTGAGTGTTCCATCGTCATTAGGAGGCCCTGAACGATACAATTAACTATCAGTTTTGCGTCGGATTCGAGATTCTAGACTCACAGAAGATGGCCAAATGATGACCGATGCAGCAATAGACCCTTGGAGACAAACCGGCTGTACGACGATGTATTGAATCTCGATGCAATTTGAGTGTTCCATCGTCATTAGGAGGCCCTGAACGTTACAATTCACTATCAGTTTTGCGTCGGATTCGATAATCTAGACTCAGAAGAGAACGATTATAGGGTGCCCGATTCAGCAATAGACCCCTCGAGACAAGTCCGCTGGAGGACGATGTATTGAATCTCGACTCAAATTGAGCGTTCCATCGTCATTAGGAGGCCCTGAACGTTACAATGAACTATCAGTTTCGCGTCGGATTCGAAAATCTAGACTCACAGGAGACGGACCATATGGTGCCCGAGGCAGCAATATCCCCTTGGACACAAGTCGGCTGGAGGACGATATATTGAATCTCGACGCACTTTGAGTGTTCCATCGTTATTAGGAGGCCCTGAACGATGCAAATAACTATCAGTTTTGCGTCGGATTCGAAAATCTAGACTCACAGGAGAACGACCATAGGGTGCCCGAGGCAACAATACACCCTTGGAGACAAGTCGGCTGAATGACGATGTATTGAATCTCGACGCAATTTGAGTGTTCCCTCGTCATTAGGAGGCCGTGAACGTTACAATTAACCATCAGTTTTGCGTCGGACTCGAAAATCTAGACACTCAGGAAAACGACCATAAGGTGCCCGAGGCAGGAATATCCCATAGGAGACAAGTCGGCTGGAGGACGATGTATTGAATCTCGACGCAATTTGAGTATTCCTTCTTCATTAGGAGGCTCTGAACGTTACAATTAACTATCAGTTTTGCGTCGGATTCGATAATTTAGACTCACAGGAGAACTACCAAAAGGCGCCCGCGGCAACAATAGACCCTAGGAGACAAGTCGGCTGGACAACGATATATTGAATCGCGACGGAATTTGAGTGTTCCATCGCCATTAGGAGGTCATGAACGTTACAATTAACTATCAGTATTGCGTCGGATTCGATAATCTAGTCTCACAGGAGAACGACCATGAGATGACCGAGGCAGCAATAGACCCGTGGAGACAAGTCGCCTGGAGGACGATGTATTGAATCTCGACGCTATTTGAGTGTTCCATCGTCATTAGGAGGCCAGGAACGTTACAATTAACCAACAGTTTTGCGTCGGATTCGAAAATCTAGACTCACGGGTGACGGACTATAAGGTGTCCGAGACAGCAATATCCCCTTGGAGACATGTCGGCTGGAGGACGATGAATTGAATCTCGACGCAATTTGAGTGTTCCATCGTCATTAGGAGGTCCCGAACGTTACAATTAACTATGAGTTTTGCGTGGGATTCGAAATTCTAGACTCACAGGATACGGATTATATGTTGCCCGAGGCAGCAATATCCCCATGGAGACAAGTCAGCTGGAGGACGATGTATTGAATCTCGGTGATATTTGAGTGTTGCATCGTCATTAGGACTCTCTGAACGTTACAATTGGCAGTCCGTTTTGCGTCGGTTTCGAATATCTGGACTCACAGGAGAACGACCATAAGGTGACCGAGGTAGCAGTAGACCCATTGGGACAAGTCGGCTGGAGGACGATGTATTGAATCGCGACGCAATTTAAGTGTTCCATCGTCATTAGGAGGCATTGAACGTTACAATTAACTATCAGTTTGCGTCGGATTCGATAATCTAGCCTCACAGGAGAACGACCATGAGATGACCGAGGCAGCAATAGACCCGTGGAGACAAGTCGCCTGGAGGACGATGTATTGAATCTCGACGCTATTTGAGTGTTCCATCGTCATTAGGAGGCCAGGAACGTTACAATTAACCAACAGTTTTGCGTCGGATTCGAAAATCTAGACTCACAGGTGACGGACTATAAGGTGTCCGAGACAGCAATATCCCCTTGGAGACATGTCGGCTGGAGGACGATGAATTGAATCTCGACGCAATTTGAGTGTTCCATCGTCATTAGGAGGTCCCGAACGTTACAATTAACTATCAGTTTTGCGTGGGATTCGAAATTCTAGACTCACAGGATACGGATTATATGTTGCCCGAGGCAGCAATATCCCCATGGAGACAAGTCAGCTGGAGGACGATGTATTGAATCTCGGTGATATTTGAGTGTTGCATCGTCATTAGGAGGCTCTGAACGTTACAATTGGCAGTCCGTTTTGCGTCGGATTCGAATATCTGGACTCACAGGAGAACGACCATAAGGTGACCGAGGTAGCAGTAGACCCATTGGGACAAGTCGGCTGGAGGACGATGTATTGAATCTCTACGCAATTTAAGTGTTCCATCGTCATTAGGAGGCCCTGAACGTTTCAATTAACTATCAGTTTCGCGTCGGATTCGAAAATCTAGACTCACAGGAGAACGGCCATATGGTGCCCGAGGCAGCAATATCCCCTTGCAGACAAGTCGGCTGGAGGAGGATGTATTGAATCTCGACGCAATTTGAGTGTTCCATCGTTATTAGGAGGCCCTGAACGATACAATTAACCATCAGTTTTGCGTCGGATTCGAAAATCTAGACTCACAGGAAAAGGACTATATGGTACCCGAGGCAGCAATATCACCATGGAGACAAGTCGGCTGGAGGACGATGTAAAGAATCTCGACGCAATTTGAGTGTTCCATCGTCATTAGGAGGCCATGAACGTAACAATTAACTATCAGTTTGCGTCGGATTCGAAAATCTAGACACTCAGGAGAACGACCATAAGGTGCCCGAGGCAGGAATATCCCCTAGGAGACAAGTCGGCTAGAGGACGATGTATTGAATCTCGACGCAATTTGAATGTTCTCTCGTCATTAGGAGGCAATGGACGTTACAATTAACCATCAGTTTTGCGTCGGATTCGAAAATCTAGACTCACAGGAAACGGAATAAATGGTGCCCGAGGCAGCAATCCCCTTGGAGACAAGTCGGCTGGAGGACGATGTATTGAATCTCGACGCAATTTGACTGTTCCATAGTCATTAGGAGGCCCTGAACGATGCAAATAACTATCAGTTTTGCGTCGGATTCGAAAATCTAGACTCACAGGAGAACGACCATAAGGTGCCCGAGGCAACAATACACCCTTGGAGACAAGTCGGCTGGAGGCGATGTAATGAATCTCGACGTAATTTGAGTGTCCCATCGTCATTAGGAGGCCATGAACGTAACAATTAACTATCAGTTTTTCGTCGGATTCGAAAATCTAGACACTCAAGAGAGCGACCATAAGGTGCCCGAGGCAGGAATATCCCCTAGGAGACAAGTCGGCTGGAGGACGATGTATTGAATCTCGACGCAATTTGAGTGTCCCATCGTCAATAGGAGGCCAGGAACGTTACAATTAACCAACAGTTTTGCGTCGGATTCGAAAATCTAGACTCACAGGAGACGGACTATAAGGTGCCCGACACAGCAATATCCCCTTGGAGACAAGTCGGCTGGAGGACGATGTTTTGAATCTCGACGCAATTTGAGTGTTCCATCGTCATTAGGAGGTCCTGAACGTTACAATTAACTATCAGTTTTGCGTCTGATTCGAGATTCTAGACTCACAGGAGACAGACCAAATGATGACCGATGCAGCAATAGACCCTTGGAGACAAGTCGGCTGGAGGACGATGTATTGAATCGCGACGCAATTTAAGTGTTCCATCGTCATTAGGAGGCCCTGAACGTTGTAATTAACTATCAGTTTGCGTCGGATTCGATAATCTAGCCTCACAGGAGAACGTCCATAAGGTGCCCGTGGCAGCATTACACCGTTGAAGACAAGTCGCCTGGAGAACGATGTATTGAATCTCGACGCAATTTGACTGTTCCATAGTCATTAGGAGGCCCTGAACGATGCAAATAACTATCAGTTTTGCGTCGGATTCGAAAATCTAGACTCACAGGAGACGGACTATAAGGCGCCCGACACAGCAATATCCCCATGTAGACAAGTCAGCTGGAGGACGATGTATTGAATCTCGGTGATATTTGAGTGTTGCATCGTCATTAGGAGGCTCTGAACGTTACAATTGGCAGTCCGTTTTGCGTCGGATTCGAATATCTGGACTCACAGGAGAACGTCCATAAGGTGACCGAGGTAGCAGTAGACCCATTGGGACAAGTCGGCTGGAGGACGATGTATTGAATCGCGACGCAATTGAAGTGTTCCATCGTCATTAGGAGGCCCTGAACGTTACAATTAACTATCAGTTTGCGTCGGATTCGATAATCTAGCCTCACAGGAGAACGACCATGAGATGACCGAGGCAGCAATAGACCCGTGGAGACAAGTCGCCTGGAGGACGATGTATTGAATCTCGACGCAATTTGAGTGTTCCATCGTCATTAGGAGGCCAGAAACGTTACAATTAACCAACAGTTTTGCGTCGGATTCGAAAATCTAGACTCACAGATGAAGGACTATAAGGTGCCCGAGACAGCAATATCCCCTTGGAGACATGTCGGCTGGAGGACGATGTATTGAATCTCGACGCAATTTGAGTGTTCCATCGTCATTAGGAGGTCCCGAACGTTACAATTAACTATCAGTTTTGCGTGGGATTCGAAATTCTAGACTCACAGGAGACGGATTATATGTTGCCCGAGGCAGCAATATCCCCATGGAGACAAGTCAGCTGGAGGACGATGTATTGAATCTCGGTGATATTTGAGTGTTGCATCGTCATTAGGAGGCTCTGAACGTTACAATTGGCAGTCCGTTTTCCGTCGGATTCGAATATCTGGACTCACAGGAGAACGACCATAAGGTGACCGAGGTAGCAGTAGACCCATTCTGACAAGTCGGCTGGAGGACGATGTATTGAATCGCGACGCAATTTAAGTGTTCCATCGTCATTTGGAGGCCCTGAACGTTACAATTAACCATCAGTATTGCATCGGATTCGAGATTCTAGACTCACTGGAGACAGACCAAATGATGACCGATGCAGCAATACACCCTTGGAGACAAGTCGGCTGGAGGACGATGTATTAAATCTCGACGCAATTTGAGTGTTCCATCGTCATTAGGCGGCCATGAACGTTACAATTAACTATCAGTTTTGCGTCTAATTCGATAATCTAGACTCACAGGAGAACGACCATAAGGTGCCCGAGGCAGCAATATCCCCTTGTAGACAAATCGGCTGGAGGTCGATGTATTGAATCTCGACGCAATGTGTGTGTTCCATCATCATTAGGAGGCGCTGAACGTTGCAATTAACTATCAGTTATGCGTTGCATTCGAAAATCTAGACTCACAGGAGAACGACGAATAGGTGCCCGAGGCAGCAATAGACAACTGGAGACAAGTCGGCTGGAACACGATCTATTGAGTCTCGACGCAAATTGAGTGTTCCATCGTAATTAGGAGGCCATGAACGTTACATTTAGCTATCATTTTTCCGTCGGATTCGAAAATCTAGACTCACAGGAGACGGATGATATGGTGCCCGAGGCAGAAATTCCCCTAGGAGACAAGTCGGCTGGAGGGCGATGTATTGAATCTCGACGCAATTTGAGTGTTCCATCGTCATTAGGAGGTCCCGAACGTTACAATTAACTATCAGTTTTGCGTGGGATTCGAAATTCTAGACTCACAGGAGACGGATTATATGTTGCCCGAGGCAGCAATATCGCCATGGAGGCAAGTCAGCTGGAGGACGATGTATTGAATCTCGGTGATATTTGAGTGTTGCATCGTCATTAGGAGGCTCTGAACGTTACAATTGGCAGTCCGTTTTCCGTCGGATTCGAATATCTGGACTCACAGGAGAACGACCATAAGGTGACCGAGGTAGCAGTAGACCCATTGGGACAAGTCGGCTGGAGGACGATGTATTGAATCGCGACGCAATTTAAGTGTTCCATCGTCATTTGGAGGCCCTGAACGTTACAATTAACCATCAGTATTGCGTCGGATTCGAGATTCTAGACTCACAGGAGACAGACCAAATGATGACCGATGCAGCAATACACCCTTGGAGACAAGTCGGCTGGAGGACGATGTATTAAATCTCGACGCAATTTGAGTGTTCCATCGTCATTAGGCGGCCATGAACGTTACAATTAACTATCAGTTTTGCGTCGGATTCGATAATCTAGACTCACAGGAGGACGACCATAAGGTGCCCGAGGCAGCAATATCCCCTTGTAGACAAATCGGCTGGAGGTCGATGTATTGAATCTCGACGCAATGTGAGTGTTCCATCGTCATTAGGAGGCGCTGAACGTTGCAATTAACTATCAGTTATGCGTTGCATTCGAAAATCTAGACTCACAGGAGAACGACCAATAGGTGCCCGAGGCAGCAATAGACAACTGGAGACAAGTCGGCTGGAACACGATCTGTTGAGTCTCGACGCAAATTGAGTGTTCCATCGTAATTAGGAGGCCATGAACGTTACATTTAACTATCATTTTTCCGTCGGATTCGAAAATCTAGACTCACAGGAGACGGACGATATGGTGCCCGAGGCAGAAATTCCCCTAGGAGACAAGTCGGCTGGAGGGCGATGTATTGAATCTCTACGCAATTTGAGTGTTCCATCGTCATTAGGAGGCCCTGAACGTTTCAATTAACTATCAGTATCGCGTCGGATTCGAAAATCTAGACTCACAGGAGAACGGCCATATGGTGCCCGAGTCAGCAATAGACCCTTGGAGACAAGTCGGGCGGAGGACGATTTATTGAATCTCGACCCAATTTCAGTGTTCCATCGTCATTAGGAGGCCCTGAACGTTACAATTAACTATCCGTTTCGCGTCGGATTCGAGAATCTAGACTCTATGAGGCGGGCCATATGGTGCCCGAGGCAGCAATATCCCCTTGCAGACAAGTCGGCTGGAGGAGGATGTATTGAATCTCGACGCAATTTGAGTGTTCCATCGTTATTAGGAGGCCCTGAACGATACAATTAACCATCAGTTTTGCGTCGGATTCGAAAATCTAGACTCACAGGAAAAGGACTATATGGTACCCGAGGCAGCAATATCACCATGGAGACAAGTCGGCTAGGGGACGATGTAATGAATCTCGACGCAATTTGAGTGTTCCATCGTCATTAGGAGGCCATGAACGTAACAATTAATTATCAGTTTGCGTCGGATTCGAAAATCTAGACACTCAGGAGAACGACCATAAGGTGCCCGAGGCAGGAATATCCCCTAGGAGACAAGTCGGCTAGAGGACGATGTATTGAATCTCGACGCAATTTGAATGTTCTCTCGTCATTAGGAGGCAATGGACGTTACAATTAACCATCAGTTTTGCGTCGGATTCGAAAATCTAGACTCACAGGAAACGGAATAAATGGTGCCCGAGGCAGCAATATCCCCTTGGAGACAAGTCGGCTGGAGGACGATGTATTGAATCTCGACGCATTTTGACTGTTCCATAGTCATTAGGAGGCCCTGAACGATGCAAATAACTATCAGTTTTGCGTCGGATTCGAAAATCTAGACTCACAGGAGAACGACCATAAGGTGCCCGAGGCAACAATACACCCTTGGAGACAAGTCGGCTGGAGGCGATGTAATGAATCTCGACGTAATTTGAGTGTCCCATCGTCATTAGGAGGCCATTAACGTAACAATTAACTATCAGTTTTTCGTCGGATTCGAAAATCTAGACACTCAAGAGAGCGACCATAAGGTGCCCGAGGCAGGAATATCCCCTAGGAGACAAGTCGGCTGGAGGACGATGTATTGAATCTTGACGCAATTTGAGTGTTCCCTCGTCATTAGGAGGCCATGAACGTTACAATTAACCACCAGTTTTGCGTCGGATTCGAGAATCTAGACTCACTGGAGACGGACCATACGGTGCCCAAGGCAGCAATATCCCCTTGGAGGCAAGTCGGCTGCAGGACTATGCATTGAATCGCAACGCAATTAGAGTGTTCCATCGTCATTGGGAGGCCCTGAATGTTACACTTAACTATCAGTTTCGCGTCGGATTCGAAAATCTATACTCTCAGGAGACGGACCATATGGTGCCCGAGGCAGCAATATCGCCTAGGAGACAAGTCGGCTGGAGGACGATGTATTGAACCTCGAAGCAATTTGAGTGTTGCATCGTTATTAGGAGGCTCTTAACGTTACCATTGGCACTCCGCTTTGCGTCGCATTCGAAAATCTAGACTCACAGGAGAAGGACCATATGGTGCCCGAGGCAGCAATATCACCTTGGAGACAAGTCGGCTGGAGGACGATGTATTGAATCTCGGTACAATTTGAGTGTTGCATCGTCATTAGGAGGCTCTTAACGTTACCATTGGCACTCCGCTTTGCGTCGGATTCGAAAATCTAGACTCACAGGAGAAGGACCATATAGTGCCCGAGGCAGCAATATCACCTTGGAGACAAGTCGGCTGGAGGACGATGTATTGGATCTCGACGCAATTTGAGTATTCCTTCGTCATTAGGAGGCCCTGAACGTTACAATTAACTATCAGTTTTGCGTCGGATTCGATAATTTAGACTCACAGGAGAACTACCAAAAGGTGCCCGCGGCAACAATAGACTCTAGGAGACAAGTCGGCTGGACGTCGATGTATTGAATCGCGACGGAATTTGAGTGTTCCATTGCCATTAGGAGGCCATTAACGTTACAATTAACTATCAGTATTGCGTCGCATTCGATAATCTTGTCTCACAGGAGAACGTCCATGAGATGCCCGAGGCAGCAATAGACCCTTGGAGACAAGTCGCCTGGAGGACGATGTATTGAATCTCGACGCAATTTGAGTGTTCCATCGTCAATAGGAGGCCAGGAACGTTACAATTAACCAACAGTTTTGCGTCGGATTCGAAAATCTAGACTCACAGGAGACGGACTATAAGGTGCCCGACACAGCAATATCCCCGTGGAGACAAGTCGGCTGGAGGACGATGTATTGAATCTCGACGCAATTTGAGTGTTCCATCGTCATTAGGAGGTCCTGAAAGTTACAATTAACTATCAGTTTTGCGTCGGATTCGAGATTCTAGACTCACAGGAGACAGACCAAATGATGACCGATGCAGCAATAGACCCTTGGATACAAGTCGGCTGGAGGACGATGTATTGATTCGCGACGCAATTTAAGTGTTCCATCGTCATTAGGAGGCCCTGAACGTTATAATTAACTATCAGTTTTCGTCGGATTCGATAATCTAGCCTCACAGGAGAACGTCCATAAGGTGCCCGTGGCAGCATTAGACCGTTGAAGACAAGTCGCCTGGTGAACGATGTATTGAATCTCGACGCAATTTGAGTGTTGTATCGTCATTTGGAGGCCCTGAACGTTACAATTAACCATCAGTTTTGCGTCGGATTCGAGATTCTAGACTCACAGGAGACAGACCAAATGATGACCGATGCAGCAATAGACCCTTGGAGACAAGTTGGCTGGAGGACGATGTATGGAATCTCGATGCAATTTGAGTGTTATATAGTCATTAGGAGGCCCTGAACGTTACAATTAACTATCAGTTTTGCGTCGGATTCAAAAATCTAGACTTACTGGAGAACGACCGTAAGGTGCCCGAGGCAGCAATATCCTCTTCGAGACAAGTCGGCTGGAGGACGATGTGTTGAATCTCGACACAACTTGAGTGTTCCATCGTCATTAGGAGGCCCTGAACGTTACAATTACTATCAGGTTTGCGTTGGATTCGAGATTCTAGACTCACAGGAGACAGACCAAATGATGACCGATGCAGCAATAGGCCCTTGGAGACAAGTCGGCTGGAGGACGATGTGATGAATCTCGACGCAATTTGAGTGTTCCATCGTCATTAGGAGATCATTAACGTTACAATTAACTATCTGTTTTGCGTCGGATTCGTTTATCTAGACTCACAGGAGAGCGACCAAAAGGTGCCCGAGGCAGCATTAGACCCTTGGAGACAAGTCGCCTGGAGGACGATGTATTGAAACTCGACGCAATTTGAGTGTTCCATCGTCATTAGGAGACCCTGAACGTTACAATTAACTATCTGTTTCGCGTCGGATTCAAAAATTAAGACTCACAGGAGCACGACCATAAGGTGCCAGAGGCAGCAATGGACCCTTGGAGACAAGTCGGCTGGAGGACGATGTATTGAATCGCGACGGAATTTGAGTATTCCATCGTCATTCGGAGGCCATGAACGTTACAATTAACCATCAGATTTGCGTCGGATCGAAAATCTAGACTCACAGGAGACGGACTATAAGGTGCCCGAGACAGCAATATCCCATCGGAGACAAGTCAGCTGGAGGACGATGTATTGAATCTCGACGCAATTTGAGTGTTCCATCGTCATTAGGAGGTCCTGAACGTTACAATTAACTATCAGTTTTGCTTGGGAATCGAAATTCTAGACTCACAGGAGACGGAGTACATGTTGCCCGAGGCAGCAATATCCCCATGGAGGCAAGTCGGCTGGAGGACGATGTATTGAATCTCGACACAATTTGAGTGTTCCATCGTCATTAGGAGGCCCTGAACGTTACAATTTACTATCAGTTTTGCGTCGGATTCAAAAATCTAGACTCACAGGTTACGGACCATATGGTGCCCGAGGCAGCAATATCCCCTTGGAGACACGTCGGCGGGAGGTGGTGGTGGTGGTTGTTGGGATGTTTAAGGGGGACTAAACAGCGAAGGTCATCAGTCCCCCATTCCAAAATCAGGCGAGCCGAAAATCTACGGAGCAGATAAAAGCCAAAGGGGGAGGAGACGTCCCCCCATGCGCTAATAGAACACAAATGCAGCAAGAAACACGACAGACAAGAACAGGACAGAGGAACACCAGACAGAAAGAAACAGAAGAAAGGAGGATGGCCGGAGACTGGTTGACTGACCATGAGAAAAAAAAGTGAAAGAGTCAACCATCTGACGGCACACCAGAACAGCAAGAGGCACAAGGACAAAAGACACAGAAAGGGAAAGGCGCAGGACCTCCCTAAATCGAACCATAATTAGGACTACTACGGATAAAATGAAAAACATTGTCAGCCATGGAGGCATCGTCGGATAAAACCAAAGCCAAAGTGCCCTGGAGATTAAAAGATTGCCGGAGTGTGCGCAGTCGAGGACACTCCAGCAAAATGTGGCCGACCGTCAGCCGGGACCCACACAGACACAAGGGGGGATCCTCCTGACGCAACAGATGGCCGTGCGTCAGGTATGTATGGCCGATGCGTAGCCGACACAGGACTACCGAGTCCCTGCGAGAAACCCGCAGGGAGGAACGCCACACATCGGTCGTCCCCTTGACAGCCCGCAGTTTATTCGGGGCTGTCATGCCACGCCACTCAGCAGCCCACATCCCAATCAGCTTACGGCGCAACACCAGCTGCTGGTCGCGAGCCGTAAGGCCGACCTCCAAAGCCGAGGCGTCGATCGCCCCTTTGGCCAGCCTGTCTACACGTTCGTTCCCTGGGATGCCAACATGACCGGGCGTCCAAACCAAGACCACCGAACGACCAGAACGGGCAATGGCGGAAACAGACTCCTGAATGGAGGACACCAGAGGAGAGGAGGGATAGCAGCGGTCGATGGCCTGAAGGCTGCTCAAGGAGTCACTGCAGATCACGATGGACCTACCTGAGCAGAAACGCATATGCTCAAGAGCGCGCAAGATGGCCACCAGCTCTGCAGTAAAAATACTGCAGCCAGCCGGCAAGGAGCGTTGCTCAACATGGGCAGAGTGAGCAAAGGCGTAGGCAGTGCGACAATCAACCAGGGAACCATCAGTGTAGACAGGCTCACAGCCCGGAAATGATTCGAGGAGCGCAAGAAAGCGGCGACGGAGGGCCACAGGCGGAACCGAGTCCTTAGGGCCCTGTGCCAAATCCAGACGGACAGACGGCCGGGACAAACACCAGGGAGGCGTAGGTGTATGGACCCGGAAGGGAGGCAGAAGAGGGAATGACCCCAGTTCTGACAGCAGGGACTGGACACGGACAGCTACAGAAAGCCCTGACCTAGGTCGCCGTTCGGGCAGATGGAGGACCATGGCAGGGAAAAGCAGACGACGATTGGGATGGCCTGGTGAGCAATGGACGTGGACAGCATAGTCGGCGAGCAGACGATGGCGGCGAATCCGCAGCGGGGGAACCCCGGCCTCCACCAGTAGACTATCCACGGGACTAGTGCGAAAACTCCAGTTGCAAGCCAAACCCCACAGTGGTGTATGGGGTCTAACAACTTCAACACTGAGGGTGACGCAGACCCATAGGCCAGGCTCCCATAATCAAGCCGGGACTGCACAAGGGCTCTGTACAATAGCAGCAGTGTGCAGCGATCTGCACCCCAAGACGTGTGGCTTAGGCAGCGGAGGGCGATGAGGTGCCGCCAGCATTTTTGTTTCAGCTGAGTAACATGAGGAACCCATGTGAGCCGGGCATCAAACACAAGTCCCAAGAAGCGGCAAGAGTCCACCACTGCAAGGAGGTGGCCGTCGAGGTAAAGTTCAGGATGAGGGTGGACCGTCCGACGCCCGCAGAAGTGCATTACTCGAGTCTTGGCAGCAGAGAACTGAAAACCATGAGTCAGACCCCATGATGCTGCCTTGCGAACGGCAACTTGCAGCCTGCGTTCGGCGACTCCCGTAGTCGTGGAGCTAAATGAGATGCAGAAGTCGTCGGCATACAAAGAAGGAGACACCGACGATCCCACTGCTGCAGCCAGACCATTAATGGCCACTAAAAATAAGGAGAAACTCAACACCGAGCCCTCTGGGACCCCATTTTCCTGTATATAAGAGGAACTAGAGGTGGCACCGACTTGCACCCGGAAAGAGCGGCGCAATAAAAAGCTTTGAAGAAAAGCCGGGAGCCGACCAAGAAGACCCCACCCATGCAAGGTGGCGAGGATGTGATGCTTCCATGTGGTGTCATACGCCTTCCGCAAATCGAAAAATACAGCAACGAGATGCTGACGTCGGACAAAGGCCGTACGGACAGCAGACTCCAGCCGCACCAAATTGTCCACTGCAGACCGGCCCCGACGGAAGCCACCCTGGGATGGAGCGAGGAGACCGCACGACTCAAGGACCCAGCACAAACGCCGCCCCACCATACGTTCGAGCAATTTGCACAAAACGTTGGTGAGGGTAACGGGACGATAGCTGTCCACCGCCAGTGGGTCCGCACCGGGCTTCAAGATGGGGACAATAAGACCCTCTCGCCATTGCGACGGGAACACGCCTTCGCTCCAAATGCGATTAAATATCGCGAGAATGTGTTTCTGGCAGTCCCTGGAGAGATGCTTCAGCATCTGCGCGTGGATGCAGTCGGGGCCTGGTGCTGTATCAGGGCAATCGGCGAGGGCAGCGAGGAATTCCCTCTCGCTGAAAGGAGCATTGTATGTTTCATAATGACGCGTGTGGAATGAGAACGGCGTCCGCTCGGCTCGCTCCTTTAGAGAGCGAAAGGCGGGGGGATAGGATGCAGTCGCAGAGCTCTGAGCAAAGTGCGCGGCTAGCCGTTCAGCAATGGCGGCAGCGTCCGTGCAGACAGCGCCGTCCAAGGAGAGCCCAGGGACACCCGGAGGGGTCTGGGAGCCATAAATCCGCCTGATCCGGGACCACACGAGCGAGGGGGAGACACGGGAGCCCAGGGATGAGACGTACCTCTCCCAGCACTCCTGCTTACGCCGTGCAATAAGACGACGGGCGAAGGCACGGAGCCTCTTAAAGGCGATGAGGGTCTCCAGAGACGGGTGCCGCCTATGACGCTGGAGAGGCCGCCTACGGTCGCGAATAGCCTCAGCAATCTCCGGCGACCACCAGGGGACAGCCTTCCGCCGAGGGAGGCCAGAGGAACGGGGGATGGCAGCCTCGGCCGCTGATATGATGGACGTGGTGAAAACACGGACCACCTCATCAATGTCACCCTGTGGGGGAGACGCAATGGTGACAGCGGAAGTAAAAGCTGGCCAGTCAGCCCTGTGGAGAGCCCAGCGGGGCAAGCGCCCAGAAGAATGACACTGGGGCAGTGACAAATAGATGGGAAAATGGTCACTACCACACAGGTCAGGATGCACTCTCCAGTGGAGGGATGGGACAAGTCCAGGGCTGCAAATAGAGAGATCGATGGCCGAGAACGAGCCATAGGCCACACTGAAATGCGTGGGAGCACCGGTGTTCAAGAGGCTAAGGTCGAGCTGAGCCAACACATGCTCCACGACCCGACCGCGATCATCGGAGACAGTCCCACCCCATAGAGGGTTGTGGGCATTGAAATCGCCCAGCAGCAAAAAAGGTGGCGGCAGTTGGGCTATCAGAGCAGCCAGGACATGCTGTGCGACAGCACCTTCAGGTGGAAGGTAAATACTGCAGACGGTGATAGCCTGTGGCGTCCACACCCGAACAGCGACAGCCTCTAAAGCTATTTGTAGAGGTACAAACTCGCTGTGAAGAGAGTTAAGGACATATATGCAGACGCCACCAGACACCCTTTCATAAGCTGCCCGGTTCTTAAAATAACCCCGATAGCCACGGAGGGCAGGGGTCCGCATTGCTGGAAACCAAGTTTCCCGCAGAGCAATGCAAAGGAAAGGATGATGGCTGAGAAGTTGGCGGAGCTCAGCTAGATGGTGGAAAAAACCGCTGCAGTTCCACTGGAGGATGGTATGAGCCATGGATGGGAAAGGCGTGAAGGGATTGGGGAGGCAGATTATGCCTCCGGGGCCCCTGCTGCTACTGAGTCACCATCTGGACAACAGCCATCTACTGCATCCGAGGGACTGGCGAGATCCATGTCCTCAGCGGACGCCAGAATCTCCACCTCATCCTCAGACGCAGAGCTTGTAGGAAGCGGTGGAATGGGTGCCACCGCAATGTCGGTAGCCTTGGGGAGTTTCTTCTTCTTCTGCTTCTCGCGCTGCGCCTTGGGTGGTTCAGGCTGGGAGGGCGTCACCGGGTCAGTCTCAGGGACAGACGATGACCGTGTGTCCCGGCGACCAGGGACTGGCGGTTGTTTGAGACACTTGCGGCCGACGGCTTTGGAACCGGTCGGAACGTGCGAAGGGAGGTCCCCAAGGGACCCCTTCCTTACGAGAGTAGCCGAAGAAGTCTTACGCTTCTCCGGCTGGGAAGGGGGCACTGATGTCCCCGATGGTTGGGGGGGTGTTGCTCCTGAAGGAGATGGAGCAGGACCAACAGGAGGTTTAGTGCCCCCCACCATCATGGGGGCAGGTGTGGGACTTCGACTCTGAAAGCTGACTGGAGCGGATGGAATTGTAGAAGGAGTGACAGTTGCGGCATAAGAAGCTGTCATGCGCACTGGATGAAGCCGATCATCTTTCCGCTTCGCCTCAGTGTACGTCAGGCGGTCGAGAGTCTTTATTTCCATGATCTTCCGCTCCTTCTCCAGAATCGGACAGTCTGGCGAGCAAGGCGGATGGTGCGCACCACAGTTCACACAGATTGGAGGCGGCGCACAGGGATGATCAGGATTGGAAGGTCGACCGCAATCGCGACAGACGAGGTCGGAAGCACAGCGTGAAGACATGTGGCCGAACTTCCAACACTTGAAGCATCACATCGGGGGAGGGATATAAGGCCTGACATCACAACGGTACACCATCACCTTGACTTTCTCAGGTAACGTGTCACCCTCGAAGGCCAAGATGAAGGCACCGGTGGCAACCTGCGATCCCTCGGACCCCGGTGGACGCGCCGGACGAAATGGACACCTCGGCGCTCCAAGTTGGCGCGCAGCTCGTCTTCAGACTGTAAAAGGAGATCCCTGTGAAAGATAATGCCCTGGACCATGTTCAGACTTTTATGGGGCGTGATAGTGATGGAGACATCCCCCAGCTTAGTACAAGCGAGCAAGGCCCGCGACTGGGCGGAGGATGCCGTTTTTATCAACACCGATCCGGACCGCATCTTGGACAAGCCCTCCACCTCCCCAAACTTGTCCTCCAAATGCTCTACAAAGAACTGAGGCTTCACGGACATAAAAGATTCCCCGTCAGCTCTGGTACAGACGAGATACCGGGGCGAGTATCGTTCGCTCTCATTCATAGCCCTTCGTTCCTCCCATGGTGTGGCCAGGGAGGGGAACGATTTGGGGTCATACACATGAGCCTTAAAGTGAGCTTTGGAACCCTTAGAGACTGCTGACGGCTGGCCGCCAGCGAGAGATGATGTATCACGCTTCATTGCGGGTCATCCGCCCTGATGCCACCTACTCCGACCAAGGGCCCTCCCCACGGGCGCCAACCAGCCACAGCAAAGGCCACCTGGCAGGATGGCCATTGCCGGGAGTCCCGATGCCCCAGGGAGATGGGCTTCTACTCCTTGGCATACGTGGGGAGTTAACGGCGCTGGCATCAGTAGAGCGATCCCTGTGTTGTCAGGGTGCTACAACCAAGAGGGTACATGGCGGCCCCACCACAACGGACTGGCTACCGTGCTGGATCTTAGGTGCAAAAATGGCCAAGGTCATCGTCGCAGTTAAAAGAAACACTGCAGAGTGCAGCGTGGTAATCGCCCAAGAGATCGAAAACGAGCGGGACACCATTGCAACGACGAGAAAGACGGCTAAAGGTCTAATTGCACGACGGATACAGTGCACCATGTAAGGCGCCCTTCCCCAATTGGCTCGCTCTTCGGAATAATTTAGAAAGATGGAGGTCAAACCCGAGAGGGGACCATCACATAAGGCCGAAACATGTGAGACTCCTTTTAGTCGCCTCTTACGACAGGCAAGAATACCGCGAGCCTATTCTACCCCCCAAACCCGCAGGGGGGTCGGCGGGAGGACGATGTATTGAATCTCGACGCAATTTGAGTGTTCTATCGTCATTAGGAGGCCGTGAACGTTACAATTAACTATCAGTTTTGCGTCGGATTCGATAATCTAGTCTCACAGGAGAACGACCAAAAGGTGCCCGAGGCAACAATAGATCCTTGGAGACGAGTCGGCTGGAGGACGATGTATTGAATCACGACGCAATTTGGGTGATCCACTGTCATTACGAGGCCCTGAACGTAACAATTAACTATCAGTTTTGCGTCGGATTCGATAATCTAGACTCACAGGAGAACGACCATGAGGTGCCCGAGGCAGCATTACACCCATGGAGACAAGTCACCTGGAGGACGATGTATTGAAACTCGACGCAATTTGCGTGTTCCATCGTTATTAGGAGGCAATGAATGTTACAATTAATTATCAGTTTTGCGTCGGATTCGATAATCTAGAGTCACAGGAGAACGACCATAAGGTGCCCGAGGCAATTTAGACCCCTGAAGACAAGTCGGCTGGAGGACGATGTACGGAATCTCGACGCAATTTGAGTGTTCCATCGACATTAGGAGGCGTTGAACGTTACAATTAACTATCAGTTTCGCGTCGGATTCGAAAATCTAGACTCACGGGAGGCCGACCATATGGTGCCCGAGGCAGCAATATCCCCTTGGAGACAAGTCGGCTGGAGGGCGATGTATTGAATCTCGACGCAATTTGAGTGTTCCTTCGTCATTAGTAGGCCTGAACGTTACAATTAGCAGTCCGTTTTGCGTCGATTTAGAATATCTGGACTCACAGGAGAACGACCATAAGGTGACCGAGGTAGCAGTAGACCCATTGAGACAAGTCGCCTGGAGGACGATGTTTTAAATCGCGATGCAATTTGTGTGTTCCAACGTCATTAGGAGGCCCTGAACGTTACAATCAACTATCTGTTTCGCGTCGGATTCGAAAATCTAGACTCACAGGAGACGGACTATAACATGCCCGAGACAGCAATATCCCCTTGGAGACAAGTCGGCTGGAGGACGATGTATGGAATCTCGACGCAATTTGAGTGTTCCATCGTCATTAGAAGGCCATGACCGTTACAATTAACCATCACATTTGCGTCGGATTCGAAAATCTAGACTCACAGGAGACGGACTATAACGTGCCCGAGACAGCAATATCCCCTTGGAGACAAGTCGCCTGGAGGACGATGTATTAAATCGCGCCGCAATTTGAGTGTTCCATCGTTATTAGGAGGCCCTAGACGTTACAACTAACTATCAGCTTTGCGTGGGATTCGAAAATCTAGACTTACACGAGAACGACCATATGGTACCCGAGGCAGCAACAGACCCTTCGAGACAAGTCGGCTGGAGAAAGATGTATTGAATCTCGACGCAATTTGAGTGTTCCATCGTAATTAGGAGGCCATGAACGTTACAATTAACCATCAGATTTTCGTCGGATTCGAATATCTAGACTCACAGGAGACGGACTATAAGGTGCCCGAGACAGCAATATCCCATTGGAGGCAAGTTGGCTGGAGGACGATGTATAGAATCTCGACGCAATTTCAGTGTTCCATCGTCATTAGGAGGTCCAGAACGTTACAAAAAACTATCAGTTTTGCGTCGGATTCGAAAATCAAGACTCACAGGTGACGGCCCATAAGGTGCCCGAGGCACCAATATCCCCTTGGAGACACGTCGGTTGGAGGACGATGTATTGAATCTCGACGCAATTTGAGTGTTCCATCGTCATTAGCAGGCCATGAACGTTACAATTAACCGTCAGATTTGCGTCGGATTCGAAGATCTAGACTCGCAGGAGACGGATTATAAAGTGCCCGAGACAGCAATATCCCCTTGGAGACTAGTCGGCTGGAGGACGATGTATTGAATCCTGACGCAATTTGAGTGTTCAATCGTCATTAGGAGGCCATGAACGTTACAATTAACCATCAGATTTGCGTCGGATCGAAAACCTAGACTTACTGGAGACGGACTAGTAGGTGCCCGTGACAGCAACATCCCTTTGGAGAATAGCCGGCTGGGGGACGATGTACTGTAACTTGACGCAATTAGAGTGTTCCACCGTCATTAGGAGGCCCTGAACGTTACAATTAACTATCCGTTTTTCGTCGGATTCGATAATCTAGACTCACTGGAGAACGACCATACGGTGCCCGAGGCAGCAACAGACCCTTGGAGACAAGTCGTGTGAATGACGATATATTGAATCTCGACGCAATTTGAGTGTTCCATTGTCATTAGGAGGTCCTGAACGTTACAATTAACTATCAGTTTCGCGTCGGATTCGAAAATCTAGTCTCACAGGAGAGGGACCATATGGTGCCCGAGGCAGCAATATCCCCTAGGAGACCAGCCGGCTGGTGGACGATGTATTGAATCTCGAGGCAATTTGAGTGTTCCATCGTCATTAGGAGGCCCTGAACGTTACAATTAACTATCAGTTTTGCGTCGGATACGATAATCTAGACTCACAGGAGTACGACCATGAGGTGCCCGAGGCAGCATTAGACCCATGGAGACAAGTCACCTGGAGGACGATGTATTGAAACTCGACGCAATTTGAGTGTTTCATCGTCATTCGGAAGCCCTGAATGTTACTATTATCTATCAGTTTTGCGTCGGATTCGATAATATAGACTCACAGCAGAACGACCATAAGGTGCCCGAGGCAGCAATAGACCCCTGGAGACAAGTCGGCTGGAGGACGATGTACTGAATCTCGACGGAATTTGAGCGTTCCATCGCCATTAGGAGGCCCTGAACGTTGAAATTAACTATCAGTTTCGCGTCGGATTCGAAAATCTAGACTCACAGGAGACCGACCAAATGGTGCCCGCGGCTGCAATGTCCCCTTGGAGACAAGTCGGCTGAATGACGATGTATTGAATCTCGACGCAATTTGAGTGTTTCATCTTCATTAGGAGGCCCTGAACGTTACAATTAACTATCTGTTTTGCGTCGGATTCGATAATCTAGACTCACAGGAGAACGACCACAAGGTGCCGAGGCTGCAATAGACCCTTGGAGACAAGTCGGCTGGAGGACGATGTATCGAATCTCGACGCAATTTGAGTGTTCCATCGTCATTAGGAGGCCCTGAACGTTACAATTAACTATCAGTTTCGCGTCGGATTCGAAAATCTAGATTCACAGAAGACGGACCATATGGTGCCCGAGGCAGCAATATCCCCTTGGAGACAAGTCGGCTGGAGGGAGATGTATTGAATCTCGACGCAATTTGAGTGTTCCATCGTCATTAGGAGGCCCTGAACGTTACAATTAATTAACAGTTTTGCGTGGGATTCGAAATTGTAGACTTACCGGAGACGGACCATATGGTGACCGAGGCAGCAATAGACCCTTGGAGACAAGTCGTCTGGAAGAAGATGTATTGAATCACGACGCAATTTGAGTGTTCCATTGTCATTAGGAGGCCCTGAACGTTACAATTAACTATCAGCTTTGCGTCGGATTCGAAAATCTAGACTCACGGGAGACGGAGTATCAGGTGCCCGTGGCCGGTATATCCCCTAGGAGACAAGTCGGCTGGAGGACGATGTAAAGAATCTCGACGCAATTTGAGTGTTCCATCGTCATTAGGAGGCCATTAACGTTACAATTAACTATCAGTTTTTCGTCGGATTCGACAATATAGACTCATAGGAGACGGACCATAAGGTGCCCGATGCAGCAAAAGACCGTTGGAGACATGTCGGCTGGAGGACGATATATTGAATTCCGACGTTATTTGAGTCTTCCATCGTCATTAGGAGGCTCTCAATGTTACACTTAACTATCAGTTTCGCGTCGGATTCGAAAATTTAGACTCACAGGAGACGGACCATATGGTGCCCGAGGCAGCAATATCCCCTAGGAGACAAGTCGGCTGGAGGACGATGTATTGAATCTCGACGCAATTTGAGTGTTCCTTCGTCATTAGGAGGCTCTGATCGTCACAATTAGCAGTACGTTTTGCGTCGGATTCGAATATCTGGACTCACAGGAGAACGATCATAAGGTGACCGAGGTAGCAGTAGACCCATTGAGACAAGTCGCCTGGAGGACGATGTATTAAATCGCGACGCAATTTGAGTGTTCCATCGTCATTAGGAGGCCCTGAACGTTACAATTAACTACCAGTTTTGCGACGGATTCGATAATCTAAACACACAGGAGAACGACCATGAGGTGCCCGAGGCAGCATTAGACCCATGGAGACAAGTCACCTGGAGGACGATGTATTGAATCTCGACGCAATATGAGTGTTCCATCGTCATTAGGAGGCCCTGAATGTTAAAATTAACTATCAGTTTTGCGTCGGATCCGATAATCTAGACTCACAGGAGAACGATCATAAGATGCCCGAGGCAGCAGTAGACCCCTGGAGACAAGTCGGCTTAAGGACGATGTACTGAATCTCGACGCAATTTGAGTGTTCCATCGTCATTAGGAGGCCCTGAACGTTAAAATTAACTATCAGCTTTGCGTGGGAATCGAAAATGTAGAATCACAGGAGAACGACCATAAGGTGTCCGAGGAAGCAATTGAACCTTGGTGGCAGATCGGCCGAATAACGATGTATTGAATCTCGACGCAATTTGAGTGTTCCATCGTCTTCAGGAGGCCCTGAAAGTAACAATTAACTATCAGTTTCGCGTCGGATTCGAAAATCTAGACTCACAGGAGACCGACCAAATGGTGCCCGCGGCTGCAATGTCCCCTTGGAGACAAGTCGGCTGAATGACGATGTATTGAATCTCGACGCAATTTGAGTGTTTCATCGTCATTAGGAGGCCCTGAACGTTACAATTAACTATCTGTTTTGCGTCGGATTCGATAATCTAGACTCACAGGAGAACGACCACAAGGTGCCGAGGCTGCAATAGACCCTTGGAGACAAGTCGGCTGGAGGACGATGTATCGAATCTCGACGCAATTTGAGTGTTCCATCGTCATTAGGAGGCCCTGAACGTTACAATTAACTATCAGTTTCGCGTCGGATTCGAAAATCTAGATTCACAGAAGACGCACCATATGGTGCCCGAGGCAGCAATATCCCCTTGGAGACAAGTCGGCTGGAGGGAGATGTATTGAATCTCGACGCAATTTGAGTGTTCCATCGTCATTAGGAGGCCCTGAACGTTACAATTAATTAACAGTTTTGCGTGGGATTCGAAATTGTAGACTTACCGGAGACGGACCATATGGTGACCGAGGCAGCAATAGACCCTTGGAGACAAGTCGTCTGGAAGAAGATGTATTGAATCACGACGCAATTTGAGTGTTCCATTGTCATTAGGAGGCCCTGAACGTTACAATTAACTATCAGCTTTGCGTCGGATTCGAAAATCTAGACTCACGGGAGACGGAGTATCAGGTGCCCGTGGCCGGTATATCCCCTAGGAGACAAGTCGGCTGGAGGACGATGTAATGAATCTCGACGCAATTTGAGTGTTCCATCGTCATTAGGAGGCCATGAACGTTACAATTAACTATCAGTTTTTCGTCGGATTCGACAATATAGACTCACAGGAGACGGACCATAAGGTGCCCGATGCAGCAATAGACCGTTGGAGACATGTCGGCTGGAGGACGATATATTGAATTCCGACGTTAATTGAGTCTTCCATCGTCATTAGGAGGCTCTCAATGTTACACTTAACTATCAGTTTCGCGTCGGATTCGAAAATCTAGACTCACAGGAGACGGACCATATGGTGCCCGAGGCAGCAATATCCCCTAGGAGACAAGTCGGCTGGAGGACGATGTATTGAATCTCGACGCAATTTGAGTGTTCCTTCGTCATTAGGAGGCTCTGATCGTCACAATTAGCAGTACGTTTTGCGTCGGATTCGAATATCTGGACTCACAGGAGAACGATCATAAGGTGACCGAGGTAGCAGTAGACCCATTGAGACAAGTCGCCTGGAGGACGATGTATTAAATCGCGACGCAATTTGAGTGTTCCATCGTCATTAGGAGGCCCTGAACGTTACAATTAACTACCAGTTTTGCGTCGGATTCGATAATCTAAACACACAGGAGAACGACCATGAGGTGCCCGAGGCAGCATTAGACCCATGGAGACAAGTCACCTGGAGGACGATGTATTGAATCTCGACGCAATTTGAGTGTTCCATCGTCATTAGGAGGCCCTGAATGTTAAAATTAACTATCAGTTTTGCGTCGGATCCGATAATCTAGACTCACAGGAGAACGATCATAAGATGCCCGAGGCAGCAGTAGACCCCTGGAGACAAGTCGGCTTAAGGACGATGTACTGAATCTCGACGCAATTTGAGTGTTCCATCGTCATTAGGAGGCCCTGAACGTTAAAATTAACTATCAGCTTTGCGTGGGAATCGAAAATGTAGAATCACAGGAGAACGACCATAAGGTGTCCGAGGAAGCAATTGAACCTTGGTGGCAGATCGGCCGAATAACGATGTATTGAATCTCGACGCAATTTGAGTGTTCCATCGTCTTCAGGAGGCCCTGAAAGTAACAATTAACTATCAGTTTTGCGTCGGATTCGATAATCTAGACTCATAGGAGAACGACTATGAGGTGCCCGAGGCAGCAACAGACCCATGGAGACAAATCGGCTGGAGGACGATGTATCAGATTTCGACGCAATTTGAGTGTTTCATCGTCATTAGGAGGCCCAGAACGTTACAATTAACTATCGGTTTCGCGTCGGATTCGAAAATCTAGACTCACAGGAGACGAACCAAATGGTGAACGAGGCAGCAATATCCCCTTGGAGACAAGTCGGCATGAGGTCGATGTATTGATTCTCGACGCAATTTGAGTGTTCCATCGTCATTAGGAGGCCCCCAACGTTACAATTAACAATCAGTTTTGCCTCGGATTCGAAAATCTTGACTCACAGGAGTACTACCATAATGTGCCCGAGGCAGCAATAGACCCTTCGAGACAAGTTGACTGGAAGACGATGTGTTGAATCTCGACGCAATTTGTGTGTTCAGTCGTCATTAGGAGGTCCTGAACGTTACAATTAACTATCAGTTTTGCGTCGGATTCTAGATTCTAAACTCACAGGAGAGGGACCGTATGGTGACCGATGCAGCAATATACCCTTGGAGACAAATCGGCTGGAGAACGATGTATTGAATCTCGACGCAATTTGAGTGTTCCATCGTCATTAGGAGGCCCTGAACGTTACGATTAATTAACAGTTTTGCGTCGGATTCGAAATTGTAGACTTACAGGAGACGGACCATATGGTGACCGAGGCAGCAATAGACCCTTGGAGACAAGTCGTCTGGAAGAAGATGTATTGAATCACGACGCAATTTGAGTGTTCCATTGTCATTAGGAGGCCCTGAACGTTACAATTAACTATCAGCTTTGCGTCGGATTCGAAGATCTAGACTCACGGGAGACGGACCATCAGGTGCCCGAATCCGGTATATCCCCTAGGAGACAAGTCGGCTGGAGGACGATGTAATGAATCTCGACGCAATTTGAGTGTTCCATCGTCATTAGGAGGCCATTAACGTTACAATTAACTATCAGTTTTTCGTCGGATTCGACAATATAGACTCACAGGAGACGGACCATAAGGTGCCCGAGGCAGCAATAGACCGTTGGAGACATGTCGGCTGGAGGACGATATATTGAATTCCGACGTTATTTGAGTCTTCCATCGTCATTAGGAGGCTCTGAATGTTACACTTAACTATCAGTTTCGCGTCGGATTCGAAAATCTAGACTCACAGGAGACGGACCATAAGGTGCCCGAGGCAGCAATAGACCGTTGGAGACATGTCGGCTGGAGGACGATATATTGAATTCCGACGTTATTTGAGTCTTCCATCGTCATTAGGAAGCCCTGAATGTTACTATTATCTATCAGTTTTGCGTCGGATTCGATAATATAGACTCACAGCAGAACGACCATAAGGTGCCCGAGGCAGCAATAGACCCCTGGAGACAAGTCGGCTGGAGGACGATGTACTGAATCTCGACGGAATTTGAGTGTTCCATCGTCATTAGGAGGCCCTGAACGTTGAAATTAACTATCAGTTTCGCGTCAGATTCGAAAATCTAGACTCACAGGAGACCGACAAAATGGTGCCCGCGGCTGCAATATCCCCTTGGAGACAAGTCGGCTGAATGACGATGTATTGAATCTCGACGCAATTTGAGTGTTTCATCGTCATTAGGAGGCCCTGAACGTTACAATTAACTACCAGTTTTGCGTCGGATTCGATAATCTAAACACACAGGAGAACGACCATGAGGTGCCCGAGGCAGCATTAGACCCATGGAGACAAGTCACCTGGAGGGCGATGTATTGAATCTCGACGCAATTTGAGTGTTCCATCGTCATTAGGAGGCCCTGAATGTTATAATTAACTATCAGTTTTGCGTCGGATCCGATAATCTAGACTCACAGGAGAACGATCATAAGATGCCCGAGGCAGCAATAGACCCCTGGAGACAAGTCGGCTTAAGGACGATGTACTGAATCTCGACGCAATTTGAGTGTTCCATCGTCATTAGGAGGCCCTGAACGTTAAAATTAACTATCAGCTTTGCGTGGGAATCGAAAATGTAGAATCACAGGAGAACGACCATAAGGTGTCCGAGGAAGCAATTGAACCTTGGTGGCAGATCGGCCGAATAACGATGTATTGAATCTCGACGCAATTTGAGTGTTCCATCGTCTTCAGGAGGCCCTGAAAGTAACAATTAACTATCAGTTTTGCGTCGGATTCGATAATCTAGACTCATAGGAGAACGACTATGAGGTGCCCGAGGCAGCAACAGACCCATGGAGACAAATCGGCTGGAGGACGATGTATCAGATTTCGACGCAATTTGAGTGTTTCATCGTCATTAGGAGGCCCAGAACGTTACAATTAACTATCGGTTTCGCGTCGGATTCGAAAATCTAGACTCACAAGAGACGGACCATATGGTGCCCGTGGCAGCAATATCCCCTTGGAGACAAGTCGGCTGGAGGACGATGTATTGAATCTCGACGCAATTTGAGTGTTCCTTCGTTATTAGGAGGCTCTGATCGTCACAATTAGCAGTACGTTTTGCGTCGGATTCGAATATCTGGACTCACAGGAGAACGATCATAAGGTGACCGAGGTAGCAGTAGAGCCATTGAGACAAGTCGCCTGGAGGACGATGTATTAAATCGCGACGCAATTTGAGTGTTCCATCGTCATTAGGAGGCCCTGAACGTTACAATTAACTACCAGTTTTGCGTCGGATTCGATAATCTAAACACACAGGAGAACGACCATGAGGTGCCCGAGGCAGCATTAGACCCATGAAGACAAGTCACCTGGAGGACGATGTATTGAATCTCGACGCAATTTGAGTGTTCCATCGTCATTAGGAGGCCCTGAATGTTAAAATTAACTATCAGTTTTGCGTCGGATCCGATAATCTAGACTCACAGGAGAACGATCATAAGATGCCCGAGGCAGCAATAGACCCCTGGAGACAAGTCGGCTTAAGAACGATGTACTGAATCTCCACGCAATTTGAGTGTTCCATCGTCATTAGGAGGCCCTGAACGTTATAATTAACTATCAGCTTCACGTGGGAATCGAAAATGTAGAATCACAGGAGAACGACCCTAAGGTGTCCGAGGAAGCAATTGAACCTTGGTGGCAGATCGGCCGAATAACGATGTATTGAATCTCGACGCAATTTGAGTGTTCCATCGTCTTCAGGAGGCCCTGAAGGTAACAATTAACTATCAGTTTTGCGTCGGATTCGATAATCTAGTCTCACAGGAGAACGACCAAAAGGCGAACTAGGCAACAATAGACCCTTGGAGACAAGTCGGCTGGAGGACGATGTAATGAATCGCGACGCAATTTGGGTGTTCCATCGTGATTAGGAGGCCCTGAACGTTACAAATAACTATCGGTTTTGCGTCGGATTCGATAATCTAGACTCACTGAAGAACGACCATAAGGTGCCCGAGGCAGCAATAGACCCTTGGAGACAAGTCACCTGGAGGACGATTTATTGAATCTCGACGCAATTTGAGTGATCCATCGTCATTAGGAGGCCATTAACCTTACAATTAACCATCAGATTTGCACCCGACCGAAAATATAGACTCACAGGAGACGTATTAGATGGTGCCCGTGACAGCAATATCCCTTTGGAGACTAGACGGCTGGAGGACGATGTACTGAAACTCGACGCAATTTGAGTGTTCGACCGTCATTAGGAGGCCCTGAACGTTACAATTAACTGTCAGTTATGCGTCGGATTCGGAAATCTACTCACAGCAGAACGACCATAAGGTGCCCGAGGCAGCAATAGACCCTTTGATACAAGTCGGCTGAAGGACGATGTATTGAAACTCGACGCAATTTGAGTGTTCCATCGTCATTAGGAGGTCCTGAACGTTACAATTAACTATCACCTTCGCCTCGGATTCGAAAATCTACACTCACAAGAGACGGACCATATGGTGCCCGAGGCAGCAAAATCCCCTTGGAGACAAGTCGACTGGAGGACGATGTATGGAATCTCGACGCAATTTGAGTGTTCCATCGTCATTAGAAGGCCATGACCGTTACAATTAACCATCACATTTGCGTCGGATTCGAAAATCTAGACTCACAGGAGACGGACTATAACGTGCCCGAGACAGCAATATCCCATTGGAGACAAGTCGGCTGGAGGTCGATGTATAGAATCTCGTCGAAATTTGAGTGTTCCATCGTCATTAGGAGGTCCTGAACGTTGCAATTAACTATCAGTTTTGCGTCGGATTCGAAATTGTAGACTCACAGGAGACGGACCATATGGTGATCGAGGCAGCAATAGACCCTTGGAGACAAGTCGCCTGGAGGACGATGTACTGAATTTCGACGCAATTTGAGTGATCCATCATCATTAGGAGGCCGTGAACGTTACAATTAACTATCAGTTTTGCGTCGGATTCGATAATCTAGACTCACAGGAGAACGAACATAACGTGTCCGAGGCAGGAATATCCCCTAGGAGACAAGTCGGCTGGAGGACGATGTATGGAGTCTCGACGCAATTTGAGTGTTCCATCGTCATTAGAACGCCATGACCGATACAATTAACCATCAGATTTGCGTCGGATCGAAAATCTAGACTCACAGGAGACGGACTATATGTTGCCCGAGGCAGCAATATCCCCATGGAGACAAGTCGGCTGGAGGGCGATGTATTGAATCTCGACGCAATTTGAGTGTTCCTTCGTCATTAGTAGGCTCTGAACGTTACAATTAGCAGTCCGTTTTGCGTCGATTTCGAATATCTGGACTCACAGGAGAACGACCATAAGGTGACCGAGGTAGCAGTAGACACATTGAGACAAGTCGCCTGGAGAACGATGTTTTAAATCGCGACGCAATTTCTGTGTTGCAACGTCATTAGGAGGCCCTGAACGTTACAATTAACTATCTGTTTCGCAACGGATTCGAAAATTTAGACTCACAGGAGACGGACTATAACATGCCCGAGACAGCAATATCCCCTTGGAGACAAGTCGGCTGGAGGACGATGTATGGAATCTCGACGCAATTTGAGTGTTCCATCGTCATTAGAAGGCCATGACCGTTACAATTAACCATCACATTTGCGTCGGATTCGAAAATCTAGACTCACAGGAGACGGACTATAACGTGCCCGAGACAGCAATATCCCCTTGGAGACAAGTCGGCTGGAGGTCGATGTATTGAATCTCGACGCAATTTGAGTGTTCCATCGTCATTAGAAGGCCATGACCGTTACAATTAACCATCAAATTTGCGTCGGATCCAGAATCTAGACTCACAGGAGACGGACTATAAAGTGCCCGAGGCAGCAATGTCCCTTTGGAGACAAGTCGGCTGGAGGACGATGTATAGAATCTCGTCGCAATTTGAGTGTTCCATCGTCATTAGGAGGTCCTGAACGTTGCAATTAACTATCAGTTTTGCGTGGGATTCGAAATTCTAGACTCACAGGAGGCGGACTATATGTTGCCCGAGGCAGCAATATCCCCATGGAGACAAGTCGGCTGGAGGACGATGTATTGAATTTAGACGCAATTTGAGTGTTCCATCGTCATTAGGAGGCCCTGAATGTTACAATTAACTATCAGTTTTGCGTCGGATTCGATAATCTAGAGTCACAGGAGAACGACCATAAGGTGCCCGAGGCAGCAATAGACCCCTGGAGACAAGTCGGCTGGAGGACGATGTACTGAATCTCGCCGCAATTTGAGTGTTCCATCGTCATTAGGAGGCCCTAAACGTTACAATTAACTATCTGTTACGCGTCGGATTCGACAATCTAGACTCACAGGAGCACGACCATAAGGTCCCAGAGGCAGCAATTGACCCTTGGAGACAAGTCTTCTGGAGAACGATGTATTGAATCTCGACGCAATTTGAGTGTTCCTTCGTCATTAGGAGGCTCTGAACGTTACAATTAGCAGTCCGTTTTGCGTCGGATTCGAATCTCTGGACTCACAGGAGAACGACCATAAGGTGACCGAGGTAGCAGTATACGCATTGAGACAAGTCGCCTGGAGGACGATGTATTAAATCGCGCCGCAATTTGAGTGTTCCATCGTCATTAGGTGGCCCTAGACGTTACAATTAACTATCAGCTTTGCGTGGGATTCGAAAATCTAGACTTACACGAGAACGACCATAAGGTGCCCGAGGCAGCAATAGACCCTTCGAGACAAGTCGGCTAGAGAAAGATGTATTGAATCTCGACGCAATTTGAGTGTTCCATCGTAATTAGGAGGCCATGATCTTTACAATTAACCATCAGATTTGCGTCGGATTCGAATATCTAGACTCACAGGAGACGGACTATAAGGTGCCCGAGACAGCAATATCCCATTGGAGGCAAGTCGGCTGGAGGACGATGTACAGAATCTCGACGCAATTTCAGTGTTCCATCGTCATTAGGAGGCCCAGAACGTTACAATCAACTATCAGTTTTGCGTCGGATTCGAAAATCAAGACTCACAGGTGACGGCCCATATGGTGCCCGAGGCACCACTATCCCCTTGGAGACACGTCGGTTGGAGGACCATGTATTGAATCTCGACGCAATTTGAGTGTTCCATCGTCATTAGGAGGCCGTGAACGTTACAATTAACTATCAGTTTTGCGTCGGATTCGATAATCTAGACTCACAGGAGAACGAACATAACGTGTCCGAGGCAGGAATATCCCCTAGGAGACAAGTCGGCTGGAGGACGATGTATGGAGTCTCGACGCAATTTGAGTGTTCCATCGTCATTAGAACGCCATGACCGTTACAATTAACCATCAGATTTGCGTCGGATCGAAAATCTAGACTCACAGGAGACGGACTATATGTTGCCCGAGGCAGCAATATCCCCATGGAGACAAGTCGGCTGGAGGACGATGTATTGAATCTCGACGCAATTTGAGTGTTCCTTCGTCATTAGTAGGCTCTGAACGTTACAATTAGCAGTCCGTTTTGCGTCGATTTCGAATATCTGGACTCACAGGAGAACGACCATAAGGTGACCGAGGTAGCAGTAGACCCATTGAGACAAGTCGCCTGGAGAACGATGTTTTAAATCGCGACGCAATTTGTGTGTTCCAACGTCATTAGGAGGCCCTGAACGTTACAATTAACTATCTGTTTCGCTTCGGATTCGAAAATTTAGACTCACAGGAGACGGACTATAACATGCCCGAGACAGCAATATCCCCTTGGAGACAAGTCGGCTGGAGGACGATGTATGGAATCTCGACGCAATTTGAGTGTTCCAGCGTCATTAGAAGGCCATGACCGTTACAATTAACCATCACATTTGCGTCGGATCCAGAATCTAGACACACAGGAGACGGACTATAAAGTGCCCGAGACAGCAATATCCCATTGGAGACAAGTCGGCTGGAGGACGATGTATAGAATCTCGTCGCAATTTGAGTGTTCCATCGTCATTAGGAGGTCCTGAACGTTGCAATTAACTATCAGTTTTGCGTCGGATTCGAAATTGTAGACTCACAGGAGACGGACCATATGGTGATCGAGGCAGCAATAGACCCTTGGAGACAAGTCGCCTGGAGGACGATGTATTGAATTTCGACGCAATTTGAGTGATCCATCATCATTAGGAGGCCGTGAACGTTACAATTAACTATCAGTTTTGCGTCGGATTCGATAATCTAGACTCACAGGAGAACGAACATAACGTGTCCGAGGCAGGAATATCCCCTAGGAGACAAGTCGGCTGGAGGACGATGTATGGAGTCTCGACGCAATTTGAGTGTTCCATCGTCATTAGAACGCCATGACCGTTACAATTAACCATCAGATTTGCGTCGGATCGAAAATCTAGACTCACAGGGGACGGACTATATGTTGCCCGAGGCAGCAATATCCCCATAGAGACAAGTCGGCTGGAGGACGATGTATTGAATCTCGACGCAATTTGAGTGTTCCTTCGTCATTAGTAGGCTCTGAACGTTACAATTAGCAGTCCGTTTTGCGTCGATTTCGAATATCTGGACTCACAGGAGAACGACCATAAGGTGACCGAGGTAGCAGTAGACACATTGAGACAAGTCGCCTGGAGAACGATGTTTTAAATCGCGACGCAATTTGTGTGTTCCAACGTCATTAGGAGGCCCTGAACGTTACAATTAACTATCTGTTTCGCGTCGGATTCGAAAATTTAGACTCACAGGAGACGGACTATAACATGCCCGAGACAGCAATATCCCCTTGGAGACAAGTCGGCTGGAGGACGATGTATGGAATCTCGACGCAATTTGAGTGTTCCATCGTCATTAGAAGGCCATGACCGTTACAATTAACCATCACATTTGCGTCGGATTCGAAAATCTAGACTCACAGGAGACGGACTATAACGTGCCCGAGACAGCAATATCCCCTTGGAGACAAGTCGGCTGGAGGTCGTTGTATTGAATCTCGACGCAATTTGAGTGTTCCATCGTCATTAGAAGGCCATGACCGTTACAATTAACCATCAAATTTGCGTCGGATCCAGAATCTAGGCTCACAGGAGACGGACTATAAAGTGCCCGAGACAGCAATATTCCATTGGAGACAAGTCGGCTGGAGGACGATGTATAGAATTTAGACGCAATTTGAGTGTTCCATCGTCATTAGGAGGCCCTAAACGTTACAATTAACTATCTGTTACGCGTCGGATTCGACAATCTAGACTCACAGAAGCACGACCATAAGGTCCCAGAGGCAGCAATTGACCCTTGGAGACAAGTCTTCTGGAGAACGATGTATTGAATCTCGTCGCAATTTGAGTGTTCCTTCGTCATTAGGAGGCTCTGAACGTTACAATTAGCAGTCCGTTTTGCGTCGGATTCGAATCTCTGGACTCACAGGAGAACGACCATAAGGTGACCGAGGTAGCAGTAGACGCATTGAGACAAGTCGCCTGGAGGACGATGTATTAAATCGCGCCGCAATTTGAGTGTTCCATCGTCATTAGGAGGCCCTAGACGTTACAATTAACTATCAGCTTTGCGTGGGATTCGAAAATCTAGACTTACACGAGAACGACCATAAGGTGCCCGAGGCAGCAATAGACCCTTCGAGACAAGTCGGCTGGAGAAAGATGTATTGAATATCGACGCAATTTGAGTGTTCCATCGTAATTAGGAGGCCATGATCGTTACAATTAACCATCAGATTTGCGTCGGATTCGAATATCTAGACTCACAGGAGACGGACTATAAGGTGCCCGAGACAGCAATATCCCATTGGAGGCAAGTCGGCTGGAGGACGATGTATAGAATCTCGACGCAATTTCAGTGTTCCATCGTCATTAGGAGGCCGTGAACGTTACAATTCACTATCAGTTTTGCGTCGGATTCGATAATCTAGACTCACAGGAGAACGAACATAACGTGTCCGAGGCAGGAATATCCCCTAGGAGACAAGTCGGCTGGAGGACGATGTATGGAGTCTCGACGCAATTTGAGTGTTCCATCGTCATTAGAACGCCATGACCGTTACAATTAACCATCAGATTTGCGTCGGATCGAAAATCTAGACTCACAGGAGACGGACTATATGTTGCCCGAGGCAGCAATATCCCCATGGAGACAAGTCGGCTGGAGGACGATGTATTGAATCTCGACGCAATTTGAGTGTTCCTTCGTCATTAGTAGGCTCTGAACGTTACAATTAGCAGTCCGTTTTGCGTCGATTTCGAATATCTGGACTCACAGGAGAACGACCATAAGGTGACCGAGGTAGCAGTAGACCCATTGAGACAAGTCGCCTGGAGAACGATGTTTTAAATCGCGACGCAATTTGTGTGTTCCAACGTCATTAGGAGGCCCTGAACGTTACAATTAACTATCTGTTTCGCTTCGGATTCGAAAATTTAGACTCACAGGAGACGGACTATAACATGCCCGACACAGCAATATCCCCTTGGAGACAAGTCGGCTGGAGGACGATGTATGGAATCTCGACGCAATTTGAGTGTTCCATCGTCATTAGAAGGACATGACCGTTACAATTAACCATCAAATTTGCGTCGGATTCAGAATCTAGACACACAGGAGACGGACTATAAAGTGCCCGAGACAGCAATATCCCATTGGAGACAAGTCGGCTGGAGGACGATGTATAGAATCTCGTCGCAATTTGAGTGTTCCATCGTCATTAGGAGGTCCTGAACGTTGCAATTAACTATCAGTTTTGCGTCGGATTCGAAATTGTAGACTCACAGGAGACGGACCAAATGGTGATCGAGGCAGCAATAGACCCTTGGAGACAAGTCGCCTGGAGGACGATGTATTGAATTTCGACGCAATTTGAGTGATCCATCATCATTAGGAGGCCGTGAACGTTACAATTAACTATCAGTTTTGCGTCGGATTCGATAATCTAGACTCACAGGAGAACGAACATAACGTGTCCGAGGCAGGAATATCCCCTAGGAGACAAGTCGGCTGGAGGACGATGTATGGAGTCTCGACGCAATTTGAGTGTTCCATCGTCATTAGAACGCCATGACCGTTACAATTAACCATCAGATTTGCGTCGGATCGAAAATCTAGACTCACAGGAGACGGACTATATGTTGCCCGAGGCAGCAATATCCCCATGGAGACAAGTCGGCTGGAGGACGATGTATTGAATCTCGACGCAATTTGAGTGTTCCTTCGTCATTAGTAGGCTCTGAACGTTACAATTAGCAGTCCGTTTTGCGTCGATTTCGAATATCTGGACTCACAGGAGAACGACCATAAGGTGACCGAGGTAGCAGTAGACACATTGAGACAAGTCGCCTGGAGAACGATGTTTTAAATCGCGACGCAATTTGTGTGTTCCAACGTCATTAGGAGGCCCTGAACGTTACAATTAACTATCTGAATCGCGTCGGATTCGAAAATTTAGACTCACAGGAGACGGACTATAACATGCCCGAGACAGCAATATCCCCTTGGAGACAAGTCGGCTGGAGGACGATGTATGGAATCTCGACGCAATTTGAGTGTTCCATCGTCATTAGAAGGCCATGACCGTTACAATTAACCATCACATTTGCGTCGGATTCGAAAATCTAGACTCACAGGAGACGGACTATAACGTGCCCGAGACAGCAATATTCCCTTGGAGACAAGTCGGCTGGAGGACGATGTATTGAATTTAGACGCAATTTGAGTGTTCCATCGTCATTAGAAGGCCATGACCGTTACTATTAACCATCAAATTTGCGTCGGATCCAGAATCTAGACTCACAGGAGACGGACTATAAAGTGCCCGAGACAGCAATATCCCATTGGAGACAAGTCGGCTGGAGGACGATGTATAGAATCTCGTCGCAATTTGAGTGTTCCATCGTCATTAGGAGGTCCTCAACGTTGCAATTAACTATCAGTTTTGCGTGGGATTCGAAATTCTAGACTCACAGGAGGCGGACTATATGTTGCCCGAGGCAGCAATATCCCCATGGAGACAAGTCGGCTGGAGGACGATGTATAGAATTTAGACGCAATTTGAGTGTTCCATCGTCATTAGGAGGCCCTGAATGTTACAATTAACTATCAGTTTTGCGTCGGATTCGATAATCTAGAGTCACAGGAGAACGACCATAAGGTGCCCGAGGCAGCAATAGACCCCTGGAGACAAGTCGGCTGGAGGACGATGTACTGAATCTCGCCGCAATTTGAGTGTTCCATCGTCATTAGGAGGCCCTAAACATTACAATTAACTATCTGTTACGCGTCGGATTCGACAATCTAGACTCACAGAAGCACGACCATAAGGTCCCAGAGGCAGCAATTGACCCTTGGAGACAAGTCTTCTGGAGAACGATGTATTGAATCTCGACGCAATTTGAGTGTTCCTTCGTCATTAGGAGGCTCTGAACGTTACAATTAGCAGTCCGTTTTGCGTCGGATTCGAATCTCTGGACTCACAGGAGAACGACCATAAGGTGACCGAGGTAGCAGTAGACGCATTGAGACAAGTCGCCTGGAGGACGATGTATTAAATCGCGCCGCAATTTGAGTGTTCCATCGTCATTAGGAGGCCCTAGACGTTAGAATTAACTATCAGCTTTGCGTGGGATTCGAAAATCTAGACTTACACGAGAACGACCATAAGGTGCCCGAGGCAGCAATAGACCCTTCGAGACAAGTCGGCTGGAGAAAGATGTATTGAATCTCGACGCAATTTGAGTGTTCCATCGTAATTAGGAGGCCATGATCGTTACAATTAACCATCAGATTTGCGTCGGATTCGAATTGCCTGCATTGAAGCGTTTTCCACTCCAAAATTCTCTCAACACTTTATTTTGCTTATTGCTAGGCCAATACTCATTAATAAAAGCTGTTTTAAATTCCGCTAATGTTTTACATTTCAACATAACATCAGCTGACCAACGCATGGCGTCACCTGCTAAATGGCTTCTAACAAACGAGATTTTCTCTCGTTCAGACCAAGTTGGTGGAATCACATCTTCAAAATCTTTCCAGAAATCTAGCTGATGGATATTTTTATCTGGATCGAACCGCAAGAACTGCCGACACCCGATAAAAGCGGCGTTTGCAGCTACAACTTGTTGTACATTACCATTACCAGAAGTTACTGAAGCTACTTTACTCTCAATGTTAGCAATGTTAGTACTGATATTTTCTACTTTCATTTCAACATTATCTACTCTTTGCACAATATGAGTAGTGTCAGTTTTAATTGCATCTACATCTGCTTGACATATGTTTACTTTAATGTTAACATCTTTAAATCTATCTGAGCACAGTTCAGATTCCGCCTCGATCTTTTCTGTTAACTTGTGCTCCAGCTTCGCATCTTCCATTCGGAAGTCTTTGCGAACCTCAGCAACTTCGGATTTAACTGTTTTATACATTTCAGAAAACTGTTGAGCAACCTTTTTCTTAATATCCTCATGGTTGTAATCAATTTTATAATTCAAACTGTCCAGATCCTCTTTCAACTTATTGCAACTAGCCTTGAAAGAATTTTCTAATTCAGCTTTATTGGATTCTAATTTATTGTCCATCGCCTCAAACCGTTTATTAAAATTGGTTTGGCTGGCCACAATTTCAGACTTAACTTCAGCATTACTGCTTTTGACCTGTTCACTTATTTCAGATTTTAATTCAGCTGTCATTTGTGCATTACTGGCAGCTATTGCTTGTAATATAACATTTAGATCAACAGCCCCAGCATCTTTGGGTTGCTCACTGGCGGGTTTTTTATCACACTCAGGTGACATAAAACTAGCTCCAATACCCGAATCATCAAAACTACATGAAACTTCTGATTGATTAGTCATATCCAACTGCTCCTTCTTAAACTCTACCATCTCTGATGACTGTTTCATTTTTAATTCATCAGAGAAACTATCATCCCATAAATTTACAATTTCTACTTTCCGCTTTACTACAGGGGTCTCTATTATTGAATCATTGCCCCTTCCCACACTACTGTCAGGAGACAATACTTCATTTTTCACTTTAACATTACTACTTTCATGCCTATTTACTCTTGAACCGTTGTCTGGATTTACAGTTCCCTCAACAGACATAGGTTCTAATTTACGTTTAAACTCCGTTTCTTTTGGCGGTTCCATCGCCGACAGTCTTTTAGTGCAGGTTAGTAAAATTTTTAACAGCTTTTCACTTAACTTAGTTCCTTCTGCACGACGTATGGCGTTGCCGGCGCGGCGTACCAGGATTCCTGATGCGACGTGGCACGTTGAACTGCAGACGGCTCTCCGACGGCTGTTGTGTGTTAGCGTGGCCCGCAATTGCAGGCTCTGCGCCGGCTGCTCCAGCGAACGACTGCGGTGCGGCGAGACTGGCTTCTCGCAATGCCGGCAGCACCGCTAGACTCAGTGCCAGCTCCGTCAATCCAGATGCGTTGTTAATCCAATTGCGTCGTCCACATGCACACGTAACACTTTCACTGTTTTATACTCAGTTGCGTGTCGAATTCCACTCGCGAATCCGAACAGTTAAAAATCACTTTCACTTAGTTGATTTCCCGGCCGATGCACCATATGTGGGGCGGCGAATAAGTTGTAAAAACAATTAATGTAGTATCCTTGTTTGAATGTTGTAACATTTCCCGGCCGATGCACCATATGTGGGGCGGCGAATAATTTGTAAAAACAATTAATGTAGTATCCTTGTTTGAATGTTGTAACATTTCCCGGCCGATGCACCATATGTGGGGCGGCGGATGCAGTTTGTGATAAATAATCTAATCTGATTGCTGGATAAACGCTTGCATGTAGAATCAGTTTCTGGCTTTTAGAATGTTGTTAATGCTGTCTTTCGCCGTTCTCAACACTGGCTCTCTATTTACTTTTTTGGCACCCAGAAAGTGATTTAATAAAACCTGGAACCAGTAATTAGAGATCCTAGTGCCCACTTCAATTGAGATACCATTATAGCTGCAGCTTATAGCTCTGAGGAATTAGGAGATTGTCCGGTTTTCCAAAATAGTTGAGTATATTCTGAAATTCACTGATAAAAAACACAAGTATCCCTACAACCTAACTAACAGAGCAGTTCAGAGTCTAATGCGCTGATGCAACTATAAATGTCCGAATTAAATGTTTAAAAAAATGCTCGCCATAATTTGATGAAAATATTTCATCAAACGCCACGCTAAATATTTGGTAGAATGTCTGTCCCGCGACGGCACGTGAAAATACGACAATACGCAAACTGAAGCTAGATAATGAAAATCATTCCAGAATTAACACTTCACATAAAATGTTTTCATGGTTCCGCGTATCTCTAGTAACTTAATACGGCACCCGAGGCTGTTTGTAGCAGATACACTGATGCGACGCGACTACCGACACAGATGGCGTGTCATTCAGCGTCTGGAGAGAACTGGGGCCTTGCTTCCTCGCGTAGCGTCCTTATATATAAAGCCGCGGTGCGGACGGCGAAGGGAACACCTGATCTTTTCGGCTCTCTCGACTAGCCGCTGGGCTAGTAACGCACCACATCAAGTTACATAATAATTTATAGCTTCTTTTGCTGATGGCCGATGAAGCTCTTAATTTAAACGTGCATTCAGCACGCAGGTAAGTATTGATAATAAAATTTTGACGTGGCTAAGTTAAATACATTGGGCGAGAGAATTAATTAAATTACACTGCACGCAGTAGATGAGCTCTGAACTGCCCCTTTTGAGATCCGCTATCGCTATAATTTTATAGGTATTAAAAAGAAACTTGACACATCTTCATAATCATAGCGGACCTCCAACCTATTTAAATCTAACCATCCTAGCCTTATTTACTAGCCTACTTAATCTATCTTGCTTCCTTCAGTTTTGAGACGAAAACCACAAAATCATGAATTTCTACTAAAATCTTAATTTGTGAAATCCAAAGTACTGTTTTTATTAAATCATTATGAAAGATGAATCTATATATAAATTTTGAAGTCTCTAGCTCTTTTCTGTTGCGCCAATGACTTTTTCAGAAAAACGTCCAAATTTCGAAAATGACTGAAATTATCGAACTGATATTTAACACACATTAATTTAGTATTATTCCTGACATGCTAGAAAAGTTTTAGGTAATTTGCTTGATTTTTAAGGTATTGCGCAACATTTATGACGTCAGAGCTAGTTACAGCAGACTGGCTGGCACACAATGGAAACTGATGTGAATTTACTACAGCGTGAGTAGGCTGCTTCCCTACAAGAGGAGAACGACCATAAGGTGCCCGAGGCAGCAATAGGCCCTTGGAGACAAGTCGCCTAGAGGACGCTGCATTGAATCTCGACGCAATTTGAGTGTTCCATCGTCATTAGGAGGCCCTGAACGTTACAATTAACTATCAGTTTTGCGTCGGATTCGAAAATGAAGACTCAGAGGAGAACGATCATAAGGTGCCCGAGGCAGCAATAGACCCTTGGAGACAAGTCGCCTGGAGGACGATGAATTGAATCTCGACGCAATTTGATTGTTCCATCGTCATTAGGAGGCCGTGAACGTTAGAATTAACTATCAGTTATGCGTCGGATTCGAAAATCAAGACTCACAGGAGCACGACCATAAGGTGCGAGAGGCAGCAATAGAACCTTGGAGACAAGTCGGCTGGAGGACGATGTATTGAATCACGAACCAATTTCAGTGTTCCATCGTCATTAGGACGTCGTGAACGTTACAATTAACTATGAGTTTAGCGTCGGATTCGATAATCTAGACTCACAGGAGGACGACCAAAAGGCGCTCGAGGCAACAATATTCCCTTGGAGACAAGTCGGCTGGAGGATGATGTATAGAATCTCGACGCTATTTCAGTGTTCCATCGTTATTAGGAGGCCCTGAACGTTACAATTAAGTATCAGTTTCGCGTCGGATTCGATAATGTAGACTCAGAGGAGAACGATCATAAGGTGCGCGAGGCGGCAATAGTCCCTTGGAGACAAGAACCCTGGAGGACTATGTATTGAATCTCGACGAAATTTGAGTGTTCCATCGTCATTAGGAGGCCCTGAACGTTACAATTAACTATCAGTTATGCGACGGATTCGAAAATGTAGACTCACAGGAGCCGGACCATAAGGTGCCCGAGGTAGCGAAATCCCCTTGGAGACCAGTCGGCTGGAGGGCGATATATTGAATCTCAACGCAATTGCGTCATTAGGAAGACCTGAACATTACAATTAACTATTAGTTATGCGTCGGATTCGAAAATCTAGACTTGCAGGAGGACGACCAAAAGGCGCCCTAGGCAACAATAGACCCTTGGAGACAAATCCGCTGGAGGACGATGTATTGAATCGCGAAGCAATTTGAATGTTCCATCGTCATTAGGAGGCCCTGAGCGTTACAAATAAGTATCAGTTTTGCGTCGGATTCGATAATCTAGACTCACAGAAGAACGACCATAAGGTGCCCGAGGCAGCAATATCCCCTTGGAGACAAATCGGCTGGAGGTCGATATATTGACACTCGACGTAATTTGAGTGTTCCATCGTCATTAGGAGGCCCTGAACGTTACAATTAACTATCAGTTATGCGTCGGATTCGTAAATCTAGACTCACAGGAGAACGACCACAAGGTGCCCGAGGCAGCAATAGACCCTTGGAGACAAGTCGGCTGGAGGCCGATGTATTGAATCTCGACGCAATTTGAGTGTTCCACCGTTATTAGGAGGCCCTGAACAATACAATTAAGTATCAGTTTTGCGTCGGATTCCATTATCTAGACTCAGGAGAACGATCAAATGGCGCCCGAGGCAACAATAGTCCCTTGGATACAAGTCGGCTGGAGGACGATGTATTGAATCGCGATGCAATTTGAGTGTTCCATCGTTATTAGGAGGCCCTGAACGTTACAATTAACTATCAGTTTTGCGTCGGATTCGAAAATCTACACTTGCATGAGGACGACCACAAGGCGCCCGAGGCAATAATAGACCCTTGGAGACAGGTCGGCTGGAGGACGATGTATTGAATCGCGACGCAATTTGAATGTTCCATGGTCATTAGGAGGCCCTGAACGTTACAATTAACTATCAGTATCGCGTCGGATTTAAAAATCTAGACTCACAAGAGACGGACACTATGGTGCCCGAGGCAGCAGTATCCCCTTGAAGGCAAGTCGGCTGGAGGACGATGTATTGAATCTCGACGCAATTTGAGTGTTCCATCGTCATTAGGAGGCCCTGAACTTTACAATTAACTATCAGTCTTCTGTTGGATTCGAAAATGTAGACTCAGAGGAGAACGACCATAAGGTGCCCGAGGCAGCAATAGACCCTTGGAGACAAGTCGGCTGGAGGCCGATGTATTGAATCTCGATGCAATTTGAGTGTTCCATCGTCATTAGGAGGCCCTTAACGTTACAATTAACTATCAGTTTTGCGTCGGATTCGAAAATCTAGACTCACAGGTGAACGACCAAAAGGCGACCGGGGCAACAATATACCTTTGGAGACAAGACGGCTGGAGGACGATGTATTGAATCTCGCTGCAATTTGAGTGTTCCATCGTTATTTCGAGGCCCTGAACGTTATAATTAACTCTCAGTTTTGCGGCGGATTCAAAAATCTAGACTACAGGAGAACGACCATAGGGTGCCCGAGGCAGCAATATCCCCTTGGAGACAAGTCCTCTGGAGAAAGATATACTGAATCTCGACGTAATTTGAGTCTTCCATCGTCATTAGGAGGCCCTGAACGTTACAATTAACTATTACTTATACGTCCGATTCGTAAATCTAGACTCACAGGAGAACGACCACAAGGTAACCGAGGCAGCAATAGACCCTTGGGGACAAGTCGGCTGGAGGCCGATGTATTGAATCTCGACGCAATTAGAGTGTTCCATCGTCATTAGGAGGCCCTTAACGTTACAATTAACTATCAGTTTTGCGTCGGATTCGAAAATCTAGACTCACAGGTGAACGACCAAAAGGCGACCGGGGCAACAATATACCTTTGGAGACAAGACGGCTGGAGGACGATGTATTGAATCTCGACGCAATTTGAGTGTTCCATCGTCATTAGGAGGCCCTGAGCGTTACAATTAACTATCAGTTTTGCGTCGGATTCGAAAATGTAGACTGAGAGGAGAACGACCATAAGGTGCCCGAGGCAGCAATAGACACTTGGAGACAATTCGCCTGCAGGACGATGTATTGAATCTCGACGCAATTTGAGTGTTCCATCGTCATTAGGAGGCCCTGAACGTTACAATTAACTATCAGTTATGCGTCGGATTCAAAAATGTAGCCTCACAGGGGAACAACCATAAGGTGCCCGGAGCAGCATTAGACCCTCGGAGTCAAGTCGGCTGGAGGACGATGCATTGAATAGCGTCGCAATTTGAGTGTTCCATCGTCATTAGGAGGCCCTGAACGTTACAGTTAACTATCAGTATCGCGTCGGATTTGAAAATCTAGACTCACAAGAGACGGACACTATGGTGCCCGAGGCAGCAATATCCCCTTGAAGACAAGTCGGCTGGAGGACGATGTATTGAATCCCGCTGCAATTTGAGTGTTCCATCGTCATTTGGAGGCCCTGAACGTTATAATTAACTCTCAGTTTAGCGTCGGATTCGAAAATCCAGACTCACAGGAGAACGACCATGAGGTGCCCGAGGCACCAATAGACCCTTGGAGACAAGTCGGCTGAAGGGCGATTTATTGAATCTGGTCGCAATTTGAGTGTTCCATCGACATTAGGAAGACCTGAACGTTACAATTAACTATTTGTTATGCGTCGGATTCCAAAAGCTAGACTCAAAGGAGGACGACCAAAAGGCGCCCGAGGCAACAATACACCCTTGGAGACAAGTCGGCTGGAGGACGATGTATTGAATCGCGACGCAATTTGAATGTTCCATCGTCATTAGGAGGACCTGAGCGTCACAAATAAGTATCAGTTTTGCGTCGGATTCGATAATCTAGATTCACAGAAGAACGACCATAAAGTGCCCAAAGCAGCAATATCCCCTTGGAGACAAGTCGGCTGGAGGACGATGTATTGAATCTCGACGCAATTTCAGTGTTCCATCGACATTAGGAGGCCATGAACGTTTCAAATAACTATCAGTTTTGCGTCGGATTCGAAAATGTAGACTCAGAGGAGAACGACATATGGTGCCCGAGGCAGCAATAGACCCTTGGGGACAAGTCGGCTGGAGGACGATGTATTGAATCTCGACGCAATTTGAGTGTTCCATCCTCATTAGGAGGCCCTGAACGTTACAATTAACTATCAGTATCGCGTCGGATTTGAAAATCTAGACTCACAAGAGACGGACACTATGGTGTCCGAGGCAGCAGTATCCCCTTAAAGACAAGTCGGCTGGAGGACCATGTATTGAATCTCGCCGCAATTTGAGTGTTCCATCGTCATTTGGAGGCCCTGAACGTTATAATTAACTCTCAGTTTTGCGTCGGATTCGAAAATCTAGACTCACAAGAGAACGACCATAAGGTGCCCGAGGCAGCAATAGACCCTTGGGGACAAGTCGGCTGGAGGCCGATGTATTGAATCTCGACGCAATTTGAGTGTTCCATCGTCATTAGGAGGCCCTGAACGTTACAAGTAACTATCAGTTTTCCGTCGCATTCGATATTCTAGTCTCACAGGAGAACGACAATAAGGTGCCCGAGGCAGCAATATCCCCTTGGAGACAAGTCGGCTGGAGGACGATGCATTGAATCTCGACGCAATATGAGTGTTCCATCGTCATTAGGAGGCCCTGAACGTTACAATTACCTATCAATTTTGCGTCGAATTCAACAATCTAGACACACAGGAGAACTACAATAAGGTGCCCAAGGCAGCAATAGACCCTTGGAGACATGTCGGATAGTGTCCGATGTATTGAATCTCGACGCAATTTGATTGTTCCATCGTCATTAGGAGCCCCTGAACTTTACAATTAACTATTAGTTATGCGTCGGATTCGAAAATGTAGACTCACAAGAGACGGACCGTATTGTGCCCGAAACAGCTATATCCCCTTGAAGACAAGTCGGCTGGAGGACGATATATTGAATCTCGACGTAATTTGAGTGTTCCAACGTCATTAGGAGGCCCTGAACGTTACAATTAACTATCAGTTATGCGACGGTTTCGTAAATCTAGACTCACAAGAGAACGACCACAAGGTGCCCGAGGCAGCAATAGACCCTTGGAGACAAGTCGGCTGGAGGCCGATGTATTGAATCTCGACGCAATTTGAGTGTTGCATCGTCATTAGGAGGCCCTGAATGTTACAGTTAACTATTAGTTTTGCGTCGGATTCCATAATCTAGACTCAGGAGAACGACCAAAAGGCGCCAGAGGCAATAATTGACGCTGGGAGACGAGTCGGCTGGAGGACGATGTATTGAATCGCGACGCAATTTGAGTGTTCCATCGTCATTAGGAGGCCCTGAACGTTACAATTAACTATCAGTTTCGCGTCGGATTCGAAAATGTAGACTCAGAGGAGAACGATCATAAGGTGCCCGAGGCTGCGATAGACCCTTGGAGACAAGTCGTCTGGAGGATAATTTATTGAGCCTCGACGCAATTTGATTGTTCCATCGGCATTAGTTGACCCTGAACGTTACAATTAGCTATCAGTTTCGCGTCGGATTCGTAAATCTAGACTTATAGGAGCACGATCATAAGATGTAGGAGGCAGCAATGGACCCCTGGAGACAAGTCGGCTGGAGGACGATGTATTGAATCTCGACGCAGTTTGAGTGATCCATCGTCATTAGGAGGCCCTGAGCGTTACAATTAAGTATCAGTTTTGCGTCGGATTCGATAATCTAGACTCACAGGAGACGGACCATAAGGTGCCCGAGACAGCAATATCCCCTTGTAGACAAGTCGGCTGAAGGTCCATGTATTGAATAGCGAAGCAATTTGAGTGATCCATCGTCATTAGGAGGCCCTGAACGTTACAATTAACTATCAGTTTCGCGTCGGATTCGAAAATCTAGACTCAGAGGAGAACGATCATAAGGTCCCCGAGGCAGCAATATCTCCTTAGAGACAAGCTGGCTGGAGGACGATGTATTGAATCTCGACGCAATGTGAGTGTTCCATCGTCATTAGGAGGCCCTGAACGTTACAATTAACTATCAGTTTTGCGTCGGATTCGATAATCTAGACTCAAATGAGAACGAAGATAAGGTGCCCGAGGCAGCAATATCCCCTTGGAGACAATTCGGCTGGAGGACGATGTATTGAATCTCGACGCAATTTGAGTGTTCCATCGACATTAGGAGGCCATGAACGTTACAATTAACCATCTGTTTTGCGTCGGATTCGAAAATCTAGACTCACAGGAGACGGACCATAAGGTGCCCGAGACAGCAATATCCCCTTGGAGACAAGTCGGCTGGAGGACGATGTAGTGAATCTCGGAGCAATTTGAGTCCGACGCATAACTGATAGTCAATTGTAACGTTTAGGGCCTTCTTATGACGATGGAACCATCGTCATAAGGAGGCCCTGAACGTTACAATTGACTATCAGTTATGCGTCGGATTCGAAAATCTAGACTCACAGGAGAACGACCACAAGGAGCCCGAGGCAGCAATAGACCCTTGGAGACAAGTCGGCTGGAGGCCGATGTATTGAATCTCGACGCAATTTGAGTGTTGCATCGTCATTAGGAGGCCCTGAACGTTACAATTAACTATCAGTTTTGCGTCGGATTCCATAATCTAGACTCAGGAGAACGACTAAAAGGCGCGCGAGGCAACAATAGACCCTGGGAGACGAGTCGGCTGGAGGACGATGTATTGAATCGCGACGCAATTTGAGTGTTCCATCGTCATTAGGAGGCCCTGAGCGTTACAATTAACTATCAGTTTTGCGTCGGATTCGAAAATGTAGACTCAGAGGAGAACGATCATAAGGTGCCCGAGGCAGCGATAGACCCTTGGAGACAAGTCGCCTGGAGGATTATATATTGAGCCTCGACGCAATTTGATTGTTCCATCGTCATTAGTTGACCTGAACGTTACAATTAACAATCAGTTTCGCTTCGGATTCGTAAATCTAGACTCATAGGAGCACGACCATAAGATGCCAGAGGCAGCAATAGACCCTTGGAGACAAATCGGCTGGAGGACGATGTATTGAATCTCGACACAATTTGAGTGTTCCATCGTCATTAGGAGGCCCTGTACGTTACAATTAAGTATCAGTTTTGCGTCGGATTCGATATTCTAGACTCACAGCTTTTCCGCCAAATGTGACAACCGTGAAATCCATGACCTAGCAAACTCTTTAATTGATTCCTTGCCTGCATTGAAGCGTTTTCCACTCCAAAATTCTCTCAACACTTTATTTTGCTTATTGCTAGACCAATACTCATTAATAAAAGCTGTTTTAAATTCCGCTAATGTTTTACATTTCAACATAACATCAGCTGACCAACGCATGGCGTCACCTGCTAAATGGCTTCTAACAAACGAGATTTTCTCTCGTTCAGACCAAGTTGGTGGAATCACATCTTCAAAATCTTTCCAGAAATCTAGCTGATGGATATTTTTATCTGGATCGAACCGCAAGAACTGCCGACACCCGATAAAAGCGGCGTTTGCAGCTACAACTTGTTGTACATTACCATTACCAGAAGTTACTGAAGCTACTTTACTCTCAATGTTAGCAATGTTAGTACTGATATTTTCTACTTTCATTTCAACATTATCTACTCTTTGCACAATATGAGTAGTGTCAGTTTTAATTGCATCTACATCTGCTTGACATATGTTTACTTTAATGTTAACATCTTTAAATCTATCTGAGCACAGTTCAGATTCCGCCTCGATCTTTTCTGTTAACTTGTGCTCCAGCTTCGCATCTTCCATTCGGAAGTCTTTGCGAACCTCAGCAACTTCGGATTTAACTGTTTTATACATTTCAGAAAACTGTTGAGCAACCTTTTTCTTAATATCCTCATGGTTGTAATCAATTTTATAATTCAAACTGTCCAGATCCTCTTTCAACTTATTGCAACTAGCCTTGAAAGAATTTTCTAATTCAGCTTTATTGGATTCTAATTTATTGTCCATCGCCTCAAACCGTTTATTAAAATTGGTTTGGCTGGCCACAATTTCAGACTTAACTTCAGCATTACTGCTTTTGACCTGTTCACTTATTTCAGATTTTAATTCAGCTGTCATTTGTGCATTACTGGCAGCTATTGCTTGTAATATAACATTTAGATCAACAGCCCCAGCATCTTTGGGTTGCTCACTGGCGGGTTTTTTATCACACTCAGGTGACATAAAACTAGCTCCAATACCCGAATCATCAAAACTACATGAAACTTCTGATTGATTAGTCATATCCAACTGCTCCTTCTTAAACTCTACCATCTCTGATGACTGTTTCATTTTTAATTCATCAGAGAAACTATCATCCCATAAATTTACAATTTCTACTTTCCGCTTTACTACAGGGGTCTCTATTATTGAATCATTGCCCCTTCCCACACTACTGTCAGGAGACAATACTTCATTTTTCACTTTAACATTACTACTTTCATGCCTATTTACTCTTGAACCGTTGTCTGGATTTACAGTTCCCTCAACAGACATAGGTTCTAATTTACGTTTAAACTCCGTTTCTTTTGGCGGTTCCATCGCCGACAGTCTTTTAGTGCAGGTTAGTAAAATTTTTAACAGCTTTTCACTTAACTTAGTTCCTTCTGCACGACGTATGGCGTTGCCGGCGCGGCGTACCAGGATTCCTGATGCGACGTGGCACGTTGAACTGCAGACGGCTCTCCGACGGCTGTTGTGTGTTAGCGTGGCCCGCAATTGCAGGCTCTGCGCCGGCTGCTCCAGCGAACGACTGCGGTGCGGCGAGACTGGCTTCTCGCAATGCCGGCAGCACCGCTAGACTCAGTGCCAGCTCCGTCAATCCAGATGCGTTGTTAATCCAATTGCGTCGTCCACATGCACACGTAACACTTTCACTGTTTTATACTCAGTTGCGTGTCGAATTCCACTCGCGAATCCGAACAGTTAAAAATCACTTTCACTTAGTTGATTTCCCGGCCGATGCACCATATGTGGGGCGGCGAATAAGTTGTAAAAACAATTAATGTAGTATCCTTGTTTGAATGTTGTAACATTTCCCGGCCGATGCACCATATGTGGGGCGGCGAATAAGTTGTAAAAACAATTAATGTAGTATCCTTGTTTGAATGTTGTAACATTTCCCGGCCGATGCACCATATGTGGGGCGGCGGATGCAGTTTGTGATAAATAATCTATTCTGATTGCTGGATAAACGCTTGCATGTAGAATCAGTTTCTGGCTTTTAGAATGTTGTTAATGCTGTCTTTCGCCGTTCTCAACACTGGCTCTCTATTTACTTTTTTGGCACCCAGAAAGTGATTTAATAAAACCTGGAACCAGTAATTAGAGATCCTAGTGCCCACTTCAATTGAGATACCATTATAGCTGCAGCTTATAGCTCTGAGGAATTAGGAGATTGTCCGGTTTTCCAAAATAGTTGAGTATATTCTGAAATTCACTGATAAAAAACACAAGTATCCCTACAACCTAACTAACAGAGCAGTTCAGAGTCTAATGCGCTGATGCAACTATAAATGTCCGAATTAAATGTTTAAAAAAATGCTCGCCATAATTTGATGAAAATATTTCATCAAACGCCACGCTAAATATTTGGTAGAATGTCTGTCCCGCGACGGCACGTGAAAATACGACAATACGCAAACTGAAGCTAGATAATGAAAATCATTCCAGAATTAACACTTCACATAAAATGTTTTCATGGTTCCGCGTATCTCTAGTAACTTAATACGGCACCCGAGGCTGTTTGTAGCAGATACACTGATGCGACGCGACTACCGACACAGATGGCGTGTCATTCAGCGTCTGGAGAGAACTGGGGCCTTGCTTCCTCGCGTAGCGTCCTTATATATAAAGCCGCGGTGCGGACGGCGAAGGGAACACCTGATCTTTTCGGCTCTCTCGACTAGCCGCTGGGCTAGTAACGCACCACATCAAGTTACATAATAATTTATAGCTTCTTTTGCTGATGGCCGATGAAGCTCTTAATTTAAACGTGCATTCAGCACGCAGGTAAGTATTGATAATAAAATTTTGACGTGGCTAAGTTAAATACTTTGGGCGAGAGAATTAATTAAATTACACTGCACGCAGTAGATGAGCTCTGAACTGCCCCTTTTGAGATCCGCTATCGCTATAATTTTATAGGTATTAAAAAGAAACTTGACACATCTTCATAATCATAGCGGACCTCCAACCTATTTAAATCTAACCATCCTAGCCTTATTTACTAGCCTACTTAATCTATCTTGCTTCCTTCAGTTTTGAGACGAAAACCACAAAATCATGAATTTCTACTAAAATCTTAATTTGTGAAATCCAAAGTACTGTTTTTATTAAATCATTATGAAAGATGAATCTATATATAAATTTTGAAGTCTCTAGCTCTTTTCTGTTGCGCCAATGACTTTTTCAGAAAAACGTCCAAATTTCGAAAATGACTGAAATTATCGAACTGATATTTAACACACATTAATTTAGTATTATTCCTGACATGCTAGAAAAGTTTTAGGTAATTTGCTTGATTTTTAAGGTATTGCGCAACATTTATGACGTCAGAGCTAGTTACAGCAGACTGGCTGGCACACAATGGAAACTGATGTGAATTTACTACAGCGTGAGTAGGCTGCTTCCCTACAAGAGGAGAACGACCATAAGGTGCCCGAGGCAGCAATAGGCCCTTGGAGACAAGTCGCCTAGAGGACGCTGCATTGAATCTCGACGCAATTTGAGTGTTCCATCGTCATTAGGAGGCCCTGAACGTTACAATTAACTATCAGTTTTGCGTCGGATTCGAAAATGAAGACTCAGAGGAGAACGATCATAAGGTGCCCGAGGCAGCAATAGACCCTTGGAGACAAGTCGCCTGGAGGACGATATGAATTGAATCTCGACGCAATTTGATTGTTCCATCGTCATTAGGAGGCCGTGAACGTTAGAATTAACTATCAGTTATGCGTCGGATTCGAAAATCAAGACTCACAGGAGCACGACCATAAGGTGCGAGAGGCAGCAATAGAACCTTGGAGACAAGTCGGCTGGAGGACGATGTATTGAATCACGAACCAATTTCAGTGTTCCATCGTCATTAGGACGTCGTGAACGTTACAATTAACTATGAGTTTAGCGTCGGATTCGATAATCTAGACTCACAGGAGCACGACCAAAAGGCGCTCGAGGCAACAATATTCCCTTGGAGACAAGTCGGCTGGAGGATGATGTATAGAATCTCGACGCTATTTCAGTGTTCCATCGTTATTAGGAGGCCCTGAACGTTACAATTAAGTATCAGTTTCGCGTCGGATTCGATAATGTAGACTCAGAGGAGAACGATCATAAGGTGCGCGAGGCGGCAATAGTCCCTTGGAGACAAGAACCCTGGAGGACTATGTATTGAATCTCGACGAAATTTGAGTGTTCCATCGTCATTAGGAGGCCCTGAACGTTACAATTAACTATCAGTTATGTGACGGATTCGAAAATGTAGACTCACAGGAGCCGGACCATAAGGTGCCCGAGGTAGCGAAATCCCCTTGGAGACCAGTCGGCTGGAGGGCGATATATTGAATCTCAACGCAATTGCGTCATTAGGAAGACCTGAACATTACAATTAACTATTAGTTATGCGTCGGATTCGAAAATCTAGACTTGCAGGAGGACGACCAAAAGGCGCCCTAGGCAACAATAGACCCTTGGAGACAAATCCGCTGGAGGACGATGTATTGAATCGCGAAGCAATTTGAATGTTCCATCGTCATTAGGAGGCCCTGAGCGTTACAAATAAGTATCAGTTTTGCGTCGGATTCGATAATCTAGACTCACAGAAGAACGACCATAAGGTGCCCGAGGCAGCAATATCCCCTTGGAGACAAATCGGCTGGAGGTCGATATATTGACACTCGACGTAATTTGAGTGTTCCATCGTCATTAGGAGGCCCTGAACGTTACAATTAACTATCAGTTATGCGTCGGATTCGTAAATCTAGACTCACAGGAGAACGACCACAAGGTGCCCGAGGCAGCAATAGACCCTTGGAGACAAGTCGGCTGGAGGCCGATGTATTGAATCTCGACGCAATTTGAGTGTTCCACCGTTATTAGGAGGCCCTGAACAATACAATTAAGTATCAGTTTTGCGTCGGATTCCATTATCTAGACTCAGGAGAACGATCAAATGGCGCCCGAGGCAACAATAGTCCCTTGGATACAAGTCGGCTGGAGGACGATGTATTGAATCGCGATGCAATTTGAGTGTTCCATCGTTATTAGGAGGCCCTGAACGTTACAATTAACTATCAGTTTTGCGTCGGATTCGAAAATCTACACTTGCGTGAGGACGACCACAAGGCACCCGAGGCAATAATAGACCCTTGGAGACAGGTCGGCTGGAGGACGATGTATTGAATCGCGACGCAATTTGAATGTTCCATGGTCATTAGGAGGCCCTGAACGTTACAATTAACTATCAGTATCGCGTCGGATTTAAAAATCTAGACTCACAAGAGACGGACACTATGGTGCCCGAGGCAGCAGTATCCCCTTGAAGGCAAGTCGGCTGGAGGACGATGTATTGAATCTCGACGCAATTTGAGTGTTCCATCGTCATTAGGAGGCCCTGAACTTTACAATTAACTATCAGTCTTCTGTTGGATTCGAAAATGTAGACTCAGAGGAGAACGACCATAAGGTGCCCGAGGCAGCAATAGACCCTTGGAGACAAGTCGGCTGGAGGCCGATGTATTGAATCTCGACGCAATTTGAGTGTTCCATCGTCATTAGGAGGCCCTTAACGTTACAATTAACTATCAGTTTTGCGTCGGATTCGAAAATCTAGACTCACAGGTGAACGACCAAAAGGCGACCGGGGCAACAATATACCTTTGGAGACAAGACGGCTGGAGGACGATGTATTGAATCTCGCTGCAATTTGAGTGTTCCATCGTTATTTCGAGGCCCTGAACGTTATAATTAACTCTCAGTTTTGCGGCGGATTCAAAAATCTAGACTACAGGAGAACGACCATAGGGTGCCCGAGGCAGCAATATCCCCTTGGAGACAAGTCGGCTGGAGAAAGATATACTGAATCTCGACGTAATTTGAGTCTTCCATCGTCATTAGGAGGCCCTGAACGTTACAATTAACTATTACTTATACGTCCGATTCGTAAATCTAGACTCACAGGAGAACGACCACAAGGTAACCGAGGCAGCAATAGACCCTTGGAGACAAGTCGGCTGGAGGCCGATGTATTGAATCTCGACGCAATTAGAGTGTTCCATCGTCATTAGGAGGCCCTTAACGTTACAATTAACTATCAGTTTTGCGTCGGATTCGAAAATCTAGACTCACAGGTGAACGACCAAAAGGCGACCGGGGCAACAATATACCTTTGGAGACAAGACGGCTGGAGGACGATGTATTGAATCTCGACGCAATTTGAGTGTTCCATCGTCATTAGGAGGCCCTGAGCGTTACAATTAACTATCAGTTTTGCGTCGGATTCGAAAATGTAGACTGAGAGGAGAACGACCATAAGGTGCCCGAGGCAGCAATAGACACTTGGAGACAATTCGCCTGCAGGACGATGTATTGAATCTCGACGCAATTTGAGTGTTCCATCGTCATTAGGAGGCCCTGAACGTTACAATTAACTATCAGTTATGCGTCGGATTCAAAAATGTAGCCTCACAGGGGAACAACCATAAGGTGCCCGGAGCAGCATTAGACCCTCGGAGTCAAGTCGGCTGGAGGACGATGCATTGAATAGCGTCGCAATTTGAGTGTTCCATCGTCATTAGGAGGCCCTGAACGTTACAGTTAACTATCAGTATCGCGTCGGATTTGAAAATCTAGACTCACAAGAGACGGACACTATGGTGCCCGAGGCAGCAATATCCCCTTGAAGACAAGTCGGCTGGAGGACGATGTATTGAATCCCGCTGCAATTTGAGTGTTCCATCGTCATTTGGAGGCCCTGAACGTTATAATTAACTCTCAGTTTTGCGGCGGATTCAAAAATCTAGACTACAGGAGAACGACCATAAGGTGCCCGAGGCAGCAATATCCCCTTGGAGACAAGTCGGCTGGAGGACGATATATTGACTCTCGACGTTATTTGAGTCTTCCATCGTCATTAGGAGGCCCTGAACGTTACAATTAACTATCAGTTTAGCGTCGGATTCGAAAATCCAGACTCACAGGAGAACGACCATGAGGTGCCCGAGGCACCAATAGACCCTTGGAGACAAGTCGGCTGAAGGGCGATGTATTGAATCTGGTCGCAATTTGAGTGTTCCATCGACATTAGGAAGACCTGAACGTTACAATTAACTATTTGTTATGCGTCGGATTCCAAAAGCTAGACTCAAAGGAGGACGACCAAAAGGCGCCCGAGGCAACAATACACCCTTGGAGACAAGTCGGCTGGAGGACGATGTATTGAATCGCGACGCAATTTGAATGTTCCATCGTCATTAGGAGGCCCTGACCGTTACAAATAAGTATCAGTTTTGCGTCGGATTCGATAATCTAGATTCACAGAAGAACGACCATAAAGTGCCCAAAGCAGCAATATCCCCTTGGAGACAAGTCGGCTGGAGGACGATGTATTGAATCTCGACGCAATTTCAGTGTTCCATCGACATTAGGAGGCCATGAACGTTTCAAATAACTATCAGTTTTGCGTCGGATTCGAAAATGTAGACTCAGAGGAGAACGACATATGGTGCCCGAGGCAGCAATAGACCCTTGGGGACAAGTCGGCTGGAGGACGATGTATTGAATCTCGACGCAATTTGAGTGTTCCATCCTCATTAGGAGGCCCTGAACGTTACAATTAACTATCAGTATCGCGTCGGATTTGAAAATCTAGACTCACAAGAGACGGACACTATGGTGTCCGAGGCAGCAGTATCCCTTAAAGACAAGTCGGCTGGAGGACCATGTATTGAATCTCGCCGCAATTTGAGTGTTCCATCGTCATTTGGAGGCCCTGAACGTTATAATTAACTCTCAGTTTTGCGTCGGATTCGAAAATCTAGACTCACAAGAGAACGACCATAAGGTGCCCGAGGCAGCAATAGACCCTTGATGACAAATCGGCTGGAGGCCGATGTATTGAATCTCGACGCAATTTGAGTGTTCCATCGTCATTAGGAGGCCCTGAACGTTACAATTAACTATCAGTTTTGCGTCGGATTCGAAAATCTAGACTCACAGGGGGACGAACAAAAGGCGCCCGAGGCAACAATAGACCCTTGGAGACAAGACGGCTGGAGGACGATGTATTGAATCTCGACGCAGTTTGTGTGTTCCATCGTCGTTAGGAAGACCTGTACGTTACAATTAACTATCAGTTATGCGTCGGTATCGAAAATCTAGACTTGCATGAGGACGACCAAAAGGCGCCCGAGGCAATAATAGACCCTTGGAGACAGGTCGGCTGAAGGACGATGTATTGAATCTCGTCGCAATTTGTGTGTTCCATCGTCATTAGGAAGACCTGAACGTTACAATTAACTATTTGTTATGCGTCGGATTCGAAAAGCTAGACTCAAATGAGGACGACCAAAAGGCGCCCGAGGCAACAATAGACCCTTGGAGACAAGTCGGCTGGAGGACGATGTATTGAATCGCGACGCAATTTGAATGTTCCATCGTCCTTAGGAGGCCCTGAGCGTTACCTATAAGTAACAGTTTTGCGTCGGATTCGATAATCTAGACTCACAGAAGAACGATCATAAGTTGTCCGATGCAGCAATATCCCCTTGGAGACAAGTCGGCTGGCGGACGATATATTGACTCTCGACGTAATTTGAGTCTTCCATCGTCATTAGGAGGCACTGAACGTTACAATTAACTATCAGTTATGCGTCGGATTCGTAAATCTAGACTCACAGGAGAACGACCACAAGGTGCCCGAGGCAGCAATAGACCCTCGGAGACAAGTCGGCTGGACGACGATGTATTGAATAGCGACGTAATATGAGTGTTCCATCGTCCTTAGGAGGCTCTGAACGTTACAATTAACTATCAGTATCGCGTCGGATTTGAAAATCTAGACTCACAAGAGACGGACACTATGGTGTCCGAGGCAGCAGTATCCATTTGAAGACAATTCAGCTGGAGGACCATGTATTGAATCTCGCCGCAATTTGAGTCTTCCATCGTCATTTGGAGGCCCTGAACGTCATAATTAACTCTCACTTTTGCGTCGGATTCGAAAATCTAGACTCACAAGAGAACGACCATAAGGTGCCTGAGGCAGCAATAGACCCTTGGGGACAAGTCGGCTGGAGGCCGATGTATTGAATCGCGACGCAATTTGAATGTTCCATCGTCCTTAGGAGGCCCTGAGCGTTACCAATAAGTATCAGTTTTGCGTCGGATTCGATAATGTAGACTCACAGAAGAACGATCATAAGGTGCCCGAGGCAGCAATAGACCCTTGGAGACAGGTCGGCTGGAGGACGATGTATTGAATCTCGACGCAATTTGAATGTTCCATCGTCATTAGGAAGACCTGAACGTTACAATTAACTGTCAGTTGTGCGTCGAATTCGAAAATCTAGACTTGCAGGAGGACGACCAAAAGGTGAACGAGGCAATAACAGACCCTTGGTGACAGGTCGCCTGGATGTCGATGTATTGAATCGCGACGCAATTTGAATGTTCCATCGTCATTAGGAGGCCCTGAACGTTACAATTAAGTATCAGTTTTGCGTCGGATTCGATACTCTAGACTCACAGGAGTACGACCATAGGGTGCCCGAGGCAGCAATATCCCCTTGGAGACAAGTCGCCTGGAGGACGAATTATTGAATCTCGAAGCTATTTGAGTGTTCCATCGTCATTAGGAGGCCCTGAACGTTACAATTAACCATCAATTTTGCGTTGGATTCGTAAATCTAGACTCACAGGAGAACGACCACAAGGTGCCCGAGGCAGCATTACACCCTCGGAGACAAGTCGGCTGGACGACGATGTATTGAATAGTGACGCAATTTGAGTGTTCCATCGTCCTTAGGAGGCTCTGAACGTTACAATTAACTATCAGTATCGCGTCGGATTTGAAAATCTAGACTCACAAGAGACGGACACTATTGTGTCCGAGGCAGCAGTATCCCCTTGAAGACAAGTCGGCTGGAGGACCATGTATTGAATCTCGCCGCAATTTGAGTGTTCCATCGTCATTAGGAGGCCCTGAACGTTACAATTAACTATCAGTTTTGCGTCGGATTCGAAAATCTAGACTCACAGGGGGACGAACAAAAGGCGCCCAAGGCAACAATAGACCCTTGGAGACAAGACGACTGGAGGACGATGTATTAAGTCTCGACGCAATTTGAGTGTTCCATCGTCATTAGGAGGCCCTGAACGTTACAATTAACTATCAGTTTTGCGTCGGATTCGAAAATGTAGACTCAGAGGAGAACGACCATAAGGTGCCCGAGGCAGCAATAGACCCTTGGACACATGTCGCCTCGACGATGATGTATTGAATCTCGGCGCAATTTGAGTGTTCCATCGTCATTAAGAGGCCCTGAACGTTACAAATAACTATCAGTTTTGCGTCGGATTCGAAAATGTAGACTCAGAGGAGAACAACCATATGGTGCCCGAGGCAACAATAGACCCTTGGAGACGTGTCGGCTGGCTTACGATGTATTGAATCTCGACGCAATTTGAGCGTTCAATCGTCATTAGGAGGCCCTGAACGTTACAATTAACTATCAGTTTTGCGTCGGATTCGAAAATGTAGACTCAGAGGACAACGACCATAAGGTGCCCGAGGCAGCAATAGACCCTTGGAGTCAAGTCGCCTGTAGGACGATGTATTGAATCTTGACGCAATTTGAGTGTTCCATCGTCATTAGGAGGCCCTGACCGTTACAATTGACTATCAGTTTCGCGTCGGATTCGAAAATCAAGACCCACAGGAGCACGACCATAGAGTGCCAGAGGCAGCAATAGACCCTTGGAGACAAGTCGGCTGGAGGACGATGTATTGAATCTCGACCCAATTTGAGTGTTCCATCGTCATTAGGTGGCCGTGAACGTTACAATTAACTATGAGTTTTGCGTCGGATTCGATAATGTAGACTCACAGGAGAACGACCAAAAGGTGCCCGGGGCAACAATAGACCTTTGGAGACAAGTCGGCTGGAATACGATGTATTGAATCTCGACGCAATTTGAGTGTTCCATCGTAATTAGGAGGCCCTGCACGTTACAATTAACTATCAGTTTTGCGTCGGATGCGTAAATCTAGACTCACAGGAAAACGACCACAAGGTGCCCGAGACAGCAATTGACCCTTGGAGACAAGTCGGCTGGAGGCCGATGTATTGAATCTCGACGCAATTTGAGTGCTCCACGGTCATTAGGAGGCCCTTAAAGTTACAATTAACTATCAGTTTTTGGTCGGATTCCATAATCTAGACTCAGGAGAACGACCAAAAGGCGCCCGTAGCAACAATAGTCAGTTGGAGACAAGTCGGCTCAAGGACAATGAATTGAATCGAGACGCAATTTGAGTGTGCCATTGTTATTAGGAGGCCCTGAAAGTTACAATTATATATCAGTTTCGCGTCGGATTCGAAAATGTAGACTCAGAGGAGAACGATCATAAGGTCCACGAGGCAGCAATACACCCTTGGAGACAATAACCCTGGAGGACTATGTATTGAATCTCGACGCGATTTGATTGTTCCATCGTCATTAGGAGCCCCTGAACTTTACAATTGACTAACAATTAACTATCAGTTTCGCGTCGGTTTCGTAAATCTAGATTCACAGGAGCACGACCATAAGATGCCAGAGGCAGCAATAGACCCTTGGAGACAAGTCGGCTGGAGGACGATGTATTGAATCTCGACGCAATTTGAGTGTTCCATCGTCATTAGGAGGCCGTAAAAGTTACAATTAACTATCAGTTTTGCGTCGGATTCGATAATCTAGACTCACAGGAGAACGACCATAAGGTGCCCGAGGCAGCAATATCCCCTTGGAGACAAGTCGCCTGGAAGACGAATTATTGAATCTCGAAGCAATTTGAGTGTTGCATCGTCATTAGAAGGCACTGAACGTTACAATTAACTATCAGTTATGCGTCGGATTCGAAAATCTAGACTTGCATGAGGACGACCAAAAGGCGCCCGAGGTAATTATACACCCTTGGAGACAGGTCGGCTGGAGGACGATGTATTGAATCGCGACGCAATTTGAATGTTCCATCGTCATTAGGAGGCCCTGAACGTTACAATTAACTATCATTTTGCGTCGGATTCGATAATTTAGACTCACAGGAGACCGACCATAAGGTGCCAGAGGCAGCAATAGACCCTTGGAGACAAGTCGGTTGGAGGACGATGTATTGAATCTCGACGCAATTTGAGTATTCCATTGTCATTAGGTGGCCGTGAACGTTACAATTAACTATGAGTTTTGCTTCGGATTCGATAATGTAGACTCACAGGAGAACGACCAAAAGGCGCCCGGGGCAACAATAGACCCTTGGAATCAGGTTGGCTGGGGGGCGATGAATTGAATCGCGACGCAAGTTGAATGTTTCATCATTAGGAGCCCTGAACGTTACAATTAACTATCAGTTTTGCGTCGGATTCCATAATCCAGACACAGGAGAACGACCAAAAGCCGCCCGAGGCAACAATAGTCCCTTGGAGACAAGACGGCTCGAGGACGATGTATTGAATCGCGACGCAATTTGAGTTTTCCATCGTTATTAGGAGGCCCTGAACGTTACAATTAACTATCAGTTTTGGGTCGGATTCGAAAACCTAGACTCGCAGGAGACGGACCGTAAGGAGCCCGAGGCAGCAATATCCCCTTGGAGACAAGTAGGCTGGAGGCCGATGTATTGAATCTCGGCGCAATTTGAGTGTTCCATCGTCAGTAGGAGGCCCTGAACGTTACAATTAACTATCAGTTTTAAGTCGGATTCGAAAATGTAGACTCAGAGGAGAACGACCATTCGGTGCCCGAGGCAGCAGTAGACCCTTGAAGACAAGTCGGCTGGAGGACGATATATTAAATATCGACGTAATTTGAGTGTTCCATCATCATTAGGAGGCCCTGAACGTTACAATTAACTATCAGTTATGCGATGGATTCGTAAATCTAGACTCACAGGAGAACGACCACAAGGTGCCCGAGACAGCAATTGACCCTTGGAGACAAGTCGGCTGGAGGCCGATATATTGAATCTCGACGCAATTTGAGTGTTCCACCGTCATTAGGAGGCCCTGAACGATACAACTAACTATCAGTTTTGCGTCGGATTCCATAATCCAGACACAGGAGAACGACCAAAAGCCGCCCGAGGCAACAATAGTCCCTTGGAGACAAGTCGGCTCGAGGACGATGTATTGAATCGCGACGCAATTTGAGTGTTCCATCGTTATTAGGAAGCCCTGAACGTTACAATTAAATATCTGTTTCACGTAGGATCCGAAAATGTAGACTCAGAGGAGAACGATCATAAGGTGCGCGAGGCAGCAATAGACCCTTGGAGACAAGAACCCTGGAGGACTATGTATTGAATCTCGACGCAATTTGATTGTTCCATCGTCATTAGGAGCCCCTGAACTTTACAATTAACTAACAATTAACTATCAGTTTCGCGCCGGATTCGTAAATCTAGATTCACAGGGGCACGACCAAAAGGTGCCAGAGGCAGCAATAGACCCTTGGAGATAAGCCGGTTGGAGGACGATGTATTGAATCTCGACGCAATTTGAGTGTTCCATCGTCTTTAGGAGGCCCTGAACGTTACAATTAACTATCAGTTTTGCTTCGGATTCGAAAATCTAGACTCACAGGAGAACGACCATAAGGTGCCCGAGGCAGCAAAATCCCCTTGGAGACAAGTCGGCTGGAGGACGATGTATTAAATTTCGACGCAATTTGATTGTTCCATCGACATTAGGAGGCCATGAACGTTACAATTAACCATCTGTTTTGCGTCGGATTCGAAAATCTAGACTCACAGGAGACGGACCATAAGGTGCCCGAGGCAGCAATTTCACCTTGGACACAAGTCGGCTGGAGGACGATGTATTGAATCGCGACGGAATTTAAGTGTCGCATCGTCATTAGAAGGCTCTGAACGTTACAATTAACTATCATTTTGCGTCGGATTCGATGATTTAGACTCACAGGAGAACGACCATAAGGTGACCGAGGTAGCAATAGACCCTCGGAGTCATGTCGGCTGGAGGACGATGTATTGAATAGCGACGCAATTTGAGTGTTCCATCGTCATCAGGAGGCCCTGAACGTTACAATTAACTATTAGTTATGCGTCCGATTCGTAAATCTAGACCCACAGGAGAACGACCACAAGGTGCCCGAGGCAGCAATAGACCCTTGGAGATAAGTCGCCTGGGCGACGATGTACTGAATCTCGACGGAATTTGAGTGTTCCATCGTCATTAGGAGGCCCTGAACGTTACAATTAACTATTATTTTCGCGTCGGATTCGAAAATCTAGGCTCACAGGAGCACGACCATAACGTGCCAGAGGCAGCAATAGACCCTTGGAGACAAATCGGCTGGAGGACGATGTATTGAATCTCAACGCAATTTGATTGTTCCATCGTCATTAGGAGGCCCTGAACGTTATAATTAACTTTCTATTTTGCGTCGTATTCGAAAATCTAGACTTACAGGAGGACGACAAAAAGGCGCCCGAGGCAACAATAGACCCTTGGAGGCGAGTCGGCTGGCTTACGATGTACTGAATCTCGAACCAATTTGAGTGTTCCATCGTCATTAGGAGGCCCTGAACGTTACAATTAACTATCATTTTTGCGTCGGATTCGAAAATGTATTCTAGTAGGACAACGAGCATAAGGTGCCCTAGGCAGCATTAGACCCTTGGAGACAAGTCGCCTGGAGGACGAAGTGTTGAATCTCGACGCAATTTGAGTGTTCCATCGTCATTAGGAGGCCCTGAACGTTACAATTAACTATCAGTTTCGCGTCGGATTCGAAAATCTAGACTCACAGGAGCACGACCAACAGGTGCCAACGGCAGCAATAGATCCTTGGAGACAAGTCGGCTGGAGGACGATGTATTGAATGTCGAACCAATTTGAGTGTTCCATCGTCATTACGAAGACCTGAACGTAACAATTAATTATCAGTTATGCGTCGGATTCGAAAACCTAGACTCGCAGGAGAAAGACCATAAGGTGCCCGAGGCAGCAATATCCCCTTGGAGACAAGTCGGCTGGAGGACGATGTATTGAATCTCGACGCAATTTGAGTGTTCCATCGTCATTGGGAGGCCCTGAACGTTACAATTAACTATCAGTTTTGCGTCAGATTCGAAAATCTAGAGTCATCATAAGGTGCCCGAAGCAGCAATAGACCATTTGAGACACGTCGGCAGAAGGACGATGTATTGAATCTCGACGCAATTTGAATGTTCCATCGTCATTAGGAGGCCCTTAGCGTTACAATTAACTATCAGTTTTGCGTCGGATTCGACAATCTAGACTCACGGGAGAACGACAATAAGGTGCCAGAGGCAGCAATATCCCCTTGGAGACAAGTTGCCTGGAGGACGATGTATCGAATCTCGACGCAATTTGAGTGTTCCATCGTCATTAGGAGACCCTGAACGTTACAATTAAATATCAGTTTCGCGTCGGATTCGAAAATCTAGACGCACAGGAGCACGACCATAAGGTGCCAGAGGCAGCAGTAGGCCATTGGACACAAGTCAGCTGGAGGACGATATATTGAATCTCGAAGCAATTTGAATGTTCCATCGTCATTAGGAGGCCCTGAGCGTTACAAATAAGTATCAGTTTTGCGTCGGATTCGATAATCTAGACTCACAGAAGAACGACCATAAGGTGCCCGAGGCAGCAATATCCCCTTGGAGACAAATCGGCTGGAGGTCGATATATTGACACTCGACGTAATTTGAGTGTTCCATCGTCATTAGGAGGCCCTGAACGTTACAATTAACTATCAGTTATGCGTCGGATTCGTAAATCTAGACTCACAGGAGAACGACCACAAGGTGCCCGAGGCAGCAATAGACCCTTGGAGACAAGTCGGCTGGAGGCCGATGTATTGAATCTCGACGCAATTTGAGTGTTCCACCGTTATTAGGAGGCCCTGAACAATACAATTAAGTATCAGTTTTGCGTCGGATTCCATTATCTAGACTCAGGAGAACGATCAAATGGCGCCCGAGGCAACAATAGTCCCTTGGATACAAGTCGGCTGGAGGACGATGTATTGAATCGCGATGCAATTTGAGTGTTCCATCGTTATTAGGAGGCCCTGAACGTTACAATTAACTATCAGTTTTGCGTCGGATTCGAAAATCTACACTTGCATGAGGACGACCACAAGGCACCCGAGGCAATAATAGACCCTTGGAGACAGGTCGGCTGGAGGACGATGTATTGAATCGCGACGCAATTTGAATGTTCCATGGTCATTAGGAGGCCCTGAACGTTACAATTAACTATCAGTATCGCGGTCGGATTTAAAAATCTAGACTCACAAGAGACGGACACTATGGTGCCCGAGGCAGCAGTATCCCCTTGAAGGCAAGTCGGCTGGAGGACGATGTATTGAATCTCGACGCAATTTGAGTGTTCCATCGTCATTAGGAGGCCCTGAACTTTACAATTAACTATCAGTCTTCTGTTGGATTTCGAAAATGTAGACTCAGAGGAGAACGACCATAAGGTGCCCGAGGGCAGCAATAGACCCTTGGAGACAAGTCGGCTGGAGGCCGATGTATTGAATCTCGACGCAATTTGAGTGTTCCATCGTCATTAGGAGGCCCTTAACGTTACAATTAACTATCAGTTTTGCGTCGGATTCGAAAATCTAGACTCACAGGTGAACGACCAAAAGGCGACCGGGGCAAACAATATACCTTTGGAGACAAGACGGCTGGAGGACGATGTATTGAAATCTCGCTGCAATTTGAGTGTTCCATCGTTATTTCGAGGCCCTGAACGTTTATAATTAACTCTCAGTTTTGCGGCGGATTCAAAAATCTAGACTACAGGAGAACGACCATAGGGTGCCCGAGGCAGCAATATCCCCTTGGAGACAAGTCGGCTGGAGAAAGATATACTGAATCTCGACGTAATTTGAGTCTTCCATCGTCATTAGGAGGCCCTGAACGTTACAATTAACTATTACTTATACGTCCGATTCGTAAATCTAGACTCACAGGAGAACGACCACAAGGTAACCGAGGCAGCAATAGACCCTTGGAGACAAGTCGGCTGGAGGCCGATGTATTGAATCTCGACGCAATTAGAGTGTTCCATCGTCATTAGGAGGCCCTTAACGTTACAATTAACTATCAGTTTTTGCGTCGGATTCGAAAATCTAGACTCACAGGGTGAACGACCAAAAGGCGACCGGGGCAACAATATACCTTTGGAGACAAGACGGCTGGAGGACGATGTATTGAATCTCGACGCAATTTGAGTGTTCCATCGTCATTAGGAGGCCCTGAGCGTTACAATTAACTATCAGTTTTGCGTCGGATTCGAAAAATGTAGACTGAGAGGAGAACGACCATAAGGTGCCCGAGGCAGCAATAGACACTTGGAGACAATTCGCCTGCAGGACGATGTATTGAATCTCGACGCAATTTGAGTGTTCCATCGTCATTAGGAGGCCCTGAACGTTACAATTAACTATCAGTTATGCGTCGGATTCAAAAATGTAGCCTCACAGGGGAACAACCATAAGGTGCCCCGGAGCAGCATTAGACCCTCGGAGTCAAGTCGGCTGGAGGACGATGCATTGAATAGCGTCGCAATTTGAGTGTTCCATCGTCATTAGGAGGCCCTGAACGTTACAGTTAACTATCAGTATCGCGTCGGATTTGAAAATCTAGACTCACAAGAGACGGACACTATGGTGCCCGAGGCAGCAATATCCCCACGAAGACAAGTCGGCTGGAGGACGATGTATTGAATCCCGCTGCAATTTGAGTGTTCCATCGTCATTTGGAGGCCCTGAACGTTATAATTAACTCTCAGTTTTGCGGCGGATTCAAAAATCTAGACTACAGGGAGAACGACCATAAGGTGCCCGAGGCAGCAATATCCCCTTGGAGACAAGTCGGCTGGAGGACGATATATTGACTCTCGACGTTATTTGAGTCTTCCCATCGTCATTAGGAGGCCCCTGAACGTTTACAATTAACTATCAGTTTAGCGTCGGATTCGAAAATCCAGACTCACAGGAGAACGACCATGAGGTGCCCGAGGCACCAATAGACCCTTGGAGACAAGTCGGCTGAAGGGGCGATGTATTGAATCTGGTCGCAATTTGAGTGTTCCATCGACATTAGGAAGACCTGAACGTTACAATTAACTATTTGTTTATGCGTCGGATTTCCAAAAGCTAGACTCAAAGGAGGACGACCAAAAAGGCGCCCGAGGCAACAATACACCCTTGGAGACAAGTCGGCTGGAGGACGATGTATTGAATCGCGACGCAATTTGAATGTTCCATCGTCATTAGGAGGCCCTGACCGTTACAAATAAGTATCAGTTTTGCGTCGGATTCGATAATCTAGATTCACAGAAGAACGACCATAAAGTGCCCCAAAGCAGCAATATCCCCTTGGAGACAAGTCGGCTGGAGGACGATGTATTGAATCTCGACGCAATTTCAGTGTTCCATCGACATTAGGAGGCCATGAACGTTTCAAATAACTATCAGTTTTGCGTCGGATTCGAAAATGTAGACTCAGAGGAGAACGACATATGGTGCCCGAGGCAGCAATAGACCCTTGGGGACAAGTCGGCTGGAGGACGATGTATTGAATCTCGACGCAATTTGAGTGTTCCAATCCTCATTAGGAGGCCCTGAACGTTACAATTAACTATCAGTATCGCGTCGGATTTGAAAATCTAGACTCACAAGAGACGGACACTATGGTGTCCGAGGCAGCAGTATCCCTTAAAGACAAGTCGGCTGGAGGACCATGTATTGAATCTCGCCGCAATTTGAGTGTTCCATCGTCATTTGGAGGCCCTGAACGTTATAATTAACTCTCAGTTTTGCGTCGGATTCGAAAATCTAGACTCACAAGAGAACGACCATAAGGTGCCCGAGGCAGCAATAGACCCTTGGGGGACAAATCGGCTGGAGGCCGATGTATTGAATCTCGACGCAATTTGAGTGTTCCATCGTCATTAGGAGGCCCTGAACGTTACAATTAACTATCAGTTTTTGCGTCGGATTCGAAAATCTAGACTCACAGGGGGACGAACAAAAGGCGCCCGAGGCAACAATAGACCCTTGGAGACAAGACGGCTGGAGGACGATGTATTGAATCTCGACGCAGTTTGTGTGTTCCATCGTCGTTAGGAAGACCTGTACGTTACAATTAACTATCAGTTATGCGTCGGTATCGAAAATCTAGACTTGCATGAGGACGACCAAAAGGCGCCCGAGGCAATAATAGACCCCTTGGAGACAGGTCGGCTGAAGGACGATGTATTGAATCTCGTCGCAATTTGTGTGTTCCATCGTCATTAGGAAGACCTGAACGTTACAATTAACTATTTGTTATGCGTCGGATTCGAAAAGCTAGACTCAAATGAGGACGACCAAAAGGCGCCCGAGGCAACAATAGACCCTTGGAGACAAGTCGGCTGGAGGACGATGTATTGAATCGCGACGCAATTTGAATGTTCCATCGTCCTTAGGAGGCCCTGAGCCGTTACCTATAAGTAACAGTTTTGCGTCGGATTCGATAATCCAGTTGTCCGATGCAGCAATATCCCCTTGGAGACAAGTCGGCTGGCGGACGATATATTGACTCTCGACGTAATTTGAGTCTTCCATCGTCATTAGGAGGCACTGAACGTTACAATTAACTATCAGTTATGCGTCGGATTCGTAAATCTAGACTCACAGGAGAACGACCACAAGGTGCCCGAGGCAGCAACAGACCCTCGGAGACAAGTCGGCTGGACGACGATGTATTGAATAGCGACGTAATATGAGTGTTCCATCGTCCTTAGGAGGCTCTGAACGTTACAATTAACTATCAGTATCGCGTCGGATTTGAAAATCTAGACTCACAAGAGACGGACACTATGGTGTCCGAGGCAGCAGTATCCATTTGAAGACAATTCAGCTGGAGGACCATGTATTGAATCTCGCCGCAATTTGAGTGTTCCATCGTCATTTGGAGGCCCTGAACGTCATAATTAACTCTCACTTTTGCGTCGGATTCGAAAATCTAGACTCACAAGAGAACGACCATAAGGTGCCCGAGGCAGCAATAGACCCTTGGGGACAAGTCGGCTGGAGGCCGATGTATTGAATCGCGACGCAAT